>NC_044037.1:215341804-215705757 GCF_901765095.1 Microcaecilia unicolor | reverse complement strand
TATTTGGAGCTTCCTTCATAAGGTAACTAGGACAAGAGTATTCATTGTGAGGTTGAATAGTTTAGGAAGTATGTTTTTACTGTGTCATGGGTTGGTAGTTGGAAGGAAGACCAGATTCTATTGGTTGCTATTCCTGTATGTGTTGTCTGACTGTTTTTGTAAACATCTTGATGGTTGATTTTAATTTGAAGACTTCTCTGATTTTAACTATTTTTTTCATAAAAGAAGCCAGTTGCTCTGCTGTCGGTGGAGACACTGTGGTTTGTTTTTGTTTTTTTGTACCCCGCACTTTCCCATTCATGGCAGGCTCATGCGGCTTCGGTACTATTTGTACCTGGGGGTTAAGTGACTTGCCCAGAGTCCAAGGAGCTGCCTGTGCCTGCAGCGTGGAATCGAACCCAGTTCCCCAGGACCAAAGTCACCACTCTAACCACTAGGCCACTCCTCTTTGTGGATAATAGGTTTTTTTCTGATTGAAAAGTTACTGGTATTAGGAAATTACCACTGAATATTTGTTATAGTATTCAGTTTTTGCAGTTTTGATCTCATTTTTTATGTTTTGTTGGCAATTTTCCAAGTTAATTGTTTTTCGTCTGATTTGTCTTTAGCCCATTTTTCTACAGTAATTTGTATTTTACCTGATTGGTTAAATTTGAGTTGAATCTTAGAGCGATACTGGATATTGCACACACATTAAATTATGTTTTTTCTTCACTTATATGGTTGTGAAATGAAGATTTTTTTTTTTGCTTCTTTTCTGTTGCCTGTCTCACATTTCTTTGTGGTGGTTGTGTCGCCTAGGAATCGTTTCTCAGTGTTGTTTTTTAAGTGATTTTTATTTGCGAATCAAATTTGGCTCCAGCTAAGTTCCTGTTTCCATAGCTGTTATTTGGATTGTATCTCTTGTAGTTGGATGTCTCCAAAATGGATACTGTATGCCTGTTTTGTAGTTGCTAATAAAAAGAGAAAAGCACAGCTGGGCCTTCAAGACTGAGACCAGGAGTCCTTTATTAAGATCAGATCCGACAAGGGCCGTGTTTCATCAGCGTCACATCGCCTGCCTCAGGGGTCCAATTTCCAATATAAAATTATACAAACCCAACTTCAGAATTACCACCGAGCACCCGCTACCAAAGGGCCTCTTGATAAAATATTTATCTGCTGGTCTCAGCGGTGTAACTTGCCGGTTTTCAAAGACTTTAATTGCAAGATTTACAATACCAAACCTCCTCATCGACTGAGCAGCACTAGAGTATTATACTTGCTAACAAATCACTAATCATAGTGCATACCCACTTTTTTTATATAAATAGTAAAAAAAAGCCGTTTCTGACACAAATGAAACGGGCGCTAGCAGATTTTCCTCGGATGTATATATTTGAGAGAGAGTATGTGTGAGAGATGGAGTATGTGTGTTTTGGTGAGAGAGTGTGTGAGACAGAGTGTCTGTGTGTGAGAGGACCGTGTGTGTGTGACAGAGAGAGTGTGATAGACAGGGAGTGTGTCAAGAGAGTGTATGTGAGACAGTGAGTGAGTTAGTGTGAGCTCCCAACCCCCCCTCGCAGGCCCCCCCTCCCCACCCCCACCTCTCTGGTCTCAGGACCCCCTCCCACACTCCCTCTCCCCTGCCCCGCCTCCAGGCATCCATGTCCAGCAACCCTCCCCTTCCCCGGCGCATCACTCAATCCCCCCCAGCACAAAACCCCCCTCCCCCACCCGAAGCACATCAACATCCCCCCCCCCCCCCCCACCACGCATCAAACCTCCTTGCCACCCGCAGATGACAGTAGTAACGCTGTCCGGATGCTGCTGCTTCTCTTTGAGCAGCAGCAGCTGCTACAAAAAGAAAAGAAGTGACAAATGTTTTGAACCCAGCCCAAATCATTCGCAAATGCCCATCTTACAACGCAGTCTCTGCAGCCGCTCCTCTCTCTCGCCTGTCACGTCACTGCGCTCCCACGGGTCTTACTCCAGGTGCAGTGATGTGGAGGCTCCGCGTGTTTCCCTACTCCTCCCCTGCCTGGGAATCAGCTGTTAGTGACGTCATCTTGGCTACGGAGCCTAGCTCAGCAACTCCAGGAGCCACGGACACCGGCAGTCCCACTTAGAACGTTGTGGTGAAAATTATTATATAGGAAATCTCAAAAATTTCAAAAAGTACTCTTAAGAAATGCTTAAGCAAAGTCAGGCAGGGGACAGCTACAACTCAGCATGTTTCACCCAGCTGCTTCAAGGAGTGTCCCCTAAATCTTAAAGCATTGCTTCTGCATCCCAGCCTCCATACTACAGAATAATGGGACAAAATTTGTCTCTGTGAGCTCTGTCCCCGTCCTCATCACCACAAGCTCTGTCGGATCCCATCAGCACAAGCCTCGCTCTGGATTTTATATTTAAATCATTTATTAAAGTATAAAAAGAAACAATATTCTGTACAACTGTTGTTTTATAAATCACAAACAATACAGAAGAAGGGTCACAAAATCCTGGCTCCCCTCAGATATCCCCCTCACTGTCCGGAAAAGTGAAAAGCCAAATTGCTACAGAATGCTGCATAGAATATTCATGCTAACAGAATGCCTCAGTCACACACACACAGAATAATGCAAAATACAATAGCTTACCAAAAATACTAAACATATTAGCCTAAAACCACAAGAAGCTACACCACAGAAATAGAAAGATATGCATTTCTGCCTATACCGTGCAAAATATAAAGATCACACATGTCAGAGATGGTGTTAGGGGGGTGCAACTAGGACATCTACCCCCTGGCCAGAGAGAGCACTAAGCGTACACTATCCCCTCTGGCATCACTCCTCAGTGTCCTTATACCCCCCCCCCCCCCCCCCCCAAGTCCAGCATCTCGCTTCTGCGTTCCTATTCTCCCAAAGTCTAGCATCTTCCCTCGTGTCCAATACCCCCCTCCCCCCAAAATGTCTGGCATTGCTCCTCTGTGTCCCTTCCCCTCCTTCCTCCCCTGCAGTCCAACACCTCACTCCCTTCCCTCTAGCAAACCCCCCATGGGTCAATGCCCTCTCCCCTTCCCTCAGCCAGCCCTCCTCCCCACCTTTCTCCCTTCTCTCCACTCCCCCTTCAGATCCAGCAGCCCCTCCCTTCCCCTGGGTCCATTCCAGCAACACCCCTCCTACATTTCCAGTACCCCGCGCTCTGTGGGCCCCTATAACCAGTCCCTCCAAATGACACACTGATTATTTATAGCAAATTACTACTCTACCTATTGAAAGTTATTCTGTTGTTATACGTCCTCTGTGTGTACATCTGTATGCTGCACAATCCAGCGTGTTAGAAATATAAGTAGGATCAAAAAAATGGTGCCAACAATAAAGAACGAGAAATGGAATAAGTAGCTCACAGGTTTGGTTGCTTTGTTTTGAGGCTTCCTGCTCCCTGTCCCCGTATTCAGGTATCTGAACTTTTCCTTCCTTCGGGTCGGCCGCTATTCCTCCTGTTTCGAGCAGTGAGCCGTGGCGCGGGTGGCACTGAAGACAGCTGCTTCCGTGTCCCGGTCCATCGCGCTTCTTCGCCCACTCACAGGAAGTGAAAAGGCAAGATGAGCATGACGGACCAGGGCAGCTGGAAACAGCTGTCCTCAGCACTGCCCTACCGTGGCTCACTGCTGGAAACAGGGAGGAGAGATAGCTAGCCGGACCTGAAGGAAGGAGGGAGCGCTCAGCTGCTTGACTGCAGGGACAGGAGCAGGGCCTGAGGAGGCAAAAAAAAAAACCCAGCCTGGTGGCCACTATTATTGGGAGGCCCTGAGGTGAAATGTGGGGCCTGGCCCCCCCCTATAGCTACGCCACTGGAACAAGCCACAGGACATGAGGACAATCGATGCCGAGAAGGGACCTGAAACTCCAACTGACTGGGTGTGCTCGAGGACTGGGTTAAAAACCTGACTTAGAGCATGACTCCTGATGTGATGGTTTGGTCATTTGATCCTTCAGAATATATTTGGGGTCTAGAATCCAATTCCACCCTCCTAGGCCCATTTACTTTCTTTTTCAGGCCAGATTAAAAAAAAAAAAAAAGGCTCTAGGCATTAACCTGTTGTTTTGAGCCTGGTTTTCCTTTTTTATTTCGGTCACCTGGTAGCTAGTGGATTCCTATATGTGATATTAGGCTGCCCTGCGTTGATCTCAGAAAGCAGTTACCTGTAGAAGATGTTCTCCGAGAACAGCATGATACATGTTCTGACATACCTGCCTACCTCCCTAGGAGTTGTATTCTATTAGCTGTTGTAATACTGGCTGGTCGGTCCCACACAGCAGGGGCGGGTGGGAAGATGTGTGCACATGCATGGTATGCAGTTCTAAAAGCTTCTGGAAATAACTGGGAAGTTGCTCTGCACATGCTGTGTAGATGATGTCTCCCCAAACATGAGAAGTCTCTCCATGTCCTTGGAGAATACGTCTACAGGTGAGTAACTTTGATTGCAGGGTTTAGAACAGTGTATTAACCTCCGCTCATCTTGAGATAAATAGTATCCATTAAGAATTTATATGCCACTGATTCTAACATTTACACTGATTGAAAAGCTGAATATCAAATGATGTTATTGGAACTCAACTCTCTTAAAATCACTTCCAAGGGCTTCAGGCATAAATTCACAATAGGGCAATAAAATAGTTTATTAGGGAACCCTCATACAGGCACGTTTTAAAATGTTATGTTTATACATTTTTATAGTTAAAAAAAAAAGGAAACCACATTCGTCACAAATAAAATCACCATGCTAGCAACTTAGATCCATACAAGGAAAAAAAAATTACTAATCCTTTGGATCTCAAGTCCATGGGGTGGGGGAGGGGGAGAGGGAAATAAGTCCAGACAAAAGAAAGATAAAAATTCATGTATACATTGCAATATTAGGTAAAGTGGTTGAGTAGTCTGTTAGTCCACTGTTAAAGGTAATAAATAGAAATGATTGACAAAGAAAAACAAATAAGACGATACCTTTTTTTTTTATTGGACTAACAATACATTTTTTTAATGAGCTTTCAAAGGTAACCCTTCTTCTTTGGATCAGAAGGCATATGAACCCTCAGCATGTATATGCTGGATGAGAGGAGGGAGAGAGGAGATTTGATAGAGACGTTTAAATATCTCAAGGGCATTAATATACAGAAAGTGAGCCTTTTCAACTGAAGGAAACTCTGGAATGAGGGGACATACGATAAGTTAAGAGGGAATAGGCTTAGGAGTAATCTAAGAAAGTATTATTTCATGGAAAGGATGTGGAAGCGTGGAATGGCCTCCTGGTGGAGGTTTGTGGAGTCAAGGATTGTGTCAAATTTTAAAAAGACATGGGATAAACACGTGGTATTGCTTAGGAAAAGGAAGAGTTAGGGGTTACAGAGGAGGGGCAGACTCGATGGACCATTTGGCCTTTATCTGCCATCTGTTTCCAGAAGTTCAGAAATGAGCAAATGACATACATCAGAATATATCTGTAAACATTAAAGCATTCCAGTGACAGTCTCATGGGGAAGGTAGGGGGTGGTGGGGAGGGAGAGTGAGAAACAGAGAGAGATGGATGTAATAGAAATTTGATGAATTTTAATAGTTTTTGTAATAGTGTAATGTAGGTCAAGGGGAGTTCAGGGGTGGAGTATCTGGAGATTGGGGCTATCTTTGAGGGAGTGGGGGATCAGGGGATTTTTTCAAAGGAGGTGGGGTGGATGCAACCCATGGCATGGCAGTGGGCTTCTTTAAAAATGTCTTCCTTCCTGTCAGTGTGTGAGCCAATCACTGCTCATGCATTGACAGGAAAGGAAAGATTTTTTCTCTTCTGCAGGAAACATCTGTATACTCTGCTGCGGTGTGTGCTGTTTTTTTCTGACAGCATGCACTTTTTAACATAGCAATAATTTGCATTCCATTAAGTTACTACATCAGAAAGCAAAACTTTGCATTAGGTTTCTCATTAGAAGTTGTGTGCTCGGGCATTGGCATATAGTTTCTAATGCCCAGGTTTCTTCTCTGGCCCCAGAAAGCAATTAACAATATGTACAAATGTTACGATTACACAAGGATACACTGTCTTCGACATCCAGCTTAGTTGAGAAGGGCCTAAAGTATTTACTTAACAGCATATCTGACTCAATGATGCATGGTTCCACTTTCTGAGACTGGCTCCTTAGTTTTAGTTTTACCCAGTAAAACTAAAAATGTAAACTAAACTAAGGATCAGCCTCAGAAAGTAGAACCATGCATCATGATTAGGTGGATTCAAACAATCCAAGTCTGTCCAGATTGAGGCAAGCTTTTCAGAAAAAATGCATTAAAAATATCTCATGGTCTTCAAAAGAGCTCACCCCATTTTTGTTCCCCACCCTGGGTTCTTTAAAGGACTGCATGATTTTAATACCTTTATATAGGGATTCTTAGTGGTTACAATCCATTCAGAAAAGTAAACTACATACCAAAGCACTTTCAGCTGCACCACTCCTCTTCTTTGAAATGATCTCCCTCTGAATGTGCGGAATCCTCTTTGAAAAAGTTTAAGGTCCACTCTTGAGAACCTACTATTCTATCAGGCATTTGGCAAATACTTGGGCAACAATGGATCATAGCCTACCTAGCTACCTGTGGGTCTCCTGGCTACTCTAGCTGTCCTTGCTATTACTGAACCTCTTCTATTAAATTTTGTGTGTCAGCAGCTTTACTTGGCCCCCTAAAAAAGTCTTCTAAACCTAAACCTTTAAAAACAACATTGCTATACTCAGGTCCTATCTAAAACTAAAGCTAGTGTTTGTGTAGTGCACGTGTACAGAGTTACTCCTGGGAGAATTTTATGCACAAAATATCAAGTGATATATATTTATTGTCAAAAATAAAATATATTTTTGTAGCATATGTGTGTGTCAGAGACCAGGAGAGAGTGTCAGGGGTACGGATAGGGATTTCGTCTGAAGAGGGTGACTGGGGCATTGGCATGGTGGAAGGGATGTGGTGATTTGGAGTACAGGGTAGGATGTGTCTCTTCCACTATGAGTGGGTCCATATCACCTCAGATCAGAGGGTTCTGGAGGTGGTTGAGAGGGTACTCCATGGAGTCACCCGTCCGGTTCCAGCACATCATGATTGTCCCTGTGGCTCGGCTTTAAGGTGCCAGGCTGTTATTACCCTTCATCAGCTCTGTGATATAGGAGCAGTGGGACCAGTTTTGCCGGTGGAGCATGGCCTGGACAGGTACTCTGTCTATTTCAATGGTCCCCAAAAAAGACTGGTTCATTTCACCCTATCCTGGACCTCAATGGGGTCGATGCTTGTCTGCAACTCCAGCACTTCTGGATGAGATGCTTGCACGTCACAAAGCTCTATTTTTAACTTTGGCAAAATGTCGGACCGGCGATGTGGATCAGTGGTCTCCTACTTGTGAGAATATGAAGCCTGCTGCCCTACAGGTAAGTATCTTCACTTTACTCTGTACCTATTTATAAAGTACAATACACGTCGTCACAACTCCACTCCAGAAAATCCCTGTGTGTATATCACATAAAGTATGTACTATATTGCACTACCATCTTCTTCTGTGCATGTGTAGATACTGGGTAATTTTTATGATTGTTTGGTTGAGTGTGTTCCAGCCCAGCAATTAAGCACAAAGCTGTCAGCTGGGGCAGCAGCTTCTGAAGCATGCCAAACAGCAGCTGCAGTCAAAGCAAAATAATAGGTGCTGGCAACCACACAAACTCAAAGGAACAGCAGGAGGTACTTTTACCAGTGAGAAGAGTGGGCAGTATTCAAATAGCCATTTACACACTGATAATTCTGGATGAGGTGGTGTTGGGCTGATCATGATTATTGGGGGAGGGAGGGGTGCATGCAAGAGAGCACAAGGCTGTAGGTTTGCCTAGGGAGCCTAAAAATCATTGAATTGGCAGTGGCTTCTTTATGCTCAAATTGTTTATAAAATTAACCCCATAATGAGTGATTAAAAAATAAATCGTATAGGCTCAAAAGCTAGCAGCAACCTTCACCTTCCATTCTGGGGCAGTAGAAAAAAGGAATTATTTGCCGTAGTTCATAAAAGGTTCCATGACAGCGACCTGTTGTGACCTGGCAGAAAATCAACAGTAGGTTAAGTAGTGTTTTAGTGTCATTTTTTTGATATCAAAGGCAGAATAAACTGATTTAATTTAAAATGCTTGAGGGAATATATAATTTAAATCAAGCATGGTTCCGGAAGATTGGAGGGTGGCCAATTTAACACCATTTTTTTTAAAAAGGTTCCAGAGGTGATCTGGGAAATAATAGAGTGGTGAACCTGATATCGGTGCCAGGCAAAATGGTAGAGACTATTATAAAAGAACAAAATCAACAGCGCATATTCAAAAGCATGGATTAATGAGACAAAGCCAATGTGGATTTAGTGAAGGGAAATCTTGCCTCACCAATCTACTACATTTCTTGAAGAGGTGAACAAACGTGGATAAAGGTGAGTTGGTCGATATTGTATATTTTGTTCTCCGAGGACAAGCAGGCTGCTTGTTCTCACGACTGGGTGACGTCCGCGGCAGCCCCCCACCAACCGGGAAAAGCTTCGCAGGCGGTCCGCACGCAGGGCACGCCCACCGCGCATGCGCGTGCCGTCTTCCCGCCCGTGCGCGACCGTTCCCGCCAGTCCTTTCTTTTCCGCGCCTGGAGAGAGTCGTGCTACTGCCGCTCTCTCTTAGTCAGCCCCGGAAAACCCGTCGCGTTCTTCGCGAATTCGTTTATTTTTGTTTCTGTTGCCGCGCGCTCCAGTTTTTCCTTTTTTCTTTAAAAAAAAAAAAAAGAGAGCACGCGCTTTATTTTCCCTCGTTTCTAGCGAGGGCGTCGCGTTGCGGCCTTGTGGCCGCGCGGTCGATTCTTTTTCGAGGTGAGAGTTACCGCCACCATCGACGACTTTAACTTCGCCGACGCGATTTTTCCGTCGATGTCCTCGAAGGTCCCGAGTGGGATTTAAGAAGTGTGGTCGGTGCGGCCGGCCGATCTCGCAGACCGACACCCACGCTTGGTGCCTCCAGTGCCTCGGGCCGGAGCACAATATCAAGTCGTGGTTCTTTGTGTCTTGGTCTCTGGAAACGGACTCAGGTTGCGAGGCAAGTTCTTGCGGGACCGTCTTTTTGGAACTTGCGCCGGCCCCTCGACGTCGACCTCGACGGCATCGGTATCGCCGGCCGGTTCTTCGGTACCGGTATCGATGGCCCGAGAAATCGGCACCGATGGCATCGACCCCAGGAGCACAGGTCCCGTCGGCCCGCCGGTCCTCCAGTGAGGGGTAGGGGTGAGAGGCCGCGTGGCAATCGGCCCCGGTCACTCCCCTCGGCACCGAACCCCTGTCTGACCCGGTTCCTCGAGACCGAGGGGGATCGACCTCCTCCTCCATTCCACCTGGCACCGATGACGGGCACCGCAAGAAGTCTAAGAAACCCTGTTCTCGTCGCCTTCGATGCATCCGGCGCTCGGTACCGGCAGGGAGTCGACGCCGAAGCGTCCGCATCGAGAGGAGAGATCCCCCTCGGTAGTGGAGGTACCGACGAGTCAGGGTCCCAGCACTTCGGTGCAGTCTCCTGGACCCGAGCAGCTTCCGGCACCGACACCTCTACCGCCCCCCCCCCGCCTTTCCCGGCAGCGGGCCTGGATGAGTGCCTCCGAGCCATCCTTCCGGGATCCTGGAAGGCTGATGCGCCAGGCTGTGCCGGCGCCGGGGTTGCTTGCGCCCTCGGCACCGTTGACTGTGGCGCCGGCGAGCTCTAGCCCGGTGCCGAGGCTGTCGACAACCGCCGCCGCTTGCGGCGCCGGTCTCGACCGCCACGCAGTGGAGTCCCCGTCGATGGAGGGAGCTTCGTTCCCCCCGGCGCGGGAGGTCCACCGCTTCGACGACACCGAGGCCTCGGTGCCTCGACCGTCGAGCCGGGCCCGGTTAAGGACTCAGCTACATGAGCTTATTTCCGATACCGAGGAAGAGGCCTCGTGGGGGGAATAGGAAGACCCCAGATATTTCTCCTCAAGAGGAGTCTCGGTCTTCCCTCGGACCCCACGCCTTCACCAGAGAGGAAGCTCTCGCCTCCTGAGAGCCTCTCCTTTGCCCTCCTTTGTAAGGGATATGTCTATTTGCATTCCTTCCCCGTGGTCTCTGTGGATGAGCCGAGGGCTGAGATGCTCGAGGTCCTCGACTATCATCACCACCTAGAGAGTCCTCCACGGTGCCGTTGCACATGTCCTCAAGAGACACTGCTTCGGAACTGGATGAGACCACTATCTAATCCCATCATTCCCAAGAAAGCAGAGTCCCAGTACAGAATCCACTCGGACCCAGAGTTAATGCGGCCCCAATTGCCCCATGACTCGGCGGTCGTGGATCTGCTCTCAAGAGGACACGAGTTCGAGGGATAACGCCTCGGCGCCCCCGGGGCGGGAGTCTCGCACTCTGGACTCGTTTGGGAGGAAGGCCTACCAATCCTCCATGCTCGTGACCCGCATCCAGTCGTACCATCTCTATACGAGCATCCACATGCGGAACAATGTGAAGCAACTGGCGGACCTGGTCGATAAGCTCCCGCCGGAGCAGTCCAGCCTTATCAGGAGGTGGTCAGGCAGCTGAAGGCGTGCAAGAAAGTTCCTGTCCAGGGGGTAGCTATGACACCTGTGACGTGGCCTCTCGTGCTGCGGCCCAAGGTATAGTTATGCGCAGGCTCTCATGGCTGCGTGCCTCTGACCTGGACAACCGCACCCAGCAGAGACTGGCCGACGTCCCTTGCCGGGGGGATAATATTTTGGTGAGAGATGGTCGAGCAGCTGGTGGACCAACTGCATAGCGGGAACCGCCCTCGACAAGCTCTCCCACCCGGGGCGCCTTCAGCATCCACCTCAGCAGGTGGACGTTTTCCCTGGCCCGGCAGGCTGGGCCCTATTCTTTTGCAAAAGCGTAGGTACACCCAGCCGGCCCGAAGGCCTCGTCAGGCACAGGGACAGCCCCAGCGCGCTCGTTCTCGTCAACAGCGTGCGCCTAAGCAGCCCCCTGCTCCTCCCAGCAAAAGCCGGGGACGGGCTTTTGACTGGATCCACGGAACTAGCCGCCCTCAAAGTGGTCCGTACCGGACGATCTGCCGGTCGGAAGGGAGGTTAAAATTTTTTCACCAAAGGTGGCCTCTCATAACCTCCGACCAGTGGGTTCTCCAAATAGTGCGGTGCGGATACGCCCTGAATTTGGCCTCCCTGCCACCAAATTGTCCTCCGGGAGCTCAATCCTTCAGCTCCCATCACAAGCAGGTACTTGCAGAGGAACTCTCCGCCCTTCTCAGCGCCAATGCGGGTCGAGCCCGTACCACCCGGGCAAGAAGGGCAGGGATTCTATTCCAGGTACTTCCTTGTGGAAAAGAAAACAGGGGGGATGCGTCCCATCCTAGACCTGAGAGGCCTGAACAAATTCCTGGTCAAAGAAAAAGTTCAGGATGCTTTCCTTGGGCACCCTTCTGCCAATGATTCAGAAAAACGATTGGCTATGTTCCCTGGATTTAAAAGATGCATACACTCACATCCCGATACTGCCAGCTCACAGACAGTATCTCAGATTCCGCCTGGGCGCACGGCACTTTCAGTATTGTGTGCTGCCCTTTGGGCTCGCCTCTCTGCCCACGGGTGTTTACAAAGTGCCTCGTGGTGGTAGCGGCGTATCTACGCAGCTGGGAGTGCACGTGTTCCCATATCTCGACGATTGGCTGGTCAGAACACCTCGGAGGCAGGGGCCCTCCGTCCATGCAGTGCACTATTCAACTCCTGGAGCTGCTGGGGTTTGTGATAAATTACCCAAGTCCCATCTCCAGCCAACCCAGTCTCTGGAATTCATAGGAGCTCTGCTGAATACCCAGACGGCTCAGGCCTTCCTCCCCGAAGGCGAGGGCCAACAACCTCTTGTCCCTGGCTTCGCAGACCAGAGTGTCTCAGCAGGTCACAGCTCGGCAGATGTTGAGACTTCTGGGTCATATGGCTTCCACAGTCCATGTGACTCCCATGGCTCGTCTTCACATGAGATCTGCTCAATGGACCCTAGCTTCCCAGTGGTTCCAAGCCACCGGGAACCTAGAAGATGTCATCCGCCTCTCCACCAGTTGCCCGCACTTCACTGCTCTGGTGGACCATTCGGACCAATTTGACCCTGGACGTTCCATAGTCCAATTCCACAGCCCACGAAAGTGCTGACGACGGATGCATCTCGCCTGGGGTGGGGAGCTCATGTCGATGGGCTCCACACCCAGGGTCTGTGGTCTCTCAGCAGGAAAAGGATCTGCAGATCAACCTCCTGGAGCTCCGAGCGATCTGGAACGCACTGAAGGCTTTCAGAGATCGGCTGTCCTGCAAATTATCCAAATTCGGCAGACAATCAGTTGCAATGTATTACGTCAACAAGCAGGGGGGCACCGGATCTCGCCCCCTGTGCCAGGAAGCCGTCGGGTTGTGGAGTTGGGCTTTGCCAGTTCGGCATGCTCCTCCAAGCCACATACCTGGCAGGCGTAAACAACAGTCTGGCCGACAGACTGAGCAGAGTCATGCACCGCACTAGTGGTCGCTCCATTCCAGAGTGATACGCAAGTATCTTCCGAGAGTGGGGCACCCCCTCGTGGACCTTTTCGCCTCTCAGACCAACCCACAAGCTGCCTCTGTTCTGTTCCAGACTTCAGACACACGGCAGGCTAGCGTCGGACGCCTTTCTCCTTCATTGGGGGACCGGCCTCCTGTATGCTTATCCTCCCATACCTTTGGTGGGGAAAGACCTTACTGAGGCTCAAGCAAGACCGCGGCACCATGATTCTGATAGCGCCCTTTTGGCCCGTCAGATCTGGTTCCCTCTTCTTCTGGAGTTGTCCTCAGAAGAACCGTGGAGATTGGAGTGTTTTTCCGACTCTCATTTCGCAGAACGACGGAGCGTTGCTGCACCCCAACCTTCAGTCCCTGGCTCTCACGGCCTGGATGTTGAGGGCGTAGACTTCACTGCGTTGGGTCTGTCTGAGGGTGTCTCCCGTGTCTTGCTTGCCTCTAGGAAGGATTCCACTAAAAAGAGTTACTTTTTCAAGTGGAGGAGGTTTGTCGTTTGGTGTGAGAGCAAGGTCCTAGAACCTCGTTCTTGCCCTGCACAGAACCTGCTTGAATACCTTCTGCACTTATCAGAGTCTGGCCTCAAGACCAACTCCGTAAGGAATCACCTTAGTGCGATTAGTGCTTACCATTATCGTGTGGAAGGTAAAGCCATCTCTGGAGAGCCTTTAGTCGTTCGATTCATGAGAGGCTTGCTTTTGTCAAAGCCCCCTATCAAGCCTCCTGCAGTGTCATGGGATCTCAACGTCGTCCTCACCCAGCTGATGAAACCTCCTTTTGAGCCACTGAATACCTGCCATCTGAAGTACTTGACCTGGAAGGTCATTTTCTTGGTGGCAGTTACTTCAGCTCGTAGGGTCAGTGAGCTTCAAGCCCTGGTGGCTCATGCTCCGTATACCAAATTTCATCACAACATGAGTAGTGCTCGCACCCACCCAAAGTTCCTGCCGAAGGTGGTGTCGGAGTTCCATCTTAACCAGTCATTTGTCTTGCCAACATTCTTCCCCAGGCCGCATACCCGCCCTGCTGAACGTCAGTTGCACACATTGGACTGCAAGAGAGCATTGGCCTTCTACTTGGAGCGGACACAGCCCCACAGACAGTCCGCCCAATTGTTTGTTTCTTTCGACCCTAACAGGCTAGGGATCGCTGTCGGGAAACGCACCATCTCCAATTGGCTAGCAGATTGCATTTCCTTCACTTACGCCCAGGCTGGGCTGGCTCTTGAGGGTCATGTCACGGCTCATAGTGTTAGAGCCATGGCAGCGTCAGTGGCCCACTTGAAGTCAGCCACTATTGAAGAGATCTGCAAGGCTGCGACGTGGTCATCTGTCCACACATTCACATCACATTACTGCCTCCAGCAGGATACCCGACGCGACAGTTGGTTCGGGCAGTCGGTGCTGCAGAATCTGTTTGGGGTGTAAATCCAACTCCACCCTCCAGGACCCGAATTTATTCTGGTCAGGCTGCACTCTCAGTTAGTTGTTCTTCGTAGGTCAATTTTCTGTTGTATCCTCGCCGTTGCGAGGTTCAATTGACCTGGGTTCTTGTTTTGAGTGAGCCTGAGAGCTAGGGATACCCCAGTCGTGAGAACAAGCAGCCTGCTTGTCCTCGGAGAAAGTGAATGATACATACCTGTAGCAGGTGTTCTCCGAGGACAGCAGGCTGATTGTTCTCACCTACCCTCCCTCCTCCCCTTGGAGTTGCGTTTTCATCTTTTGCTTGTCATTCAACTGGCGGGAACGGTCGCGCACGGGCGGGAAGACGGCCGCGCATGCGCGGTGGGCGTGCCCTGCGTGCGGACCGCCCGCGAAGCTTTTTCCGGTTGGTGGGGGCTGCCGCGGGGTCACCCAGTCGTGAGAACAATCAGCCTGCTGTCCTCGGAGAACACCTGCTACAGGTATGTATCATTCACTTTTTTCAAAAGGCGTTTGACAGAGTACCTCATGAAAGACTCAGAGGAAATTGGAGAGTCATGGGATAGGAGGTAGTGATCTATTGTGGATTAAAAACTGATTAACAGAAAACAGACAGTAGGGTTAAATGGTCAGTATTCTCAATGGAGAAGGGTAGATAGTGGGGTTCCCCAGGGGTCTGTTCTGGGTCTGCTGCTTTTTAAAATATCTATCTATCTATCTATCTATCTATCTATCTATCTATCTATCTATCTATCTACATATGATCTAGAGATGGGAATAATGAGTGAGATAATTAAATTAGCTGGCGACACAAAGTTATTCAAAGCTGTTAAATCGCAAGAGGATTGTGAAAATTTACAAGAGGACCTTGGGAGAATGGGTATCCAAATGGCAGATGACGTTTAATGTGAGCAAGTGCAAAGTGATGCATGTGGGAAAGAGGAACCCGAACTATACTGACGTGATACAAGGTTCCACATTACGAGTCATTGACCGGGAAAGGGATCTAGTTGTCATCATTGATGATACATTGAAACCCTCTACTCAGTGTGCAGCGGCGGCTAAGAAAGCAAATAGAATGTTAGATATTATTAGGAAAGGAATGGAAAGAAAAACTGAAGACATTATAATGCCTTTGTACACATTCCATGTTACGACCGCACCTCGAATATTATATGCAATTCTGGTCACCGCATCTCAAAAAAGATATAGTGGGATTAGAAAAGGTACAGAGAAGGGCGATGAAAATGATAAAGGGGATGGGACGACTTCTGTATGAGGAAAGGCTAAAGCAGCTAGGACTCTTCAGCTTGGAGAAGAGACGGATGAGGGGAGATATAATAGAGGTCTATAAATTAATGAGTGGAGTGGAACGAGTAGACGTGAATCGCTTGTTTACTCTTTCCAAAAGTACTAGGAGGCATGCAATGAAGCTACAAAGCAGTACATTTTAAAACAAATCTGAGAAAGTAATTCTTTACTCAACGTGTAATTAAACTCTGGAATTCGTTTCAGAGAATGTAGTAAAAGCAGTTAGCTTAGTCTGGTTTAAAAAAGGTTTGGATAGCTTCCGAAAAAAGTCCATAAGCCATTATTAAGATGGACTTGGGGAAAATCCACTGCTTAATTCTAGGATAAGCAGCATTAAATGTATTTTACTGTTTTGGATCTTTCCAGGTACCTGGATTGGCCACTGTTGAAAACAGTATGCTGGGCTTGATGGAATTTTGGTCTGTCCCAGTATGGCAACACTTACGTTCTTATGAATTTGTAACTTCCTTATCACCCTGTTAGATTAGTCCAGACCAATGTTGAGGCTTTTTAGACAAGAGGATCTGCCTTCTTTTATTCAACAAGTGGTTGAGGCACTCCTTATTTTGAGAGGGTAACACCACCAGAGGTGTCAGACAGAGACCTGATCCTCGAGGGCCTTTGGAAGCACTTGCAAGGCCTTTCCTCTCCTCTTCTGTCTTGCAAAGGTTCCTAGCAGAGTGGGGAGCTACAACTGTCAAACAAGAAACTGCTCCTTTAACCGTAGGGTCTAGCTGACAAGAATAATAAGCAGTGAGCCTATTATTGGGGCCTCAAGATTGAGTCAGGACCCCAGAAGCAACACCCCGGTTTTTGTGAACGAACAGAGTAAAAGCTTGTTATAATCAGGAAGACCCAGAACAGGTGCTGTCATAAGCGCATGTTTAAGTCTATGCAGTGCAGTCTCTAAATGAGAGGTCAAAACAATTTTCTCAGGGGCTTCTTTCACTGTCAAGGCTACAAAAGGTTTCCATGCACAACAAAACCCTGACACGTCAAGCAGAACCCTAACATGTCTCTTGGAACAGAGACATGGAGATCCTTAATAGTCTCCAAACACTTTGGGGAGAGCTTACGATGTCCAGGGGTCAAAATAAATCCCAGATATTCAAGTTCTTGGGAGTTGAACTGCAGCTTTTCTAGTGACGACTGATGACCCCCTTCAGCCAGTTCAGATAGTAAATGATGGGTGTCTTGCGCACACTGAGGAGGTGGGAGAAGCCAGTAAGAGGTCATTTACATACTGAATAAGGGAAGTGCCTGAGTGAAAAGTAATACTTGTCAGATCTTTATGCAAAGTCTGGGAGAAAATAGCGGGCCACTCTATATACCCCTGAGGGAGCCTAGTCTAACCAAGTTGCCCCATATCCCACTTGAAAGCAACAAGTACTGTGACGAGGGGTGGTCCAGGATTGAAAAAAAATGAGCATAAATCTATGGAAGAAAAATATGTGGCTGAGGCTCGGATGAAGGTAATAATAATATCAGGGTTTTGGCACTACTGGTTGGGTAGGGATCACATAATTATTAATAGCTCTAGGGTTGGGTAGGGATCACATAATTATTAATAGCTCTAGGGCTCTGCACAGACCTATATACTGGGAGACTGTCTAGGGACAGCTTGGACTTTTTCATGGACAATATAAGGGTATTACAGGGAGACTAGCATTCCTGAAGGATCTCTTGGCCAGATAACTTTCTATAAGGGGCCTCAGATCTTCTATAGCTTTTCTGGACAGAGTATATTGTGGAACTGACAGTAGAGGACCTGACTTAATTTTAATGCGCACAGGCTCTGCAGACTTGAGGAGTTTCCACATCCATGGGTTCACCCCAAAGTACCTTGGGTAAATCCCTAAGCTCATGAGGAATCAAGTGCTTTGCATCAGGAGCGGATGTCAGAACTACCTGTATACAATGGAGCTGATTTGAGGGAAAAGATAAAGTTATGCCAGCAGGAGTGCAGGTCAGGGTAGCCCCAAGTTTACAGAGAAGATCCATTTCCAATAGATTGACAGGAGAGTGTGCAGATAACAAGAAAGAATGCTCTCTGATGAGGGGGCCTAGAGAGACAGTAGCAGGAGAACTAACTGGAACAGTACAAGGTTTTCTATCATAATAGTTTCTTGACCTTCAACCTCCAGACTAGCCTTTTGTGCCGAAACCCCAAGCAAGGAAAGATCTGCACAAGTATCAATCAGACAAAAATATACATGATTTCCTACTTTAACAGGCACATAGGGGAGCAGCACTGTCAACATTTATCACTATATTAGAGCACATAAGTAAGTACATGATTCTTTGATTTAGTTTCTAGTCATTGCAAACTATCACTGCAGTCTAGGGGCTTGGAGCTGTGCACTGTCCCGCTGAGAGTTGTGAAGGTGATTCATAGGTCATCGTGGGGGCCCCCCTTTTGATCATACTGGGCACTCGTTTTTACAGTGTCCAGGTTGCTTGCTATATCTGCAGCAATCGTCCTCCTCAGGACGCTGCTTATAATAGGTTTCTGGCAGTATTAGATCTATGAACCCAGGTGCCCCTGAAGTCCCCGCCTGGTTTGTCCCATGATCAGCCACAGGTTGAAACTGAATGGTTAGGGCAGCAGCCAGAAATTTAGCTTCCTGTTTTAATTTCAGTTTTTTTCAGCGTTCTGTGTTTCTGGGTGGTGGTCAAATGCACGAACTGCTAGGTCCAGGAGTTGAGAAATAGTTTTTAATGTTCCAGTCTGGGTTATATTTGGTAATATATTTCTTTATATTGGGGGCTGACTGTATTGGCGCAAAGGACACTGAACCTGAAAAGGAAAGAACTGCAAGCCACTTTGCTGGTGGAGGAGTTAGCTGCGGGTATGACTAGAAATAAGGGAAGGAACTGGCGATACCCCCACTGAAAACTGGGTTCGGCGCCTGAACCTTTGAAACTGTGACAAGGGGAGTGGCAGGGAGCTGGAGGGGTGCCAGAGGGTCACCATTCCTCTGAATCTGGAGAAGAAGAGAGAGTTTATGGAGGAGGAATGTCTGACCCTCTAGTCTGAGTACTCAACGGCTGTCACACTCTGTCACATGGGTCAGGTTTACATTTGTATCCCACATTTTCCCACCTATTTGCAGGTTCAATGTGGCTTACATAGTACTGTAAAGGCGATCGACACTTCGGTATAAACAGTTACACAGTGATGTTGTGGTAGAATGAGGTTCATGTGGAACAGACGTATTAGGGAATCATATAGAGGAAGAGTTGCATTATGTCCATTACGTGCTTTGGTTTCGTAGTGTTGCAGGGTTCAGGCATTTAAGTTGGGTCGGTAGGGTATGCCTTTTTGAACAGGTAAGTTTTTAGTGGTTTCTGGAAGTTTTGGTAGTTATACGTTGTTTTCACGGCTTTTGGTAATGTGTTCCATAGTTGTGTGCTTATGTAGGAAAAGCTGGATGCATGAGTTGATTTGTATTTGAGTCCTTTGCAGCTTGGGTAGTGGAGGTTTAGATATGTTCGTGTTGGTCCGGTTGTATTTCTGATTGGTAGGTCGATGAGGTCTGTCATGTATCCCATGGGCCTCGCCGTAGATAATTTTATGAACCAGGGTGCAAATTTTGAAAGCAATATGTTCTTTGGTTGGGAGCCAGTACAGTTTTTCTCAGAGGGGTTTGGCGCTTTTGAATCGCGTTTTTCCAAATATGAGCCTGGCTGCCGTGTTTTGAGTGATCTGAAGTTTCTTTATGAGTTGTTCTTTGCATCCCGCATAAATTCCGTTGCAGTAGTCTATATGGCTTAGAACCATTGATTGTATCAGGTTGCAAAATGTTTCCCTCGGGAAGAATGGTTTCACGCGTTTGAGTTACCTCATTTAGTGGAACATTTTCTTTGTTGTAGATTTCACATGGCTCTCTAGTGTAAGTTTGTGGTCGATTGTAATGCTGAGGATTTTCAGGCTGTCTGAGATGTGGAGGGTGTAATCTGGGGTGTTTATATTTGTGGGGTTGTTTGCGTTGTATTGGGATGAGAGGATGAGACAGTGTGTTTTTTCTGTATTGAGTTTTAGTTGAAATGCATTTTCCCATGAGTTCATGATGTTCAAGCTGAGCTTAATTTCGTTGGTGATCTCTGTCAGATCATGTTTGTAAGGAATGTATATTGTGACATCGTCCGCATAGATGAAAGGGTTAAGGCCTTGGTCAGATAAGGACTTGGCTAGTGGGGGTCATCATTAGGTTGAAAAGGATCGATGATGGTGGTGATCCTTGAGGTACTCCACAGTCTGCTTTCCACGGTGATGATATTTTTGAATTTGATTTCACTTGATATGTTCTAGTGGTTAGGAAACCCTTGATCCAACTAAGTATATTTCCTCTGATCCCAAAGTAATCTAGGAGTCTTAGTAGTATATTATGGTTTACCATGTCGAATGCACTGGACATGTCTAATTGGAGGAGAAGTATGCTTTTACCTGTTGCTATTTCCTGTTTGAATTTGGCTAGGAGAGTAATTAGTACTGTTTCAGTGCTATGGAGGGGGTGGAATCCTGATTGTGATTCATGTAATATTGAGAATTTGTTTATATAATCAGTAAGTTGTTTGGTTACCATGCTTTCCATCAATTTGATTACCAGTGGGATAGATGCTACTGGGCCGTAGTTGGTGATTTCATTTGTATTTTTCTTGGTATCTTTTGGTATCGGGGTGAATAGGATGTTGCCATTTTCCTTAGGGAAGAGACCTTGTTGAAGCATGTAGTTTAGGTGGAATGTGAGGTCTGTTATGAAGCGGTCAGGGGCGGATTTTATTAGGTATCTGGAGCAGGTATCCAATTTACAGTGGGTGTTGGAGAACCTTTTGATTGCCTGGGTAACCGTTTCGGCAGTGAGGAGAGCGAAGTTTGACCAAGTTCGGTCAGCTGTGTATTTTCCAAGGGTAGGGTCCAAGCCATTGGTGAAGTTTTCGATATTGTCCTGAGGTAGAGTGTTGCGTAGGTTTGCAATTTTTTCATTGAAGTATTTAGTAAGTTTGTCTGCAGATGGGATGTCTGTATTGGTTGTAGTGACCACTGTGATGTCTAGTAGTTTGTTCACGAGTTGGTATAGTTTCTTCTTGTCTTTGTAATCTGGCCCTATTTTAGTTTTATAGTATGACCTTTTGGTCTGTCTTATTGCGTATTTGTATTTTCTTTGTATTTGTTTCCATTCATTGAGTGTGTGTTCATCTTTTGTTTTTTTCCATGCTCGTTCGAGTTTCCTGGATTGTGTTTTTAGTGTTTTCAGTTCATCGTTGAACCATGGTATGGAGTTATGCCTACGTGAGGTTCTTGTTCGTAAGGGTGCTATTTCGTCTAGTATGCTTCTTCATCTTTTATTCCATCTTTTCTTGGATAATAATTTATCAGCAGACAAAACATTCCATGCTTTCAGAATTTTTCTTTGGGTGCAATCACCTAGTACTGGGAGGCACTCTCAATCCAGAAAGAGTCCTCTCCACACTTTTTTTTCCACCCTGGGGCAGATGTCCCTTTTACTAAACTGACCAGAACAGAAACCTGACCTGACACACTTACACTCTTGAAAATTCACTTTCTGCCTTCGAGACACTGCAGCGACAACAGAATAACTCCAAAGCTGAACTCACCAGTGTAGCCTAAGGTCACTCAGTGCCCCTGAAGGTGAACTGGTGTCCCATCTGCACCATTATAAGAAGAAGTTTTCTTACCTGGCGCTAAGCGGTAACTGATATCCCTGAGCAATCCAAAACAGTCCAATTCAAAGCCTCCACATCCACATCCACATCCACATCCACCAGCACTGGTAGAGAATTAAATAGCCAGTTACCATAGCATTAAAAAAAAAAAAAAAAAAAAAGTGTTTATTGTATCAGTGCTGAGACAGAGATTCAGCAGTTAAGATTCTTTGTCTGAATTGCAAAGCATTGTGCTGCACTTTTTATAGCGTTACAATCAGGGCTTTTTTTGAGGGGGTACTGAGTTACCGGCACCTTTTCCATTGTCTGCTAAAATTGACCCATGGTCCCCAAGTTTTAATTAAACAGCTCAGGCTCTACACACCAATTCTGACTTGTCATAGATTCTGTGACTGGTTATATGGGGCTTGGGGTGGGTCCCTCAGTGATCACCCCACCCCTGAAGGGTGCATTTGAGTACCGGCACCTTCTTTGCTAGTAGAAATGCACTGGTTACAATATTGTGATTTCCCAGGGTAATACATACATGGCTTGTTAGTGCATACACGTAATACTGATTAGTAATATAATACTTGCTAATCTTGTTAACCACCCCTCACTAATGAGTGATGCCCTTTAGCATTACCTATTTTGGTATAAGGTGCATAAAATGATAGTGCAAATGTGTGTAGTCAGTGAGAGTCGGTCAAGAGGTAGCTTGAAGAGGTCAATGTCTGACCTCTCACATCTTCAGACACTTTTGAGGAAAGCAGATTCTTCCCAAAGCCAGTTTGTACCTGTATGATAGGGCTATACTGTGTGTCAGGTATTTACATAAGACACATCCCCGTTATTTATATAACGTCTACATGATCATATCGTCTCATTTCATTTCTGAGCAGAACTCCTCCTGTATGCCTGACACGGTTTTCGTGTGTATCACTGAATACTTGCTACTGTACTCCCCCACATTCCTTCACTGACTGTACAATTCATAATAGTAGAAAACATAGGCATATGACTTCCTTCAGAGGACTGACAGATGCACTCATGCAGTTCTTAGTTGATATTTAGCTGAGACCTGCATAAATTTGTGAAGTCAGCAGCAGCTTGGTCAGACTTGGATATTCATTGTTGGTACCATGGCCAGGCAATGAATATTTGGGTCTAACTTACCTGGCAACAGTCAACAATTAAGAAATGCTTACTGCCCTAGCTGAATATTGACTGGAATGTTGATAGGTGGATAATGAATGTTTTTAAATAAATAAACTAAAATTAATAAATGTCGTTTCAGTAAAGATTAGTTCAGATTTTTTGTGTGCTGCTATCCTTGCTACATCAGAGGAATGAATGGTAGTGCACAAAAAATCAGCCCTAAACTGGAAGCAAACCTGTTGCACTGAGCTGAGCAGTAGTTTAGTGTATTGGCCTAATTGCTCTTTAGAAATAAGATGAGAGATTCTGTGGTGATAATATAACTCAAGTGATTTCAGTCAGCTGGTGCAGGCATATGTTGATTAAAGTGGATGTTTTGAATTAGGAGTCTTTGGGCTATGGATTAAGCTTTAATCCTAGAACTGGCAAAGACCTAGAGATTTGTAGATAAGTTGTGGGCCAATGCTCAGAACACTCGCAGTAAGCCAACAGTGCAGAAATCTAGCTCACCAATGCTCAAAGGAAATAGTATTCTGATTATATGTGCACTGTAAAAGAGAAAGCAAGGGGTTGAACATGCTTGGCACGTGCGCAGAAGAGCTTCACAGTAAGCTCAGCTCCTGTATACATGCACCTGGCAAACCCTAAAGTGATGCACATTTTGGTATTTGTTTTCTGTGCATTTAAAAGAAGCTTTTCATTTTTTTTTTTAACTTGGTAGGCTTATATTTAAATGCAGGAAACAGGCACCAGTGTGCAGTGTGTGCTTTCACTTTTGGGTTTGCTCTGACTTGCACACCTTTCATCTTTCATTATGTGCACTTAGGGGCTTGCATGGGCTTCCTTCTGCTTCCAAATTATATGAAAACCAGCAGATTTAAAGAAGAATCATGAGAAATCCTCTCCTCAAACACCCTAATGCCTGCTCCGAGCTGATGTTATATTTTTTCAGCAGCATGGCGGCTTTGTTTTGTGCGCTGTTCTCTAAGCATTGGGAGGGAATAGGAAATTGCCTCATTAACATCCGATTGACTATATTAGCATACTATTTGTGCTAGTCTTTTGGCATGTTTGGTTCTGAGCATTGGCCCGTTGAAGTGCTACAGTTCCATTGATCAACATTTGGGAGAACAGATCTGTTTAGTAAAAAAGCTTTTCAGATGACATCAGGATGTTCCTAGGATGACTTTTGACCTGGATACCCGTGCTAAGGCAACATTCCTAGAAGGGGAAAATAAGACAGTAATATTTCTGGGACTAAATCTTCCATATGTTTGATAATGTTCATACCCACTAAACCAGGAGTATACTCTTCTTCCATGTTTTCAGAATCTTCAAAATCTTTCACTATAAAAATATATCGTCCAGGTATGGATTTTCCACCAAATGTAACTTTCACTTCTATGCAGCCTAAGACAGGGAAGTAGGCACCTCTCTGACTGGTGATTGTGCTATCAAAGAACTTGAACAGGAAGAGGTATACAAATATCTAGGAGTTGAGCAAAGAGCAACAATCAATCATACAGTACTGAGAGAAAAGACCAGCAGAGTATTACAGGAGATCAAAATTGACACTGAAAAGTGCTTTAATATCAAAGAAAAAGATAGAAGCCATCAACCAGCTTGTGAGTCCTGTATTTTCATGTAGCTTTGGAATTGTGGACTGGCCTCTTATATACCTTGAAAAATTGGATGTATGAACAAGAAACCTCCTCCATGCTAATGAGGTAGTCTAAAACAGTCGGTTTATGCCGAGGCTTTACTTTCCTTGAGCTGAAGGAGAAATAGCCTCAGAGAAATAGTTTATACATATAGAGCTACCAGCAATAGGCTTCCAGGCCTGCATAACAGCATCAACAAATCCAAATGTTTAAAAAGTGCTGAAATATGAGAGCAAGCGTCCAGAATCTAGTTCTGTTATTAAGCTTGGATAGTCATTCTGACAAGCAGAAAGAATGAGTGAGAATCTACCTGTAAGTACAAGAATGGAACCAACAGAATATGCAAAGCAGGAGAAAAGGCTTTTTAAAGAAGAAGATCAGCAAACAATGACGATCAAGAGGAAAATTCACAAATACAACCCCCCAACACAAGTTCACAGGGGACTGGAGATCTGGTTATTTATTTATTTAGGGGTACTTTACCTAACCTGCAGGAAAAAGGGCCCTATGGTATTGGCGGGGGACATTTTTCCCACACACCAGGTCCCTTTTTACCTCAGCAGGTAAAATTCCCCCCCCCCCCCCCCAAAAAAAAAACCCCCAAAACAAATGGACACACAGTAAGATAACCCTTACCGTGTAGCCATGAGGCAGGGAGCACTTGTTGCGACCCATTGAGTTGGCAGTAAGGGCTCCCGCTGTAACCCAGCAGTAACCGGGCAGCACGTGGTGATGCCCAGTTATTGCTAGGTTAGCGCCACACTACAGAAAAAATACATTTACGGAGCACTGTAAATGGCGTGCACTCCAGCAGGAATTACCGTCGGCAGCCGTATTGGGTTGGCGGTAGTTCTGGACCGCCACTTTGTAAAAGACCCCCTTAGTATTTAGCTCATGCCTTCTCATTCAGATCTGCTGTGTTACCCAAGGTTCAGAGGACAATCAATGTAGCACTCACTTTTAAAAAGGGCTTCGGAGGTGATCTGGGAAACTACAGTGCTAGGCTAATTGGTTGAAGATATTCTAAACAGGAACATTACTGGCCATTTTGATAAATGTAGATTAACGTGGTCAGAGCTAACATGGATATAGTAAAGGTAAGACTTATCTGTCTTTAATTTTTTTTTAAGTCATTAAAAAAACATATGGGTGAGTAGGTTAAATTGTATCTGGATTTTCAGAAAGACATTTCACAAAGTCCCTCACAACAGCCTCATCAGAAAAATAAAAGGTTTTAGAGTATGAGACAATGTAAAAATATAAACATGTGTAACTGGCTAAAAAAAATAGGAAGCAGATAGGAGTAAATGACGTGGAGGGGCATTTTCGAAAGGGATGTCCAAGTTTCGATTTGGACGTCCTTGCAAAACGTCCCAATCCAGGGGCGGGGAAATCTGTATTTTCGAAACAAGATGGACCTCCATCTTTCATTTCGAAAATACTGTCAGGGACGTCTAAATCCTTAAATTTCACCATCCCTAAATTTGGATGTCCCTAGATATGGTCGTTTCTGATTTTCGGCGATTTTTGAAACCAAAGACGTCCATCTCAGAAACTACCAAATGCAAGCCATTTGGTTGTGGGAGGAGCCAGCATTTGTAGTGCATTGGTCCCTCTGACATGCCAGGACACCAACTGGGCACCCTGGGGGGCACTGCAGTGGACTTCATAAAATGCTCCCAGGAACATAGCTCCCTTACCTTGCGTGCTGAGCCCCCCCCCCCCCCCCCCCCCAAAACCCACTACCCACAACTGTACACCACTACCATAGCCCTTACGGGTGAAGGGGGGCACCTAGATGTGGGTGGGTACAGTGGGTTTTGGAGGGCTCGTTTCCTCCACAAACGTAACAGGTAGGGAGGGGGATGGTGCTGGGTCCACCTGTCTGAAGTGCACTCACCCACTAAAACTGCTCCAGGGACCTGCATACTGTTGTCATGGACCTGAGTATGACATCTAAGGCTGGCACGACATATTTTTACAGATGTTTTTCGAGGGGGTTAGTGACCACTGGGGGAGTAACGGGAGGTCATCCCTGATTCTCTACGGTGGTCATTTGGTCATTTCGGGCACCTTTTTGTGCCTTAGTCGTAAGGATTACAGGTCCAGGTGAAGTGCTCGTCAGGGACGTCCTTTTTTTCGATTATGGGTCAAGGACCTCCAAGTGTTAGGCACGCCCAAGTCCCGCCTTCGCTATGCTTCCGACACGCCCCCATGAACGTTGGCCGGCCCTGCGATGGAGTGCAGTTGGGGAGGTCCAAAATCGGCTTTCGATTATACCAATTTGGACATTTCTGTGAGAAGGACGTCCATCTTCTGATTTATGTCGAAAGATGGGCATCCTCTTTCGAAAATGAGTCCACTGTCCACAAGTCTCTCAGTAGAGAAAGGCAAATAGTGGAGTACCCAAGAGGTGTGTACTGAAACTTGTGCTTTTTAATATATTTATAAATGATCTGGAAAAGGGAACAAAAGTGAAGCAATCAAGTTTGTTGTTGATACAAATTTATTGAAAGTCAAATCAATAGCTGATTGTGAGGAATTGCAGGAGGGACTGGACCTCTGAATGGCAATTTAAATTTAATGTGGACAATTGTAAAATGACAAATATAGGAAAAAAACAATTCAAACTGTAGGTACGTGATGCTGGGTTTCATATTATGTGTCACCACCCAGGAAACAGACATTAAGATCATTGTGGGCAATTCACAGCACAGTGCATGGCAGTGGTCCAAAAAGCAAATGGAATATTAGGTGTGATAGGAAAGGAATGGAAAGTAAAACAGAGGGTATCATATTTCCCCTGTATAGATCTATTGTGCAACCACTCCTTTTGAATTATGGAGCTCTTTTACTAAGCGGTGGAAAGCAGGAACTACCTCCAGGCTACCACAGCAGCCCAGCGGTAGTTCCCACCCCCAGCGCACACCATTTCTGGTGCTACAGAAATATTTTCTATTTATGTAGTGTTGGTGTTTACCCCGTGGTAATCGAGCAGTTCCGCGCGTTGCCTGGTTACCACCAGGTTAGTGCAAGAGCCCTTATCGCCATCTCAATAGGTAGTGGTAAGTGCTCCCCCTGAAATGGCCATGCGGTAAGTATGGTTCACTTACCGCACGGCCATTTCTTTTTTTTTTTTAAAGAGACAGACTTTTACCCGCTAAGGTAAAAGGGGGCCTCAGCGCATTTCAAAAAAATACATGCTGACGCTAGCACATGCCCCGTTTTACTGAAAATTAGTAAGGACCCCTATGTGCATGTAGGGCAAAGATACAGTATAACTAGAAAAGGTTCAGAGAAAGTCAACCAAAAGGTATCACATTCATAAGCTTCTTTCATAGCTTTTGCCCTGGAATTGGACCTTGAGATTGTACTTCAGGTATAAAAATAGAATGAATTTGATTTTCTTGAGTCTTTTTTTCCCCCAAGGTCATACAAGTGACGCAAGGCCATTTTAGTTTCCATGTACTGTAAATGATGTGTTAACTGTGAAGGTAAAATTTATACTATGATCCAGAGAAATTGCAAGTTTTCTGGAATCATGGGTAAATTATTCTAGAGCCCTGTTTACTAAGTTGTGCTAGCATTTTTAGCATATTCTAAAAATTAACGTGTGCTAGCCGTGTAGATACCCATAGGAATATTATGGGCATGTACACAGCACAAGCTAAAAACGCTAACTGCCTCTAGTGTGGCTTAGTAAACAGGGCCCATAGTATTCTAGTTGCTGTATCGTCCAGTAAATTTGTATGCCTCGCTTAAGGATGATATTCCCAATTATTATGCTCCCTGTTTCCTTCTTTTCTTTTATGGTTTCTTCAGTATGAAGAGTACTCCAGCTGCTCTGGATTTCTTTGTTCCTTCTTCCTATTTTTATTTTATTTTTTACTTTGGTTGAGGATGTAGAGAACTGTATTTTCTTGGAAGTTTATTTTCCTTTTGATTGATTGGATATACTGTCCTTATTTCTCTTTTTTCAAGAATACTTGAAATTTTATTTGCAATCCTAAAAATTAAAAAATACAATGAAATAAAACAAATAGGACAAAATATTTTCACTCAGCACATAGTTAAACTGCAGAATTTGTTGCCAAAGGATTTAGAGAGTCTTTTACTAAAGTGTGCTATTGTTTTTAGTGTGCACTAAAAATTAGTGTGTGCTAAACGCTAAGATGCCCATTATATTCCCATGGGTTTCTTAGCATTTAGCGCACACTTTTGAGCGTGTGCTAAAAATGCTAGTGCACCTTAGTAAAAGACCCCTTTAGCCCTTAGTGAAAGGCAGCGTAATTGGGTTCAAAAGGTTCCTGGAGAAAAAAAATTCATTTCCTTGTCATCAAGCAGATGAAGCCATTAAGTTTGGGTTGTGTCCATCAACCAGCGGGGGGAGATAGAGAGCACTCAACTTTTCTCAGTGCCTCATGGCCAGCTAGCTCCACTGCCTCTTCAGTATTCACTATCTCCCCTAGCAGGGTGGCTGCATCTTCTTCGAGCACCATCAAAATCTGCCTGGGGTGGCTCCTGGCTTGCCAGTTGTTAGCCGGGGTGTTAGAGGCTATAGCAGCTTCACTTTGAAGGCACATAGGTCAGCCCTTTCCCTGCCTTACCCATGCCCCCGTGGATGTGGACATATTAGCTTGCTTTTCCCTGTCCTTTCCCACTCAGTGGATGCAGGCACATTGGTTCGCCTTTCCCTGCCTTTCTCACTTATCTGAGCCTCCAGAGTGTTTTTATGTACCTCTTTTGCCTCTGCTTTCCTCACAGCGTTAAAAGAAAAAAGCGCAGCGATCTTGGAAAAAAGGTTTTTTTCTTGAGATTCTTCTCAGGACCGGAGCTGTGATACTCGGTCCAGTGAAGTGAGGTAAGAGTGTTTTCTGACTCCTCCGGGGTGGGCCCACGATAGGGACGTTTTTGGCGCGAACCGCCATTTTTGAATTTTACCGCCGTTTTCGGCGATGGCTGCGGAGACTGTAAAGCGCTGTTCTAAATATGGCAAGCGCAAATCAGCAGTGGGGCTCTGTAATTCGTGCTGTACAGACGGTAGAGCCGGCCCGAGCATGGCAAGCGGCGATCTTTCGCGCTCTGAGCTGGCAGCGGACGCCATTTTGGATTTTCCACATGGTGCGGCCTCCGTTGCGACGGAGAGCCCTGAATCCAGGGGGGGGGTCCTCTGAGTGAGGCTAATAATAGAGCTGATAGCCCTGGGCAGGATCCAGGCAGTCAGGGAGCAGTTTTCTCCCCTGATTTTGTTGTAATGCTGCATAGGGCATACATGCTTAAAAGAGCTCTTCCACAGGGATGTTCGGACCCTCTGCCTGCCCCCCCGGTGGATCCTGGCCTTTTGGAGTTGGCTTTGCCTGTTTCTTATCTTCCTGATAAACGCAGAAGGGCTAATTCCCCTTCTGAGTGTGGCGCACCCCCCCCCCCCCCCCCCCCGTAGTCGGGCTATGAGGATTCTGAGGGGTCTGGCAGAACTTCTTGGGCTGAGGAGCCAGAGTCTGGTGCAGAATTGCCACAGGGGCTTGATGATCCGTCTGCGGTGAGGATTTTCCACTCGAGGAGCTGCCAGCGCTTATTTTAGATGCCTTACAAGCCCTCTCAATTTAAGATCCTGGGAGTGGCACAGCCTCCTCAGTTAATCCAAGGATGGCTAGTACCAGAAAGCCTGCTCGAGCCTTTCCTTTGCATGACTCCATCCAAGAGCTTATTTCGGCTCAATGGGCTGACCCCCAGGGACCTTTGAAGGTTGCCAGGGCTATGGGGCAATTATACCCTCTGAGTGAGGAACATTTGGCTCGCTTTGCAATGCCTAAAGTGGATGCCCTGGTCACGGCTGTGACAAAGAGAACTACCCTCCCTGTTGAAGGAGGTGTTGCCCTGAAGGATATTCAAGACCGCAGGCTTGATTCAGCTCTGAAGCGGTCCTTTGATTTGGCAGGTGTCACTGTTCGGGCATCTGCATGTAGTTGTTGTGCTGCTAGAGCCTGCCTGGCTTGGTTACAGCAGGCAGTGGAACAGCCCGGTGATGGAGCGGAGACCTTATCTGAAGTGGCTCCACGGCTGGAGTCGGCCTTGTCCTTTTTGACTGACGCCCTTTATGATATGGTCAGAGCTTCGGCTAAGCAAATGGCTGTAGCAGTGGTGGCTCACCGCACTCTTTGGCTACGACATTGGGCGGCGGACATAGCCTCTAAGCAAAGGTTGGTGAAGTTGCCCTTTCAAGGCCTTCTTCGTTTGGTGAGGAGCTGGAAAACATTGTTAAAGGCCTGGGGGATTCCAAACCTCAGCGCTTGCCTGAAGATAGGCCGAAGCCTTCCTCTAAGGGTCAGGCGGTCCGCTCCTCTTACAGACCTCGCTTCCGCGAAGGTAGAAGGTACCGCCCGGGGCGTGCTGCTGGGTTCACTTCGCGTGCCCGCTTTCAGCAGAGAAACTCCTTTCGCTCGGACAAACGTTCCGCAGTTGCCAGTTCAAGGCCTGGAGTTCAGGGGCGACCCTCTCAATGATGGTGCGCCGGCCCTCTCCTCGTTTCCTGTCATCGGAGGAAGACTTTCCCTCTTTTTCGAGGAGTGGGCCAAAATCTCCGCAGATCAGTGGGTCTTGGACCTGATCAGAGACGGATACCGAATAGAATTCGATGCCCCGGTGAGAGACGTGTTTGTGGAGTCCGGATGCGGTTCTGCCGCCAAACGGGCGGCGGTAGAGGAGACTGTGCACAGTCTGTGCCAGATAGGGGCTGTGACCCCGGTGCCTCCCGCCGAACAAGGTCTAGGCCGCTATTCCATTTACTTTGTGGTGCCACGAAAAGGCGGGTCTTTTCACCCGATCCTGGACTTAAAAGAGCTAAACAAGTCTTTAAGAGTGCGGCATTTTCACTTGGAAACCCTGCACTCCGTCATTGCGGCGGTACAGCCAGGAGAGTTTCTCATGTCTCTGAACCTGAAAGAAGCTTACTTGCACATACCAATTTGGCCCCCGCACCAGATGTTTCTGCGGTTTGCGGTGTTGGGAAAACATTTCCAGTTTCGGGCCTTGCCTTTTGACCTCGCCACAGCTCCCCGAACCTTCTCCAAGGTAATGGTGGTAGTAGCTGCCTTTCTCAGGCGAGAGGGTATCCGGGTTCACCCGTACCTAGACGACTGGCTCATCAGAGCAGACTCAGAAAAAGAGTCATCTAGCTACAGCCAGAGTGGTTTCAGTCCTTCAGTCTCTGGGCTGGGTCGTCAATATGGCCAAAAGTTACCTGACCCCCTCGCAATCTCTAGAATATTTGGGGGTCAGGTTCGACACAGCCTCGGGCTATGTGTTTCTTCCCGAACAAAGGCGGTGCAAGCTTCAGAATCAGGTCCGTCTGCTCCTGAGGATGCCCCACCTGCGAGCTTGGGACATTGTCCAGCAGTTGGGATCGATGACGGCCACCTTGGAAGTGGTGCCATGGGCGAGAGCGCACCTGAGACCTCTACAGTATTCTCTACTTCAACGATGGTCTCCAGTATCTCAGGATTATCAGTGCAGACTTTCTTGGCTCCCTGCGGCCCGCCTCAGTATGGAGTGGTGGTTCTCGGACAGCATGTTGCGGCGGGAAATGCCGCTGGCGCTCCCCGATTGGTGTCTAGTGGTGACAGATGCCAGCCTGAAGGGCTGGGGCGCACATTGCAAGGGGAAGCAGGCCCAGGGTCTCTGGACGCCCGACGAGTCGGAGTGGTCTATCAACCGCCTGGAGTTGAAAGCGGTGTTTCTGGCTCTTCTGGCCTTTCAAGTGACCCTGGAAGGATTGGCTGTCCGAGTGATGTCAGACAACACGACAGCAGTGGCCTACATAAATCGACAAGGCGGCACTCAGTGCAGAGCTCTAGCCGCGCAGGCCGATCAAATTTGCCACTGGGCCGAGCTGCATCTACAGTCAATGTCAGCAGCTCACATTGCAGGTCAGAGCAACATGCAAGCTGACTATCTAAGCAGGCATCAGATCAATCCAGCGGAGTGGGAACTAGCAGACGATGTATTCCTGCAGATATGTGCCAAATGGGGCAAGCCAGTGATGGATCTTATGGCGACCAGTTCCAATGCCAAAGTCCCATGCTTCTTCAGCAGATGGAGGGATCCTCACGCTACCGGGTTGGATGCCTTGGCTCAACCCTGGCCCCTAGGCTTGCTTGTATGTCTTCTCTCCGTGGCCCTTGATAGGGCGAGTGCTCCTGCGGATTCGGCTGCATCCAGGAGAAGTGGTGCTCATCGCCCCGGATTGGCCCAGGAGGCCTTGGTATGCAGACCTCCGACAGATGCTGTTGGAGGCTCCCTTTCTGTTACCTCTGGTTCCGCACCTGTTGTCACAGGGTCCAGTGGCCATGGAGGACACCTGCCACTTTGGTCTTATGGCATGGCGATTGAGGGGGCGCAATTGAGAGATAAAGGCTACTCAAGGTAATTTCCACTCTCCTGCAGGCCCGTAAGCGCTCCACTTCCGTGGCTTATGGCAGGATTTGGCGCCAGTTTGAAGTCTGGTGTGTTTCAAGAGCGCTTTCTCCGTTGCGGTCTCCTGTCTCGCCGATTCTGGACTTTTTGCAGGATGGTGTACACAAAGGCTTGGCCTATAATTCCCTGCGGCTGCAAGTGGCAGCATTGGCCTCCCTGCGTGGCAAGGTTGAAGGCGTGTCCTTAGCTGCTTATCCAGATGTGGCACAGTTTCTTAGAGGTGTGCTTCGGCTCCATCCTCCCGTGCGGGCACCTTGTCCAGCTTGGAACCTGGGGTTAGTATTGAAGGCCCTTTAGGGGGCTCCCTTTGAACCGCTTCGGCGTGCTTCAGAGAAAGATTTGACACTGAAGGCCGTCTTTTTAGTGGCCATTACCTCTGCGAGACGGGTGTCAGAGCTCCAGGCGCTGGCCTGTAGAGACCCTTTTCTGCAATTCCCAGAGTCAGGGGTCACGGTTCGGACCATGCCTTCATGCCTAAGGTGGTTTCAGCATTTCACCTAAACCAGCCTGTTTTTCTTCCCTCCTTTGTTGAGGAGGAGTTGCCAGATTCATTTGGGCAGTTGCACCTTTTGGATGTGCGCAGGACTCTGTTGCAGTATCTGCGAATTACAAATTCTTTCAGGACCTCTGATCATCTTTTGGTGCTGTTTGCAGGTCCTTGCAGAGGGTCTTCAGCGTCTAAAACCACTATTGCCCGTTGGCTCAAAGAAGCTATCTTTTCAGCATATCTGCTGTCTGGCCGGGCTCCGCCTGAAGCCTTTAAGGCACATTCCACAAGAGCGATTTCCTCTTCCTGGGCGGAAACTGGAGCACTATCTCTTCATGAGATTTGCAGTGCTGCAACATGGGCTTCTAAGCTCTCTTTCGCCCGACATTACAGGCTGGATGTGACTGCCAGGAGGGATGCGTGTTTTGGAGCACAGGTGCTAGCGCGTGGTGTGGCTTGTTCCCACCCTATTTAGGGATTGCTTTGTTACATCCCATACGTAATGGCTTCATCTGCTTGATGACAAGGAAGGGAAAATTAGGTTCTTACCATGATAATTTTCTTTCCTTTAGTCATAGCAGATGAAGCCATGATGCCTCCCTGTATGATTGTCTGTATTGCAGTGATTCTGATTTTAGGTGCTGTTCTTGCTTCCTGAAGTTCTATTCCTTCCTTGGGGAGTCGGAAAACAGTCTTCAGGATTCTTGTTACAGTTATGGGAGGATGAGTTCATTCCCTCCAGTTCATGTTTTGGGAGGATGAGTTTATTCCCTCCAGGAGGATGTAAGTATTCCCTCCATTTATACAAAGTGGAGGACGAGTTTATTCCCTCCAGGAGGATGAGTTCATTCCCTCCTTTTTTTTTATTTCATGCCCTTGTTAAGGGGCCATCGTTTGCTGTGAAGAAAGTTCATGTTATTCCCATTGCGGTTTGCCATACTGCTTTGGAAGCTTCAAATACTGAAGAGGCAGTGGAGCTAGCTGGCCATGAGGCACTGAGAAAAGTTGAGTGCTCTCTGTCTCCCCCTGCTGGTTGATGGACACAACCCATACGTAATGGCTTCATCTGCTATGACTAAAGGAAAGAAAATTATCATGGTAAGAACCTAATTTTCCCATAATACATTATTAGCCCTATAAACGTGGGTATAGCAAACAGATGCAACAAAAAAGACCCAAAACACCAGCCAAAATATACAATTTAAAAATGTTACAGAAGTACAAAATACACTTACTGGTTTGCAGCACTTCCTCCAGAGTTTCTTCATTGAACCAAAGAAACATTATCAGCAGGTTTATATGACTTTTCTGGGAGTCAAAGATCACTACTCCCAAAAGCTCTGTTTAAAAGAAAAAGGGGAGGGGAGGTTAAAACCTTTTGTAATTCAAATCTTTTTCAAAGGACCATAATTAAACTTTAAAAATGAGCCAAGCTTACTTAAAATTGATTATTTGTACCTTAAAATCCTGATTAAAATTCCCATGGGCCATTTATCAAAAAAAAAAAAAACCCCGCTTAAACACCATATAACTTAAAAGAGGATTCAACACCTACCTAGAATCTCTAAAAATCTCTGCAAACTACTGTGAGAAATGCTTAAAAAAATGCTAAAAACATCTTATAAAATGCTATGCGTTCAAGTGGCCATTTTATGCAGTCCAGTGATGCACTGTTGACAACATCGGAATCAGGGCCAGCTGGAAACAACTTAAAAACGATCACATTCTTTAAAAAAACATATAGTGCCCTTCACAAAATGCTAATCAATAAAAATTCAGTTTTTATCATAATCACAAGCATATAAAAAATCTATACTGAGAATACATAAATATACCTTAAAAACATTTACAGCATCAAAACTGTTGCTAAAACCATATAATTCATACACCTTAAATAAATAGCAATAAATATCTGAATATATCAATAAATATATCATTATGTCTTAACATCTGTGGCAATAAATATGTAAATAAATAATAAAAATGCCAAGCCATAAATATTAGTGAATCTGTATATAGGCATTGTTTATAACAATTAGTCCTAATGCCAGTGATCATATTGTAAAACACAGATCAGACTCCTGATTCAGGGGCCAGATGCACTAAACTTAACGAGCAAGTAGTAAATCCTGGTATGCACTAAACACTTTTTTCCGACGACGGTAGCAGCTAATGAAAACGGAATGCAGATGAGCAAATTGTGTAGAGACCCTATTGTAATGAGATAAACTAACCTTTTCCAATTGCCTTAACGCTGGAAAACGCTGGAAAATCAAATGAGAGGTCTGTACCTCTCGTTGGGGCTGTGCGGGATTGGAAAAATTATTAAATGTAAAAAAAAAATCAGGGGGGGGGGGGCAAAAACGGCCAAGTGCTCGTCAGGAGCATCCTTTATGGACGTTCTTCACTATATATATATATGTATATATATATATATATATATATATATATATATAAACTATCAAACAGGCTCCGATGCTGTTTTGATAAATGTTCAATAAAGACTTCATACAACTTAAAAAAAGTGGAAAAAACATCCAAGTGCTTGTCTTTTTTTTTTTTTTACAAAACTATTAGTGGGATTTGAACCCGCCACCTCTGGATTACAAGACCGGTACTCTAACCACTTGGCTACAACTTTACTTGCTTGGATGGCCCTCCCTTACTTCCAGGTCTCTCAACTAAGTGAAGCATGGCCAAAAAGGGCATTTTTATTATTGTGGGGAGGGGGGGAGGTTGCCCAAAATATACTTTTTTTTTTTTTTTAAGTGACGCTTTATTAAAAAAAAAAATGAAACAGGCTCCGATGTTCTTTTTTGGACATCATTCAAGCCCGGAATAATAAAAATGTCCTTTTTGGCCGTGCTTCACTCAGCTGAGAGACCTGGAAGTCTCTGAGCCAATCACAGCGCGTTGGCTCAGAGACTGATTGCTTTCTCTTCACTGCAGCACCCACGTTTGCTTCTGGTTAGCCAGGCCAGTCCTTTGGGGCGGCGTGCCTGTCTTCTGGGCTTGCCTTGTCCCACCTATTTCTAGACTGTTTTGGTACGTCCCACTCGTCTCTGAATTGATTTGTGGGACATAATGGAAGGAAACATGTTTCTTACCTGATAATTTTCTTTCCTTTAGTCCAAATAGATCAATCCAGAGGCCCACCCTTGGATTCTTTTGCAACACGATGTGATGTTCATGTGTCGTCCTTTTCCACTTTTGAGTTGAATTCAATTGCAGGAGTTGCTTTTGAAGGATGGAGAATGTAGGAGAAGGTCCGCGGTTGCTTGGACACATTTGCTGCTAGTTCTGTTACAAGAAATGATTTATCTTGGGGGAAAGAGCTCTAGAGCACTTGCTACTGTTTATAATTTAAGAGCAGGCACTGTATTTATAAGTTTTAGGATATTAATTTCTCCACCAATCACCAAAGGTGATAATTGCAATAAATTAAGTATAAATCTCTGTTGAAATGCAGTATTCTGTACTGCAAGATTTTTGAAAGCATGTACTCGGAGCATGGCACTAAGTTTAAAAGTGTCCATGTGCTATCAGTATAACCTTAACAGATACCATATACTCAGAACACAAAGAGACTATATTTTTAGCTTCAGAAAAGGTTTATTTTTCAAATACAAATGCAAACGAGAGTTCTTTTAAGAGATCTTTACAGATAATCTGTACTTAAGTAAGGTAGCCAGTTTAAAAGTTAAGGTTACAGTTTAACTTACAGGAGAGTCTTTGTCACAAGCATGCTGTGATGAGCCATGTGGTCAGGAGCAGGGAGCAGGGCTTCTGCAGTGATGGATGAGTTGCAGTTGAAGAGAAGCATCTGCTTGCCTGGAACAGCTTCTATCTTTTATACTCTTGCAAGCTGCAGGAAGACATGCCATGTGAATCTCTGTCTTAGTTTCCTGGTTTGCACACGACCCTTGGGCATTTGCAAAGCATTGTGGTATCTTGGTCTCATGTCTTATGACATCATAAGGCTTGTTGTCTGGATTTTGCTGATAAATGGTTTATTGTAGTGCAAGGTTTCCTGCTTGAATTTCTGTGATAGATATTCTGATAAGATTTGTCTGGGGTGGCGAGCAAGTGTCCTTTGTTTTTAGTAGCTGTATTTCACACCTTTCCCACTGCCTGTCTCCTTGCCTCTACTGGATACCTTTGATATTTGTTGTGTTGATCAGCCAGGCTTTTTGATCAGAGGAAGAGAGTCAATTTAGCCTTGAGGCAGTCTCTTACTTGAGAAGTCTTTTGTTAAAGAGGGAGGGAAAGGGGGAGGTGAGGTCCTTGCAGTAGTACCTTTTGTCTTTTAAATGTTCCCAAAGGGAGGGGGAAGAGGGCTTTGGAATGAAAGCCAGTTGCATCTTCAAATATATATTTTTAAAGCTGTATTTTTGTGTTGCTATATTTGTATCTGATTCAGCACAATCTGCTCAATAATTCTGACACCATGTTACAGTTCTCCCCATTTTGGTGTCAGAGGCAGGAGTTTTCTTCATGGGCTCATGGATTCCTTATTGCTTTGGTATCAAATGTACTGAAAGTGAGGCTGCTGCACGGTTTCCTTTATGGCAGAGCTCTGGTGTTCTCTCCCCCCCTGCACCTGCTGGTAGGGGGGCATAATCCATTCGTCGCTGGATTGATCTGTTGGGACTAAAGGAAAGAAAATTATCAGGTAATAAACATTTTTCCTTACTCTTACTGTACCGAACTGAGTCAAAAATATCATCAGCATTGAATAGGTTTGCTCTTCCCACTTAAATATAACTGAACCTAATGAACTCATAAATATTAAGCATCAGAGAGTAGGGATACCCTGAGGATCACCACATGGTTGCCAAGTAGATGATTGTTCCCCATTTTGTTAATTAATTTTTATTTATTTTCAAGATAAGTACAAGCTAAATTTGTAACTATCAAACCAAAACCATAGAAGAAGAGGTGGTATTGGGAAAGGTGCCTCCTATTGATTAAAAAATCCTTAAACCAATTAAAAACACCTGACAATTCAGTGAGAAATCAGCACTTTAACAAAAGAATAGGTGTATAAATCTCATAATATCAAAAATAAGAATATTAGTCATTACAGTTCTAAGAGATTAAGAAGAAGAGAATGACTTTAGTTGTCCTGAACTAGTACATTTATTCCTCATTACATGTAATTCCTTATTTAAGGGTATCCAGCTCTTGAATATTTGATGAATACAACTTATCTAGAACAATGCAGCGTAAATTATCAACAGTCAAAAAATATGATCATGTGATATCATTACCACAAAGGGAACATTGGCTTCCCATTACTCATTGAATCTCTTACAAGATTCTTACTTTAGTTCATACTGCTCACTGTATTGGCTTGTCTGCTTTTCTGTCTCATCTCTTAATAACTTAATCTGCCCCTTCAGCATCACATTCTTTCAAATAGAATGGTTTAGTTATTCCTTTCTTTCAACATATTAGTCTGGATACAATTTTAGGTTCTGTCTTCAGCATTACTGGTCTAACCCTTTGGACTTCATTACCACTCCATTTGTGATTAGAACCTGATTAGAACTTTCATTCCAATCCTTCAAAAGGGGTCTCAAAACATTTCTATTTTCTGATGCTTATGGAATGTAAATATCACTGTTGTAATTGGAAGTTGGATAGGTCATCATGGCAGGCAAACCTGTGTGAAGGTCGTGGTCTGAAGAATAAAATACTTTTATTTCTCTTTCTATTTGAAGCATTTTTTCTTTTTCTTTTCATTACTAGAAAATATTGTAAATCACCGTGAAGGCATTGCCCTTGGCGGTATATCAAGTATAAATCAACTTGAAACTTGAACTAACAGGAATATCCAGAGAGCACCACCAGGGATGGGTGAGCAAAAAAAGACAAAAATTACAGAGCCAAAGCTGTCTGGGGGAAATGGTTTTTAAATCGGTTTTAAATTTTTTTAAGGATGGCTCCAATTAAAGATCCAAACATAGTGAATTCCAAAGTGCTGGAGCCCATTTTGAATAGAATGTAGAGATCAAAATTGAGATATCCAGGTCAAGATGTACTCTATTCCAATAGTGTTTTAGAAAAGGATCTAACCCGGTTATTGGTGCCCACACTTACACCAGTTACAGAGCTAGTTTAAGTGTGAGCATTATTTGCATGTGGATATACTTCTAAAATAATTGCCTAAATGTAGTAAATTAAGAGGGACATTTTCGATTTGATGTTCAAATGGCGAAATAAACGTTTACTGGAAAACATATAAAAACGCAAGTCCATAAGTGTGTTCTGATATTCGAAAATATACAAAAAAAAGGTTTAGAAAGAAGACGTACTGCAGATGTCATAAACATTCTGAGGTAAATGTCACCGCCAATCCAAAATTAACTATGCAAAAATGTGGAATGACAGTACTGGGCCCCGCATCAAGAAAATGTCCGCACGGGGCCCAGAACTGCCAGGGCAATGACAGCACATTTTCTGTACATGCAAAATGTGCATATATACTCCCTGTACCTGGAGGAACATTCCTCATTGTGGACAGTCATGTACCACCAACATTACCCCCCCCCCCACACACACACACACACACACATAACATCTTCACGAGGGTATGCAATCCATTAGAGGCAGCCTGGCAAGGTGAGTGCAAAGCAGTGCCCCCCAGGATCACTGCACCACTTGTGTGCAATCACCATATATAGATATTCTAATGAGTGAAAAAATATTTTCTCCTTCTTGTTTTGAAAGTATTATTATGTAACTTTATGGAGTGCCCTCTACTCTTTGTACTTTTCGAAACAGTAAACAATCAATTCACATTTACCCATTCTACTCCACTCAGGATTTTGTGGACTCCTATCACCTCTCGGCCAATTCTTTTCCAGGCTGAGGAGCCCTAGCCTCTTAAGCCTTTCCTTATATGAGAGGAGCTCCCATTCCCTTAATCATTTTGGTTGCCCTTGAGCCTTTTCTAATTCTGCTATATATATTTTTTTAAATATGGAGAACAGAATTGCACACAGTACTCAAGGTGACGCTGTAATATGCTTTGTCTGATTTTCTATTTCTTAACTCCACCGCCACACAGAGCAGAAGATTTCAATGTGTTGTCCACGAAGACACCTAGATCTTTTTCTTAGGTGATGACTCTTAATGTGGAACTAGCATCAAGTAGCTTAAATTTGGATTATCCTTCCCAAAGTTCATCACTTTTAGATTGTCCACATTAAATTTCATCTGCCATTTGGATGCCCAGTGTTAGGGTTACCATATGTCCGGATTTACCTGGACATGTCCTCTTTTTGAGGGCATGTCCGGGCAACCGGGCGGGTTTTGCCAATCTTCCCGTTTGTCCAGAAATCCGGACAAACGGGCAGATTGCTAGCCTCCCCTCCCCTTACTTACTACTGCCCTGGTGGTCTAGTGACCTCTTCCGCCTTCAGGGCAGGAAAGAGCCCCCTCTTTCCTGCCCGGAGCGCTTCCCTGCATGCATTCTTCCTGTTCATGATCTCGGCGCCGATTCAAAATGGCCGCCGAGAGTTGAAGTGACCTTGCGAGACTTCAACTCTCAGCGGCCATTTTGAATCAGCGCCGAGATCACGAACAGGAAGGATGCATGCAGGACAGCTCTCCGGGCAGGAAAGAGGGGGCTGTTTCCTGCCCCGAAGAGGTCACTAGACCACAAGGTAAGGGGAGGGGGAGTGACGGGGTGTGTGACATGGGGAGGGGAAAATGTGATGGGGGAGGAGCGAGGGCGTGAAAGGGGCGGGGCGGGTGTGAAAGGGGCGGGGCATGTGTCCTTTTGGGGGGGACAAAATATGGTAACCCTACCCAGTGTTCAATATCCTATGGTCCTCCTGCAGTTTTGCAGTCTGCATACTTCCTCAGAACTACCAAGGACTGAGACTATATTCTTCTCAACATCCAGGCTGTTAGAAATAATGATGATGAAGAAGAGTTCTCTGGTCCTGGATAATCAGGGTCAGAGAAGGGAACAGATTGGTAGAGCCCAAAAAAAGGGAAACCACCCCAGCCTAGAACAGATAAGGACTGTTAAGATCATGCTTAGTTTTATCTCATCTCAGTTTCACAAATGTTTTTGACATTAGGTGAATAGGAGGTAAGCATACAAGAAGCCTGAACCCCCAGAGGGATGGAAAATGTATCCTTTGCTAGGCCATGCTGAAATGGCGTTCTGGAAAAAAAAATTGCAAACATTCCTGTTGGCTTGTGAATAGGTCTCTTTGCAGAATGCCCCAGATTACCTGAATTTCTAAACAACTTAAAACAAGGTCCCATTCTTCCTTCTATCTTCAGTTTTTGAAACTGATTCAGTGGAGATTAAAATGAACATCCTGAAATTAAAGGGTAACTCTGATAGAATAATTTCAGGTCTGTTAGTGGCAATGAAAGTTTGTAGCTATAAAGCCTTTTTTAGCAATAAAGCCTGTTGTGCTGTGCTGTAAATGCTAATAACACACAAAGGGGCCAATGGAAAAAAGCTACCGTGAGCCTAACTGCAGAGTAACCGAGGGTTGTACTTGCATGTTAATGGTCAAGCAATGCAGAGAAGGGTTGAGTGCGGGTATTAACAAACACAGAAGATATAACCACACGTTGCATTAAAATTTATGGTAATGAAGCTAGTAAGTATTCTGCAGCAATGCAGAGACGGGAACAGTGGCTTTTGCAGCGCAGACAATGCAAGAAATTTTTCACCAGGTCTGTGACAGTGTAGAAGGATTAGCAGAGAGGATTAATGCCCATTTTTAAGGTTTAACTGTCAGTTTTGTCATCTTCAACCAGAAAGAAGTGCCTACAAGTTAAAAGACTGATGGGAGTTATCAGAGCTTGTGCACAAAACCCAAAGTGTCAGCACACATTGGTTCCTGTTCTTCTGCACATGAATTATCAGCCTTGCAAAAATTTAGAACTCCTTTTATTAAGGTGCGCTAATGGATGTAGCATGCTGTATTAGTGCAAGCTAAATGCTAAGAAGCCTATAGGAATAAAAGAAGCTTCTTAGCCTTTAGCGCACCTTCATAAAAGGAGCCCTTTGAGAAGATGGCTGCCACACCCGCTGGTTTGTGAAAAGCTCCTGGCGTTTTTGAGCAGAATTTATTGACTCTTCATAGTAGTGCCGCATACAAAGCGTAAGGGAGTGCTGAGAGTAGCACCTCCACCTACCTCAACCTCCTCACCTGCACAAGCGTCGTCGGAGCATTTCTATCCGGGGATATCTAGGTCTTCGCGGGGAGGGGATCCCATTGTGGGGGAACCCGGAGGAGCGGACTCCCCACCAGGAGAGGAAGTCTCCCTGTCTCCATCATCCACTTCGTTAATCCCTCCTAGCCCGGTGTAGAGATCATCCCTGGTGGGAAACCCCACCGTCACGGAAGACGCGTCGAAGGGGAAGACCAGTGAGGACCCAGGTTCGCAACCGACGATTCGGGGCACTGCAGGAAGTTTGTCCCCTACAGTGCAGACCTCGGAGGTGACTTTACAAGCTGGTGTAAATCCCTGTGCATAGATTTACGTGCACTGGCCCACATTTTATAACAAAGCGCATACATTTTGGAGCACCCACAAAACTCCAATTTCCACGTCCCTAAGCATGCCCCTTTTTGCCAGCGCGCGTTAGAATTTAGGCACAGTACATTACAGAATATGCTTAGCAGTGTATGCACGTAAATTCTAATTTTTGCCAATTAGTGCTCGTTATTGCTTGTTAAGAGCTGTTAACGCTTAGCTTGTTAAAGCAATTGTTAAAGCAATTAATCTACATGCATAGTTATAGAATATGCCTAAATTTACACATGGAACTCTAGGTGCGCTATATAAAATCCGGGGGTTAATGTGTAAATGTTTTGCGAGGCTGAGTGAGCAGAAGAACAGGCGCTAATATGTGCTGACCCTTTTTATTTTTGTTTTGACATTCTCTCAAGAAGCTGAGCTTACTGTGAAACCTTTGTGCACATGCATTTCCTCCTCCTCTCCCCCCCCCCCCCCCCCAATTAGTGTGCGAAAGTCTGTGTGCATAAAATTTGTATTTACTTAACTTTCTGCATGGCATGGTATTACACTCATAATAGAAGTGCACATGGTTCTGCAGTGTGGCTTTCTGTATCGGCCCCAAAGACCTTAGAAGTTTCAGCCAGGTTTTGGGTTTTTTGTTTCAAGGTTTAGACTTGGGCCTGAATGTTAGTATCATCAGAGGTTTGATTGGTGTTTAATTTCAAGTTTTATATTTGTTTAATATATCGCCTATTTGAAATACTATCAAGGTGGTTTACAAAACAATTGACATACAAAACCCTAGCAAGGCGGTAAAAAAAAGAGTGGTTTAAGTTTTTGTTTTTTTAATTTTCTTATCATAGGACATGATGAGACTGCTGAAAGCATAGAATTGTCAAAATCATGATATTAAGGATTTTTTTTAACCAAAGTATGTTAAAGAGGTGGATGCACAAATTAGCACTTGCTGTTGGCACACAAGAAGGGTGACTGTTACTGTGCTAGCATAACATCACATATTAATTAATGCTCTTTGCATCCCGTGTTATGGGGCTGGTTATGAGCACAGTTATTGCATTTTTATTTACTATTCACAGTCACTTGGACAGTTAGCGCAAGCGCACTTATAGAAGGAAGGAGCTTTTCTGAGCATTAATTATATGGAGATGTGCTGCTGGTATTGTTAAATTGTACAGCGCTGCATAACCCTAGTAGCGCTCTAGAAATGTTAAGTAGTAGTAGTAGTGGTACACCCTAAATCATCGCATAGCCTTTGCACTTACTGCACGTTAGCCTTTGCTTTTGCCCATGGTAAGTGCAAAGTTTACCACACTTTAGTAAACAGGCTTCTAAGAGCTTTACCTTCTTGATATTTCAGTATTATATTTCTTTATTTTATTTTATTTTAATTTAGCTCATACTTTTTTCAGTAGTAGCTCAAGTTGAGTTTCATTCAGATAAACTATGTGTCACACTATCCCCAAAGGGCTTACAATCTAAGGGCCTCTTTTACTAAACCTCGCTAGCGATTCCCGGCATGGCAAATGCACTGCAGCCCATTCATCTTGATACTGAGAAACATGATGATTAAATTGTTTTGAAAGTATCCTCTCTTGAATATTATCCAAAGTGTTCAGAACTCACCACTTTCAAGTAAATTGTGTTTTTCACCTTTAGAATTGTAGCCTAGTACCTTTGGTCGTTTGTACCTCAGGAGAAGGAAACATAAAACAAATTGATTGTGCAGCTGAGCTTCATGTGAATAAAGGAAGACATTATCTCAGATATAGATTTCACACGTTTCAGAAAGATTGCTTGCACATAGTCTTGCTTTCAGAGCCAATTAAGGTTGTGGACTAATTCATTAAATTATGTAAGCCATCTAGAAGGTATGAGTAAAAACCCATCCTGTTGTCTCTGGTTACAAATAGACCTCATTGAAAAACATTTCATTTTCTTTTTTTATCCATTATACAATCCGCAGTCACTATTAGGTAGAAGCATTTATACTTATACTAATTTTATTGGTCTTAAATGAAAGATACTACCAGTATAAATCTTGGTGTGTAATGTGTTGCTGTATTTACAGATTTTGAGTATGTTGTGAAAGATGAATGGCATCCACTTGAAAATGTATTTGAAGTTAAATTTCCTAGAGCAGTATTTTTTTACCTGGATTTCACAAACTTATCTCAAAGGTTCCATGGTACTTCCAGTCCTGCCCCAGGAACAATTGTTTCCTTTAAGCACAACATGGTTTTCAGTGAGTTTTGAGAGGCATGATGCCCAAACTACCCATACTTTACTCAAGAGAAAGAGAACAATATAATGACATAGGGCACAGTGTGACTGAACTTTTTAATTGCTGTATGATGCCAGAAGGGAACAGCTGTTCTGTGGATAATGGCCTACAGTGCATAATAGGAAAAAATGAGGTGGGAATAAACTGGATGAGGGTAGAGAAACTGGCCTGACAGGGGCAGGGCAGGCTTATAGAAGCCAACTCCTCAGGGATCATGGGAGCTATAAGGGAAGATGTTTGAAACTGAAAGGTGGGGCTTTACAGGGCACTTCATTCTAAGAAGGACTTTCCTTCCCTGGAGGTTCCACAGATGTCTTTCCACCCTTCCACGTGTTTCCTAATTCAGAAAAGATTGACAACCACTGCCCTACAGTCCTAAACAGTATTGTTGTCATTTTAAAATAACTGTGGGGGTTTTTTCAACTCTTTTGTACATTCTTGTGTTTATTTTGGGGCCCTTTTACAGAGTGGTAGTAAGCCCAGTGTGGGCTTACCCGCTTGCTCTTCCAGGACTACTGCTGGCCCAACTCAGTCGCCAGCGGTAGACTCGCCCCAAACGTGAAAAAGAAAACCCCTGGAAATGGCTTGTGCAGTGGTAACCCGGCAGTAATGGGGCATCGCCACACTTCCTGGTTACTGCTGGGTTAGCGCAGGAGCCTTTATCGCCACCTCAATGGCCATATGTGTCTGGGGGCTTTTTACCTGCTGAGGTAAAAAGGGCCCTGGCGGGTGGGAAAAACGGCTCCCACCGCTAGTGCAGGGCCCTTTTTCCCCACAGCTTGGTAAAAGGACACCCTAAGTTTTCAAAAACCCTGATTTGCATATTTGAAATGATAATGGTAATGTGTTGTGAAAGTTGATGCAATTAAAGGGCAATTTGATAAAGTGGGCACTAAGATTTGCGCTCCCATTGCTTGCATAAAGGTTTAGAATATTGGCATATACGCTTGTAGTTGTGCACTTAATGTATATTCCAGTATGTTGCCTAAGCGCTATTCTATAAATATACTACTATCTTTCTTAGCGCATATTTGCAATGGAAGAGTACTTATGGGTGGGATATAGGCAGGGTTCCCATTTATGCACGTAGCTTACATTGCATTTACTTACTGTTACATTTAAAAGCCCACACTTAAACTAGCTCTGTGATTGGTGTAAGTGTGGGCACCAATAACAGGGTTACGCTTGTATTCTGTGATGAAACCTAGGCGCCTAGGTTATAAAATAGGTTCCTAATACATGTCCTTGGAGTACCTAAATGGAGATGCTTAGTTTTGGAATTCCCCCCCTTAGTGTTAACATTACACATTTATGACTAACCATCAAGTCAGTCTGATAATTTGACTGGAAATATTATTTTGGATATATTTTGCGATGCATGATTGTAATTTCCTTGGACACTTTTGAAGATGTATCATCTTCATAACCTTTTTTTTCAGCTAAACATTTATAAATAATTTAATGTAGCAATTATGTGAAGTTTATGGAATATTAGAGAAGATTTTGACTTATTCATCTATCTCATTTAAAAAAGGAAGTATGATTCATACATTTCCATATCCTAGAACTTAATTTGAGAATGTTTCACTTTTTAAATACATTTGTGTTAAAGTGGAAATAAAATGCTTTTTCGTGATAGCTAGATTGCTGTAGAAAAAGCTGGTATTGAAACTGAAAAAACTAATATAATGTTGTGGGCGAGATCATTCTTGTTGAATACCAGCAGTTGTGCAACAATATGGTTAAAATATATCTGTTCAGAGCACCATTGTAATGAACAAAAATTCTCATGAAGCTTTGCAGTTTGCTTGGAGTAGATGAAGAGAGACTGTTTGCCCAGAGTGGATGCCTTGGTTTCAGTTGTTAGGAAATGCATGACAATTCCTGTGGAAGGGATCGTCCCTCAGTGACTTCCATGATAGAAGTCTGGAGACCCATTTTTAGAGAACTTTTGAAGAAACAGGTGTTGCCCTCTGCTTGGCTGTTTATGGGGTCTGTGTTACTTGGGTTTTGTGGTATTGCTTTCAGCAGCCTCAGGCCAAAGGATTCTCACAAGGACCCATTATTGAATCAGAAGCAGCATTTCTTGCAGATGCTCAGTATACACGTTAGTAACCAGTCATGTCCTCAGTGGTCATGGGATGAACATGTGGATCAGGTGGTAAAAACTGACCCGGGCAGTAATTGTTTGGAGGACAACCTGGAGGAGGTCATCAAGGACTCTGGAGAGCTTAGGTAGTACCTGCCAGAGGATAGAAACTGAGATAAGGGCTCCTGAAAACAAGCTTGGAATGCCCAGACCACCAGGTGATTTAATATAGTCCCACGCTCTACTCCATACAATTCAAAACGTAACATTAAACCTCTGACAACTGTACTCAGGAAGTGCCACAAGAAAATTGTTATATAGGCACAACTTCATTTATGGAAAGACAAGTTAGACTTGTCTGAAAGATAAAAAGTACATAAGCATCCTAATTTAACAATCCAGAACATTTAAAATATAATCATTTAAAATGTAAAATTCTTGATGATTCATATATAATTTCAAAACTATTTTGACACCTTACAGAATTCTCTAATTCCCATAAATCTAGTTCTCAGTACTTCTTCTATAATTTGCTTTGTGACAATAAATATGTCTGACAACAAATCGGTACATATCTGCTTTAGTTTGTGTGGAAGAGGAAAAAACAGTCAGAAATGTAAACACAGTTATACAATTTAAAAATTCAGAAAGGCATTACCTTTTCAGTTGGACACAAATAAAACAAGACACAGAAAACTAGAATCAGAATATAAAAAGCACAATATAGTTTAACATTTAACATCCCTTCTAAAGTTAAACAACAAGTAAATATTTAAATCTTTTCCAAATGACCTCTGTCAGCAGTCAGTGCTACAATTCTCTTACTTTTTTCCTGACACCAAAAGCAGAATGCAAGCATTAAATTCAAATTATAACTTTAAATCTAAACTGAAATATAAAGAACAAACAAAAAGTTTAATTTAAGATTAAAAAAAACTTTCAGTGCAACTGTACTGTTTATCACTTATGCACATAAAGCTTCACTTGAAACAAATAGTTATGAGTTTATCAAAGGAAGTTAAGAATTGAAGTCTAATGCTAGTACCATTACACATTTCAAACAAACAACATTTAAGTTAGTTCAGTATGAATTCCCCTTTTCTTATTTCCTCTCCTCTTCCTTGCTGCAGTCAAGAAAGAAAGAAAGGAAGTCAAAGCAAAGTTATAGCAATATTTGGACTTTGATCAAACTTAGTACGCATATTAAATTAATTCAGCAACATTAAGTCCCAGTTACAATTACCTAAACCAAAATATTCCAGTACAACCTATTTTTTTAATAGTAAGACAGAGATCAAAGGATTACCTTAAATCTGCTCCAGGCGAGATGGCGTCAAACAGAAGAGTAGCGTGATCAGTGCAACTCTTCCAATGATATCAGGAAGACTTTTCTTTTAGGAAGCTATCCAAACCTTTTTTAAACCCTGCTAAGCTAACTGCTTTTACTAGATTCTCATGAACAAATTCCAGAATTTAATTACACGTTGAGTGAAGAAATATTTTCTATGATTTGTTTTAAATTTACTACTTTGTAACTTCATTGCGTGGCCCCTAGTCTTAGTATTTTTGGAAAGAGTAAACAAGTGATTCACGTCTACCCGTTCCACTCCACTCATTATTTTATAGACCTCTATCATATCTCCCCTCAGCTGTCTTTTCTCCAAGCTGAAGAGCACTAGCCGCTTTAGCCTTTCCTCATAGGGAAGTTGTCCCATCTCCTTTATTATTTTTGTCACCCTTCTCTGTATCTTTTCTAATTGCACTATCTTTATTTTGAGATGTGGTGACCAGAATTACACACAATATTTGAGGTGCAGTCGCACCATGGAGTGATACAAAGGCATTATATCATCCTCATTTTTGTTTTCCATTCCTTTCCTAATAATGCCTAACATTCTATTTGCTTTCTTAGCTGCCGCCACACACTGAGCAGAGGGTTTCAACATATCATCAACGATGACACCTAGATCCCTTTCCTGATCAGTGACTCCTAGTGTGGAACCTTGCATTACATAGCTATAGTTCAGGTTCCTCTTTCCTACATGCATCACTTTGCACTTGCTTACATTAAACATCATCTGCCATTGGGATGCCCAGTCTCGTAAGGTCCTCTTATAATTTTTCACAGGCCTCTTCTGATTTAACAACTTTGTGTCTCAGCAAATTTAATTACCTCCCATCTCTAGATAATTTATAAATATGTTAAAACGCAGCGGTCCCAGCACAGACCCTTGGGTTATCTACCCTACGCCATCGAGAATACTGACCATTTAACCCTATTCTCTGTTTTCTATCTTTTAACCAGTTTTTAATGCACAGTAGAACACTACCTCCTATCCCTATCCCATGACTCTCCAGTTTCCTCTAGAGTCTTTCATGAGGTACTTCGTGAAATGCCTTTTGAAAATCCAGATATACAATATCGACTGGATCATCTTTATCCACATGTTTGTTCACCCCTTCAAATAAATGTACTAGATTGATGAGGCAAGATTTCTGTTCACTAAATCCATGTTGGCTTTCTCTCATTAATATTTGTTTTTGAATATGCTCTGTAGTTCTTTATAATAGTCTCTAACATTTTGCCCAGCACCGACATCAGGCTCACCAGTCTATAAATTCCCAGTTCACCTTTGGAACCATTTTTAAAAATCGGCATTACATAGGCCAACCTCCAATCTTCCGGTTGATGTTAAAGATAAATTACATATTACTAACAATAGTTCTGCAAGTTCATTTTTCAATTCTATCAGTATTTTGGGATGAATACCAGATTTGCTACTCTTCAATTTACCAAATTGCGCAATTACATCTTCCAGGTTTATAGAGATTTCAATCAGTTTCTCCGACTCATCAGATTTGAGTACCATTTCTGGCACCGGTATTTCTCCTAAATTTTCCTCAATGAAGACCGAAGCAAAGAATTCATTTAATCTCTCCACTATGGCTTTGTGTTCCCTTAGTGCCCCTTATATCCCTCGATCATCTAGCGGTCCAACTGATTCTTTTGCCAGCTTCTTTCTTTTAATATACCTAAAAAAAAATTTACTATATGTTTTTGCTTGCAATGCAATCTTTTTTTTAAAGTCCTTCTTTCCCTTCCTTATCAGTGCTTTGCTTTACCTTTGGTACCTTTTCATTCAGCAGGTCACATATGATTAATTTAATGCCAGTTCAGTAGATATTCTAAAGACAGTCAAACCAATAAAAAATTTAAATTCAAACAGTAACAATAGAAATATATTTGTAATATCGTGGAATTGTCAAATATAAACATAGAATAGAGTGTAATATAATTCTAAATTCCTATATGTGCATTTTCTGCATTGATACTGTCCTTTATCTTCTAGTTAGCCAAACTAGGGATTTCAGAGTTACTGCTATTACAGTTGCTCATTTGGGAGCTGGTCAGGATCAGCCATGCATGCAGAAAATTCTTCTGTCTTCTTTTGTCTATCTCTGATTGCAAAGTCATCATTGCCTTCTTAAATAGACCTCAGGATGTTGTAGGAGTATTTACATTTGATCTCACCTTTGCTGGAATGGGGCCTATACAAGCTTGAACCATTCTGTTATACCAGTATGGATTCTACAGCCTGTGCCCTGAATACATCTGTAACCATCAGAAACCAGCTTTTCTACAAAGGAAAATTACTGCTGGGCATACTAAGATGACTTCATCCAAGGACATATTGTTTGTTGCAAACTAGCCCAGTTGTCTCCTTGGAAGAATGGAGGAGAGAGACACCAATGGCTCCAGGAGTATGGGATCCGGCAGGGAGGTTTCCATGTGCCTTCTGATAACAAAGGCCTCTCTTTATGATCATGAATCTGGCTGGACATTATTACACCGTCTGTGATTGGTCCACAGGTATCATCTGACCCTTTGGATGCCAATGTTGGACTGAAGAAGGAGGAAGACCAGAAGATTTGCTGGAGATTAGAAGGCTCTGAGAGAGAGAGCAAGAGACTGATTTCCTACACCAGTGAACTGCATACCTTGTAATAAAAAGGTTAGTTCAGCTACGATACATGGCCTCATTAAAGACTGTGCCATCTGTAAGCAGAATACTGACCTTGGGCTTTATTCCTGGACTGAGAGACGCGCTGGGGCTTCAGCTTGAGTCTCAGAGGAAGAATCCACTGGATATACTATCTATGGTCAGAGGGATAGCTAGTCCATGGTTTTATCTGTGATAGATTGGTTTTATTTTAGGATTTATGGTCCGTGAGTAATTAGCTGCTAACTGTGTATTTTGCATAAGGCATGGTGTAACTTACAGAATATATGAGCTTTCCAAACCACAGAACTGGAAAAGGGACCTATGTATTCTGGAAAGCTCAGGTTATTGCAGCTTTTTTGCTGTTTTTTCAGTGAAAGATTTCACATCTTGCAAAAATTGCAATTTGCTATAGGAGATGTATGTTCATATTATTTTATTTCCATAGCACTTTATGCCTACGAAATCTTACAGAATATTAGTTATAATGCATTGCCATTTAGGTAAACATGATGTGACCACCTTCTAAGTGAAACCAGCTAATTATTTTAAAATTGTATTCATCACCAGATGGTCAGTGTATCTCCTACCTTTCTCGGTGCTTTGTGGTACTGGTCTTGTCTATAGCAGGCCGTTAACCATAATTCTGGGTCAAATATAGATGGGTTGATGATTTTCAGCAGCTGCAACAACATCAACAGTTTGCATGGGCCACAGAAACTGTACAAAAAGAACACAAGATTGGTAACTATCTGCTACCTTACTAAGTTTAGGTCCTCAAAAAAAATCAACTGCCAAATTACTATGCAGTATGCTGGAATAGCATTTTTAAACATATTTACATGGGAACATCAAATGCACCTATTTTATAGTCACGTATATATCTGTATGCATTCATGCATGCATATGGATGGATAGAGAAACACGTGAATGACAAAGGGAAATTGTGCTGTGGCTGCAGGAAGGCTTTAGGATGGGTTCCAGCTAAGGGGATCCAGCCCGCACTTTACCTTTCTGCCATCACCCTGCAGTTCTTCTCTAGGCTGCAGCAGTAGCATCTCTCTTAAGGCCAGTGGAGTCAAGATACACCTATAAATGCAACACAGCAGTAGGTAGTTTCCCCATCTTGTTTCCCTTAATGCTGAGTAACAGCAGGTGTTGACCCCTGAGAGTATTAAAGAAAAGAAAAATAAAAGATGACGTAAATTAACAAACTAAGCCAGGCACTACTTCACCGATCCCAACACTTTTTCAATCTGCTGTCAATAAAACAGACTGGGTCACTAGACATGCAGAGTGCATGTTGGTGAGATTGGAATATTTACTATTAAGTTATCATAGTATTTGAAGAGATAATAAGTGAAATAAAAGAGAGAAATTATTAAAGACCAATAAGGAGGTTGGTGGTTAAGTTTTAAAGGTCTGAAATTGTACCATTAAGCTCCACTGCTGAGATCCTGTTAGTAATTTAGGGCCCTGTTTACTAAGGTGCGCTATAGGAATATATGGGTGTCTCTAGCATTAGCGCAGCTTAGTAAACAGGGCCCTTAGTTAACAACTTTGGTTTAGTGGCCCAGTCTGTGATATGTGAATTAGTCATTTAATATGGGATCTTTGTGTGTGGGGGGGTGTGTGTGTGTTTTTAAAGTGTGCTATATTTGACAGAATCAGTTCAGAGATTGATTGCAGCTGCCCTACTTGACTACATCTACAATGAATGATTTGGTATTGACTTTTGATTAAAGAATGCTTTTTTCAAGCCTCTGAGCTTATGAACTTGAACGTTTACAGCAAACTAATTTTTTTCTGTCATTGATTTGTGACTTTCTAGTAATCATATATTTTATTAAATGTGCATCCTTCCAGTTATTCCTCTTATTGATTTAAGATTATGGCGTTTATTATACTTGTCAAGCTAGATAGGTGTTCTCTTCTCTAATCTGAGTACCTAAAAGTGATGACTGCTTGTAGAACAAGCAATTCATTATAAACTACTATAAAAAATAATTACTGTTCATTTCATTTTCTAAGATTACCTTGACTGTAAGAGGATAAGTTTGTATAGGTTGTCTAGGTCTCAAAAAGGACATTTTAGAAGTATGAGTTTAAAAAAACAAAACTATAGCATCTTAGAATAGGCTTCATTAATTTGGAGCCTTTTCTAAGTTACATGGAGTTCTGCCAAAGAAGCATGCATATTTAGCACCAAACACAACAGGAACAGTCATTTAACAAAGAAGCAAAAATGAAATTTAAAAATTAACAGCATCAGTAGGAGTTTGTACATGTAACTAGTACTAAATAGGGAACTGATTAAGGGATTAACCTCCAAATTCAACCATTTTGCAACTTGAGGTGGTTTTGAACAGCAGAGAGGTAAGTACAGTACCCCTCCCCCATCCCAAGCTCTCATCTCCCAAGCCTATTTCCAAATGAGAAATTTGCCAAGAGTTATGCATGATTCAAAAGGATTATCAAAAAAGGGATGGAGAACATTACATTACACTTTATGCTTCTATGCTTCAACCTCTAAAGTTCTGAGCGGTTAACATAAAAAGAGGCCAAGTCAGATACTTGAGAATTAATACTGTATAAATCTTCTAAAAAGCTTGCTTTTTAAAATTCTTTTGAATTGATGGAGCTCCATCTGAAACTTTACACAAGGAGACACATATTTTCATAATTTTGAGTTTGCACAGCTAAGAATCGCAACTTACAAATAAACTTGTTTAAGTAGACCCTAACATTAAATGAATCATAAAACTGAATAGGTACAAAAGAAAGCAATATCACCTGAATAGATGTTAACAATTTAGATGATAAATTGAAAACTGGAATCAATTTTTCTTGTTCTGACATTTGGGGCGGGCCCCTGCCCCACTGATGGACACACCCTGATTGGATTATTGATAGTATTGTGAGATAGCCCTTTTATTATATTAGTATAGACTGAGATTATGATTGGTGGGCATAATATCTGTGTCAGGTTGGGAGTCCAAGATGGGCTTCTGTGCTGAGAGAATAACCACTGTATTAACAGGAAACAGACTTTTTGAATCCTCCTTTCAGGGACCAGTGGTAAATTGGAATGATTTAACTAAATTGCACAAGTATATGGTGCATACTGAATTTTCATGTAGCAGCATTAGTAGAGTACTGAAATGTTCAAAGGATACCTAGGGGTCTTAGGTTGTACAAAGAACCTAGGTTCCTTGATGATCTAGAATATGCTACTAAATGGAACAAATTGATTTCCACTTGTGCTCTTGATCTAATGCTGTTGACTACTGACAAGCTCAACAAGACAGTTGAATAGCAGGAATTGGACTATAACTCAAAATTGGAAGTGTTGAGACAGTCGATGTCTTTGAGTCAATTTGAAGTGCAAAATAAGGAACATCAATCATTAATAGAGAAATATAAAGGTGAAATAAGAGCTCAAAAATTACCAAATATAAACATGATGAGTTGGACTGTACAAAGGGATATGTTTATCCTTGGATGGATTGCAATAGGCAGTCCCAGATAAAATCGCAAAAACAAAAGTGGCATCTTTGAACTCATTCAGTGATTCTTCAGATAGTGGTCCAGAAGGAGGTATGAATTTAGGGTTGCCTGGAGTAACCCCGTCAGCAGTATCCACGTCCACCTCCTTTTTACTGATAGTTCCTGTAGTTGTCAATCAGAGTGCACCCATCAGTGGGGCAGGGGCCCTCCCCAAACAAAAAAAAAAAACAAGAAAATTTGATTCCAGTTTTCAATTTAGCATCTAAATTGTTAACATCTATTGAGGTGTCCTTGCTTTCTATTGGTTTGTCTTTTGCAATTATACAGTTTTATGATTCATTTAATGTTAAAGTCTACTCAAACAAGTTTTTGTAAGTTGCAATTGCGCCACTATGTAGTGAAGGAGTGGCCTAGTGGTTAGAGCACTGGTCTTGATATCCAGAGGTGTCCGGTTCAAATCCCTCTGCTGCTGCTCCTTGTGATCTTGGGCAAGTCACTTAACCCTCCATTGCCTCAGGTACAAACTTAGATTGTGAGCCCTCCAGGGACAGGGAAATACCCAGTGTACCTGAAAGTAACTCACCTTGAGCTACTACTGAAAAAGGTATGAGCAAATCCAAATAAAAATACATTTTTGTTTTCATTAAAATGATACATGTATTGCAGAAGGTAGTTCTACTTTTTTTGCAAAAATATAATTTGCCTTCATCTTGGGTTTTACCAGGCCCGACTCGGTAGTAGAAACCTTTCAGAGGTTAGTGTTGAGGGATGTTGCTAGAATTGAGGATAATTTGGGATTTGTTTGTAATAATTTAACAAAGGACCAACATCAGGCTTCGCGGGATTTACAAAATGATATGTCCATTGTTATACTTAGGGCTGATAATGGAGGCGGAGTGGTGATTCAAAATAAGAGTGATTATTTAGTAGAGGCATTACCTCAATTGACTAATCAAGAATTTTATCTTGAATTACCAGAAGAACCTACTAGTGATCTTCAAGTCTTGGTGGAAGGTATGTTGAGGAGTGCTGCGGTGGTAGTGATTATTTCCTTTAAAGAGTTTAGATGTTTATTTAAAAAATATCCTGAAATTCCTTCAATATATTTTTACCCAAAATACATAAATCTTTGGAGAAACCCCCAGGCCGGCTCGTTGTGCTGGTAGGGAATGTTATAATGCCCTTGCATTGCTCCATGGTGCGACCACACCTCAAATACTGTGTGCAATTCCGGTCACCACATTGCAAAAAAGATATAGCAAAATTAGAAAATATTATAGAGGATGGGATGACTATAAGGAAAGGCTAAAGCAGCTATGGATGTTTAGCTTGAAGAAGAGATGGCTGAGGGGAGATATGATAGAAGTTATAAAATACTGAGTGGAGTGAAACAGGTAGACGTGAATCACTTGTTGTACCCTTTCAAAAAATACTAGGACTAGGGGGCACACAATGAAGCCACTAAGTAATAAATTTAAAACAAACCAGAGAAAACGTTTCTTCTCTCAATGTGTAATTAAATTCTGGAATTTGTTGCTTGAGAATATGGTAGAAGCAGTTAGCTTAGCAGGGCTTATAAAAGATTTGACTACTTTCCTAAAAGAAAAGTCCATAAACCATTATTAAAATGGACTCGGGAAACTCCACTACTTATTTCTAGATTAAGCAGCATAAAATCTGTTTTACAGCCTTTTGCCACTACTAAAGGAGTAGTTCTGTAAGGAACCTCCTAATTTTAACCGGCGAGAAGGTTCATAAAAGTGATTTGTAATTCTATAACTGGGCACCTAGGATAATAGGGTAAGCAGGTGTCTATTTCAAGCCTATTCTGTGAAGAAAAGTAGGCACCTACTTTTCTTTGTAGAATACTAGCGTAAATGGCAGAAAATGCACATACTTTAAGGCAGGATTGCATACATCAGCCCTTTAACTGGTGCACATGCTCATGCCTAGATGTCAGATCATAGTTCATGTTTATTTGATATACTTCCAGCGATAGACATCTAAGCAGTTTAAAATAAATTATAATAAAGGGAAGATAAATAGGGAGAGTGAAGAGGAGTAAAGTAGGTGACAGGTGAAAACAAGAGGAATTAGTTTTTACATCTTCATATGTTTAATAATGGGTAACATTGTAGGCACAGAAGTAGGGGAGAGAAGGAGACCAGTGGCGTGTTAGCCATAACTTGTTTGTTAATATTAAATCAGTAGTATTCTATAATTTAGGCATGTATTTGCATGCTTTGCCCAAACTCCACCCGTGCACACACCCACCTGCAAAGTATGTACCATGGTGCATACTTTTTCCTAGTCAGCATTCAATAAGAGATCATTTACACACGTAAGTAGCTAAAATACCACCATTTACATGGATTCCTACCACCTAAACTAGGTGGCTTCTTACAGAATTACCCCTTATGGATCCACATAGTGAAGCGCTTCAGAACAAAGGTCTTTTTAAAGACCACTACAATACAGACTGTATTTTACAACATTGCTAATTCTGGATCATTATTATCGTTCTCAAGTATTTAGACTCCTGATGTAGGCCCTTTGGCCGAAACACAACGTTGTGTCGAGTCAATATACTGCTTAATAAAGTTTGGTTCATCTTTACTCTGGAACTCCTGGTTTTTTAGCTCCAAGGTAGTACACCGTATGTGTACCTATGTGGGTGAATACAAAAGTTTGGCAGTCAGAGTGCAGGAGGATGAATTGTTCCAGCAGGAGCTGTCCCTCTCTTTAAACTGATGAGGTTCACACTGGAAATGAAAGGGCATCCGCTAGCACAGGCTAGGGTCCATTGGTTTGAATGATGTCCAGTCATTGTCCAGGGGCTGCACCCATGCGAGATGTTCCAAAGGATACATTATAACATTATTAACTTGCACACCAATATTAACAACAGGGTGAATAATTGTATGTTGTCCTGACCATGAGATCAAAGTGCAGATAGAGTATCCTTGTTGTGAACAGATTGGAACACTAACCATCTACCAATCAACATGAGCTATAGCAAATTCCGGTAATTTGGTGCTAGCCATCTGAACAAGAGATGGTGGCCAGTGGCCTAACTTAGATGTGATCAGCTCTTTCCTTTGCAACCTCCAGTTTAATTTCCTGATGTAAGGAAGGTGAGCATTTTCACAGGTTTTGGTCTTTGAAGTCCCTAGTTTTGGAGCCTCTCTGGCTTTATTATTCTCAGAGAGCCCTGCTCCCAGATGCCCAGAGAGGACAAAGGTATAGGGGTAATCAAGGAAACAAAGGGCTAGCAGGCAGCTGGGCACCATTTGGTCCTTCTGCCATCCTCCGGGCTTTCTGAGAGAGGGGGGAGTTATCAGAAGCTGGTTTCAGCAATCCTGACATTAGAGACTTGCTTTCTCTACATTTATGTTGCATAGATATTTAAATGTCTCTATCATATTTCTCTCTCCTGCCTTTCTTCTAAAGTTATACTTATTGAGATCTTTACGTCTGTCCCCTTATGCTTTATGACACTGACCTTTTTAATAGTCACCCTCTTGGCCAACTCCTTCCTGTTATATCTTTTTGAAGGTGTGGTCTCCAAAATTATACACACTATTCTAAATGAGGTTTCACCAGAGTCTTGTACAGTGGCATCATCACCTCCTGTTTCCTACTAACCATTCCTCTCCCTATGCACACAAGCATCCTTCTAGCTTTCACCGTCGCCTTTTCTACCTGTTTTGCTAGCTTAGGATCATCACAGACGATCATACTCAGTCCCGCTCCTGTTTCATGCACAATAGTTCTTCACCCTCTAAACTGTACTATTTCCTCAGGTTTTTGCAGCACAAATGCATGACCCTGCATTTTTTAGCATTAAATCTTAACTGCTGAATTCCAGACCATTCCTCTAGCTTCACTAAGACCTTCCTCATCTTATCTGCATCATCAGGGTGTTTACCCTATTATAGATTTTGGCATCATCCGCAAAGAGACACAACTTACCAGACAGCCCTTCATCAATTTTGCTTACAAAAAAATTAAAAAGAACTGGCCCAAGAACTGAACCTTGTGGCACACCACTGGTAACATCCTTTTCCTCAGAATGAGCTCCGTTTACCACTACCCCCTGTCATCTTCCACTCAACCTGTTCCTCACCTAGTCAATCACTTTAGGGCCCATACTAAGGGCACTTAATTTATTTATTAGTCGTCTATGCGGAACCATGTCAAAGACTGCTATAATCTAAATACACCACATCTAGTGCTGTCCCTCAATCCACCTCTCTGGTCACCCAGTCAAAGAAATTAATCAGATTTGTCTGACAAGACCTGCCTCTAGTGAAACCATGTTGCCTCGGGTCCTGTAAACCATTGGATTCCAAAAGCTTTACTATTCTCTGTTTTAAAAGTGTTTCCATTAATTGACTTACCACAGAAGTCAGATTTACTGGCTTGTAGTTCCCAGCGTCTTCCTTACTTCCGCTTTTATGGAGAGGGACCACATTTGCTGTTCTCCAGGACTCCTGACTCTAGAGAAGCATTGAAAAGGTCAGCCAGCAGATCCGCTAGAATTTCCCTAAGTTCCTTCTTTACCCTCATATGTATGTCATCTGGTCCCATTGCTTTGTCTCCCTTTGTCCCCTGGATTGAGGGAGTGGAGGACTAGCCTAGTGGTTAGTGCAGTGGACTTTGATCCTGGGGAACTGGGTTCGATTCCCACTGCAGCTTCTTGTGACTGTGGGCAAGTCACTTAACCCTCCATTGCCCCAGGTACAAAATAAGTTCCTGTATATATGTAAACCGCTTTGAATATAGTTGCAAAATACCACAGAAAGGCGATATATCAAGTCCCGTTTCCCTTTCCCCCTTTCCCTTTAGTTTAGCCAACTCCTGAACACAGTCCTCTGAAAATTGTTCAGGGACTACCTTCCCCTCTATTCCTATTTGTCTTCTGCAGTCCTGCTCCTGGCCCTTCAGCCATGAGCACAGAACAGAAATATTTGTTAAGCAATTCTGCCTTATGTTTATCAGCTTCTGCATATTCCACCCATTCACCTTTGAGTCTCACAATGCCACTTTTCTACTTTCTCCTATCACTAACATAGAAACATGATGGCAGATAAGAGCCAAATGGCCCATCCATTCTGCCTTTCCTCAGTAACCCTAACTCCTCCTTTTCCTAAGGGATCCCACATGTGTCCCCCATGCTTTCTTAAATTCCAACACAGTCTTTGTGTCCACATCCTCCACCAGTAGGGCACTCCATGCATCCACCATCCTTTCCGTGAAGGAGCATTTTCTTAGATTCCTCCTAAGCATATTTCCTCTTAACTTCTTCCTATGCCCTCTCATTCCAGAGTTTTTCTTCATTTAAAAAGACTCACCTCCTGTACATTGATGCACTGAGGTATTTAAATGTCATATCCCCCTCTCCCTAACTTATCTAAAAAAGGCGGTAAATAAATCCTAATTAATTAATACATTTCTAAAAGATGTCTTGTCTCCCCCTATTTTACCATATTGGCTAATTTTTTCTTCCATTTGCATCTTTGCTTTCCTGACTACCAGTTTCTCTTAGCTTTTCCAGATACTGTTACCTGTCTTCCTCTATCTACGATCTCTTGTAGTTTATAAAGACTAACATTTTTTTCCTTACCTATTCAGCTCCTACTTTTGAGAACCAAAACAGCCTCCTTTTCCTCTTACATGTATTTACTTTCCGTATAAAAAGGTTTGTTTCTCTTACAATAGCTCTTTTCAGTTTTGCCTACTGCTTTTCAACTTCTTCCAGATGTTCACACCCAGACAGCAATTCTTTGATGTAATCCCCCATCTGAACAAAGTTGGCTTTTTTTGAAGTCTAGAACTATTGGCATAACCATGAACCTTGGTTCAGGCCTGAGTTATCAATAGGCCCAGGCCTCAGTGACTTCTGTGTGACTCAAGAGCTCATGATATGTGCAGACACCCTTACGTGCAGACAAAAGGAGAAGGACAAGGGTGCAGAAACAGGACAATATGATTTAGTGATATAGGGGAAACAGGTGTCTGGAAACAGGAACAAGATCATTCCTGTGGGAGGCTGACTAGGCTTTCTGAGAAGTGCTAATCAGTTTTTTATACTATAAACTGCATTTGAACTGTTGCCAAAGATGAATGTATATAAGTGACAGTGTCCAAGCTTTACTTTGGAGAAGGGCAGAAGCAGCTAACACGTTTGTGTAATAGTACTGCCTGTTCTCCCATGAGAAATTATACTTTGTATTTGTTTCTATTTTGGTAGGTAATAAAAAGAACTTGACTTTCTCATACGTGGCGTTGGCTTTATTTCTTCATCCCAGATTTGTATGGGCCCATTACAATTTGGGGAGGGGTGATATAAAAGCCTAAAAACACTTCACTTTTGAATGAACCCTGTCTGCAACTATCTTAATATTAAACCACACCATTTGGTGATCACTGGATGCCAGATGATCACCTACTGAAGCATCAGAAACACTTCCCACATTAGTAAGCTCTAAGTCCAATATGACCCCATCCTGTGCAGGTTCCATTACCAACTGCTGGAATAGTTTCCCCTGTAGAGAATCCAGGATTGCTTCTAAAATACCCCCACAATAGGGATACCCTAATCAGCATCTGGCACATTAAAATCACCTATAAGTAGTATTTCACCTTTTGCAGCTATATTTTGAATGTCTTCAATTAAATCTCTGTCCATTTATTCTGTCTGTGAAGGAGGCTTGTATAATCCCACCCATGTAAATGCATTTGCCATTCCTTCTTTCCAGATTAATCCATAATGCCTCTTCCTTCCCCTTTAGATCCTGCAGTTTTGTAAATTTAATATTATCTTTAACGTATAATGTCACTTGCCGTCCCTTTCTTCATACCCTATCTTTCCTGAACACATCATAGCCTGATTATAGGTATATCCCAATCATGGTTCTCTGTGAACGCCACTAAATTCAAATCAGCCTCTTCCATCAGAGCCTCAAGATCTAAAACCTTATTTCCCATACTTTGGGCATTAGTATATACTGCTTTCCAGGCGTTGCCCCTCTTTCCCATTTGTGTGGAGGTATTTAATGCTTCACTTTCCTGAGGGTTTTTACTTACCTGTGGGTTTTGATCACTCTGGCCCGATGATTCTAGTTTAAAGCCCTCTTCAGTAGGTTAGGCAGTCTGCTGCTGAAGATATTTCTTACCTTTTTTGATAGATGGACACCATCTCTGCTTAGCAGCCCTTGGAAAAGCATCCCATGGTCCAGGAAGCCAAAATGCTCTTGAGGATACCATCTGTGCAGCCATATATTCATCTCCAGGATGTGAGCTTCTCTGTCGTGGCCTTTACCCTCAACAAGGAGGATCGATGAAAGCACCACCTATACACCTGGCTGCTTAACCCTCTCTCCCAGAGCCATAAAGACACTTTTGATGTGTTCAGAGGGGTACCCAGCAGTACCATTTGTGCCAGCATGGATGAGCAGCATTCGATAATAGTCATTAGTCTTGAAGAAGAGTGGGTAGGTTGGTTGGGGTGAGAAACAGGGAAAGGTGGATGTGTGACAAAGCTGTATAATGTAATGGGAAACCCAGATCTCTTTTAAGTCTTGTCTGGTGGGTGTCAAAATATTCGCAGCAACCAGACAGTGGAGATGACCAAAAAACTAGGTGTGACTGAAAACTCTCTTAAAAACTTTAATAAATAAATTTACATAAAACCATACAAGGAGAGTGCATAACCATAACAGAGATTTGACAAGGACTGTGTTTCAATGATAAGTGTGTTCCTCAGGAGTCCACAGTATGCCAGTCTTAGGGATAAATAAAAATGACCATTCCCTTAAGAAAATAAATAGTAATAGCACTCAGCAAAAATATACCAGCAGCATTCCTTCTCTACTGACTACTTCATCTTCTCCTCTCTCTCTCTCCACTCCACCCTCTCTTTCTGCTGCTCCCCCCCCCCCCCACAATGCGAGTTTGGTGTCTCTGTCCCCTCCCCATCTCTCTCCTACTTCCCCCCTCTCAGATCCAGGATCTCTCTGCTGTCCCCTCCCACCCCACATCCCCCGATCCTCCAGAGTCTCAGCAGCAAACTAGCAAAGGCAGCAATGTAAATACGTCTGTCTGCACCCAGCCCTGCTAGGGCCTTTCCTCTGCTGCCCCCCCTCCTGTGACATCACTTCCTGTGGGTAGAAGCAGCAGAGGAAAAGTGGTGGCAGGGCCGTGTGCAGGCAGTTGTGTTTACATCACTGTCTCTGCCGATCAGCCATCATTTCTATAGGGGAGGCCACAGGCTGATGCCTGCCTAGGGAGGCGAGAGGGAGGGAAATGTCAGGAGAGGAACAGAGAGGTGACAAGCAGAATGAAGAGCGGAAAGCAGCAGGTGGCCCCTACCACTGGGTGGCCCTGGGCATTTTGCCAGGCTTGCTCAATAGTAGCTATGTCCCTGATCCCATCTATGTCCAGATATTTCCTCTGTTAATATGTTAAAAACCAGATATAATTGATCTGCTGATGTTTCCAGGTTTATGGATTCAGGTCTTACTTAGAATGTGCCCATAGAAGGATGGTTTGGTATGAGTTTCTTTAGGTATGGCTGTACTTGCTTTGGAAGTGTCTTGACAAGATTTTTCAACTGTGCAGGTCCCTCAGTCAATTTCCTATGGTATTTATTGACTGAGAGCTGTCTGTTCTCTTCTTTTATATATTTTTGTGTGTTGTGTGTCCATAATCACTACAGAGTCTCCGTTGTCTGCATGTTTGATGACAATGTTTTGGTTATTTTGTAGTCTTTTTATGAAGAGAGAAATTGTACAGAATTGTCTTTTGTTTGCTGAAGAGTTGTGATTTCGCCCTGTCTGAAACACTGTATGATGTAGCTTGTAAAGCTCCCGGCCACTGGGTGATTCAGAAATGCAGCCCTCTGCTGGCCGGAGCCTCACTTGCCAGTCTCCTCGGAGTTCCCCTGGCTCCCAAGCCAAGCTACGTATTGTAATCGGCCAGGCAAACAGCTCAGCCACAGGCAGTTCCAACCAAAGCAGTTCCAAACAATCAGTGGTAAATCCCTGGTAACTCCATCAAAAACAGCACAGAAGCAAACAGTTCAAAACAAAGTGGGTTCCTTTATAACCCCCTCAGGGTATTCTTGTGCCAAACCCTCTTGAGGCTCTCTAGTGCTTGGCTTTGGAGCTGTTTGTAAAGACACGTGCACTTCCTGCTGTCCACCCGGCCTCACTGGTCCTGTGCTGCTGAGCAGGACTCCAGCTGATCTTCTACCAGTCACTGGTAAGCACCCACCTCTATATCCTGGGCTTCTTCCTTACTCAGGGTGACTACTCTGACATGCCTTCCTCCTGCTGGATATCCTTCCCTGTTAGGTCCAGTGTGCCTCGGTCACTCCTCTGGTTCACGGCCAGTGACCCACGGCACTTTTCCTGGGACTCTCACTCGGATTCTCCAAGCTTCCCAAATATGCAAATTAGGCAGTCAACATATGCAAATTCAATTTATTAGGACTTGGATTCAGTCTTGTGGGGAACTACTTCTTTCCAAGTATCATTCACTTGCAAATACACTGACTGAGCCCCTTTACTTTGAGAGACAGGGGTCTCAGTGTAAAACAGCCACAACCCCTGGATAGGACTTCTTCACTCTCATTGACCTTACAGTCCTATCCTCCACCCCACGGCTGTTAGTTCATTTTACATAAGTCACAAGTCCATCAACAACATGGCCTGGTTCACAAGTCCATCCACCACAAGGCCTGGTAAGTACCTTCACTCTTAAGGTCTCCTTCTCGCTCTCCCCTCTTCCAGGTACTCCTCCTCCAGCAGGCTGCCCAGGCACCAGGTTCCCCTCTCTTTCCTTCTCCTCTGCTCCTCAGGAGGTACCGTTTATATAGGGCTTCTAATAGCCCACCACATCCCTTCTGGGCCCCTCCTCCCAGTTCCGGAAGAGTCCAGAGCCTTCTGGGCGCCCTTCTCTTAACAGGGAACCTGTACTACAGATACTCCCTGGACCCCATGTTCAGACCTTAGCTGGAGCTCCCTCTGCTGGCCCCTTCAGGACATTACCCTGATGTCCCACTTGGCATTTTCCCCATTTCTGGTAGGAGAGCGCCCTCTGGTGGCCTCCTCAGGGTAGGGCAGGCCTGTGTTTATCACAAGCTGCAGAAATCTTCTGCCTTGCAGAGTCTCCATGTCTGGCTGACATAGCACACAAATGTTGAGGAGCACATGGTGGCATCTCATATAGACTGAAAGATATGTGGGTGCTGCTATTACCCAGTGACAGCATATATAGCTCCTGAAAATCTTTAGTAGTGACAGTATTCCTCTGCCCTGGTTCTTATGCTGCTGAATTCTTACTGTTCTCTTCTACCACCATGATTCTCTCCCAACCTCTCCCCCACCCGAAGACAATATTAATACAACTCTTCCACCTTCCTGCAGTACACATACTACTACTGCCCTCATGACTTCTCCATCCCCTCCCCCCCCAAACACTGTACACTGCCACTACAACACTGTAAACTTCCTTCTTTCCCAGCCCTGAAGCAGTTCCACTGATATCATGTGCTTAGAGTCTGACTTCTGTTTTGTGCTATGAACACATTGTGCTTGTGGTGCTGGCAAGGCTTGAGAGAATTCTAATAGGAACCAACCTGGAATCAGATGCCGGAATCTATTTCATTGAGAAGGCTGCAGGAGATGTAAGCTAGAGCACATGATGTCAAATACTGGAGGAAATATTGGGGGAAGAACTGGGTATTACACTGGCAGAAGGGGGTCAGCCTTTGTGCTGGAGAGGTTGGAGGGAAGGGATAGAAGGAACCTGGAATTATGATGGAGGCGCGATCAGAAGAGGGGATCTGATGCAATGCTTGGGTGTGGGGGAGAGAAAAGAACAGTCCAGGAAATCATATTGCAGTCTTCAGAAATGTTTAGAGATCACACTGGTAGGATAGGAGGAATGACCCATAATCATATCGTGGTGTTGGGGGAGAGAATGGGAACACAGAATCTCATAAAAATTTAAAAAAAAAAACATTAAAAGGTTATATATAAGTAAAAAAAAAACTTTTTTTAAACTTTTCACATCATTTATTACATACATTTTCAACATAGCAATAGGAGGAAAAAAAGAACAACAACAAAGGAAATATAATGGAAGAAAATCAGAAATAAATCCTGTATCATAGTGCTTAATAATCATTGACCATTCATCTCCACAAATAACAACTAAGAGTTACTCAACTTTTTTTTTCAAAAGTAATTGCTGTAACTGAATTGGATCTAATAATATATAGATTGATTAAGGAAACTTAAACCAAACATTTTCAGGGGAACTTCAAAAAGATCATCGCTGTCACTGCCAAAACACATTGTTTCAACTGAAGAAATACTTTGGTACACTTTTAAGTGGCATACACCACATCAGGAATATCTAGAATTTACCACCACTGAGATGGCATCAGGAAGATCAGATGCTGACTGAGCTCCGAGTTCCAGCTAGTTCCAACTGACAAAGATGGGCAAGAAAAGAAAGGGGCAAGTGAAGGTGACCACCTACCTAGCTTCACCCTGGTCTTGGTCCAGTCATCAGTCTGGAACTTTGCTACATCTGCTGCTGGCGTGTCTGTTTGGTGACTCTAGGATAACATTTGTAGGAACTGTCCTGGCGGTACTGGAAACTTTACTGAGTCCCGAACAACGTGAGACTTCTCTAAAATGAGGTTTCCTGGTCATACCTGAAGGATTACCAGATACCTTTGAAGTGGAGGGCACTGAAGTGTTTCCTAGTATTGGCGGGACCATTTCTGCAGAGAATATGCCGCTGCCACAAGATTTGACCACCATAACCAGTTGTGGTTTCAGGTATTTTGCTCTCAGTTGAGGGTTTGGTGGGAACACTGGCCATTGATAGAGGAAGAATGAATCAGTACGGGACTTTGGCTGAGGTATGTAGAGCTATCAAGAATATTTTATTTATTTATACATTCTTGTATCCCACTATTATGCGAAAACAAATTTCCATTCAAAGTGGCTTACAATTTACATGTAGCAATATGGAACACTCAGTGATTCAGCGCTTAGGTAAAATTGGGGAAGGTTTACTTTCTCTTCAGAACCAATTGGGATATCATTGAGAACTGTTGGAAAAACATATTGGGAAAGTTAAAAGTATAGATAAAGATTTTGGGAACATTCAAGATTGTCAGCAAGAATTAATTAAAGATAAGAACTGGGTACATCAAAAAATGGAAGTGATGGAAAGCTTTACTAGGAGGTTAAATTTAAGATTTTTGAATTTCCCCAGATCTCCTTTAATATCATTCATTGACATGATTAAGAAGTATTTTGGAGAGGTTCTGCAGATATCTAAAGAATCTATGCCCCCTCTTCTAAGGGCTTTCTATGTTACCTTGGGAACTGGTGGAAAAGAAGGACTAAAACAGCTAATTTAGATTTGATGGGGGGGGGTTTTGGTTTTTGAAAACTCTCAATCCAGAATATCTGCTAAGGCAACAAACTTTCACCTTGGAACCTAATAATAATTGGATTCTTCTATTGTATTTTTGTCATGAAGATACTAAGGGCCATATTTACTAAGGTGTGCTAGTGTTTTTAGCATGCGCTGAACGTTAGAGACACCTATATATTCCTACTAGTAAAAAAGGCCCGTTTCTGACACAAATGAAACGGGCGCTAGCAAGGTTTTTCTCATTGAGCAGTTGCCTGTGAGGTGCGATGCCCCCCCTCCCGGCACCATCCCACCCACGGCGATGCATCCGGCCGCAGCCATCCAACCCACCGTGCCCATCACACCCACCTTTGCGTTGGTTTGGCGGCAGGGGACCCGGAATCCCGCCACCACAAGTCATGTGTGCTGACTACGGCGTCATCGTCGGCGTTGGTAGCTGTGCAGGGCGGAGTTCTGTGCATCTGACGTCATGCACGTGCAGGACGTCAGACGCACAGAAGCCCTGCCTCCACAGGCTAGGAACGCCGAAGATGACGCCGTAGTGAGCAGACAGGGCTTGTGCTGGCGGGGTTTCGGGTCCCCTGCCGGCAAAGCAACGCGAAGGTGGGTGTCTCAGAAGGGGGTTGTTGCGGGGGGGGTGCTGGAGGTCCTTGTGTTCAACTGCAGCTGTAGGGGGGGGGGTCAACCATTTGTTTAGTTGATTTTTTTTTTCCTGCCCTCGACGTCATGACGTTTGACGTGAGGGCGGGGCACGGGTCTGTGAGGTGGCTTCACCACCATGAATCCACGAACCGTTCTGGGAGACTGACTGACTTCAGTGACGTCAGTGTCCTCAGAACGTTGAGGTTGCTTTTTATTATAGTAGATATGTGTGTCTAGTGTTAGTGCGAACTAGAAATACCAGCACGGCTTAATAGACAGGGCCCTAAGTTTTGTGGTTCAGGTGTGTTGGTTTTTCCTGATTTAACAAGAGCTTCACAGGGCAGGCATAAAGCCTTTTTGGCAATGCATCGGCAAGTGTTAGCTCTGGATGCAACTTATTTCCTTCATTTTCCCTGTAAATGTATTGCTAAATATCAAGGTATTGCTTATGTTTTTGTTGAACTATTGCACTTACAAAACTTGTTAGATGCTAGAGTGGTTCCAACTCCGATTGCTATTTCCTCTCCCATAGGTTTAGCTCTGTATGTAATCTCGCTAGTAGAGTGGCCCAGCAAAATCTTCCTTTACCTTATATTTTTCCTAATTTTTAGAGAAGATTTAATTCTTTATTGTTCTTCTGTTTTCTTACCCATTTTTTTGCTCCCTGATTGTGGTCTCAGATATACATTGTTAAAGTTGTTTCCTTAATTGTTTGTGAACTTGTTATGATCAGTGGCAATGGAAATAGTCTTTTCCATTTCAGTCGTTAGTCTGATTATTTTCTTGTAAAATGTCAAAAATTAAATTAAAAATTTTTTTTTTAAAAATAAGATTTTAACCCAGTAATCTTATCTTTCTCACAAGTGAAAATCACCAGTAGGGTAGCTCGCTCAGAAATAGTGTCTTGGGAAGATTCAAGAAAATTCATCAAATTGAAATATGAGATAATACAGCTCACCTTCCCCCTGGTTGGCCTGTATCACTTGTAACATGAGAAAATAATAATTTGATCAGATTAAGCAAAAACTGTTAAATTCTAGTCTTCAAAAACAAAACAAAAATTTCCCAAAACTATGAAATAGTCTTAAAAAGTTTCAGATTGAATGACAGAATCTTTGACACTATGGAGTTAATTTTAGAAAGCTTCTATACGGTTTACATGTATAAAAACCCGTAAACAGTATTAAGTGCAAACAGGGATTTTTAGAAAAAGTGCTACTTAGACACATCACTAAAGTCACCAGAAACATAAAAATGAGGTTTTCATGAATTCTATTAGAGCAAACAATTTGTAATACAACAGTCCAAACCCTTCCTTTTATATGAAAAATAAAAAGGTTACAGAAGTTCAAACATGTGACTGCTTTTGAACCTATGACATAAAAATCAGCTATTCTCAACGTTTTGGATCCGCAGCTTTAGTCATGCTTTCCCAGAGACAGTTACACATGTGGCAACACACAGAACTTTAAAAGAGGCGTACTGTTGACAGGTCTTTTTTGTATATGTGTATTCTGTCTTTCAGAATTACCAGCATATTTGTATGTTCCCACTGTGATGCCTTATCTATGTTTTTGCCTGTATCTATTTTTAAAACCTCACATGCATTGCACTGTATCTGTGTATTTTCCACAGTGCCATTCATATTTTATAAAATACTTAACTATCACTGCCCCTTTTTATAAAATATTTGCTTAGTTTTACATGGATGAACCTTATGCTCCATTTAGCCACCTATATTACTTACTGTATGCAAAATTATCTTCTGTTTTGCAGAAGAATTGAGTCCTTGTCTATAGAATTCATATACAGACAGACGTTTTGGTCCTGACTAGTTCACTGTTATTGATATTTAAATCAGTTTGCAGAAATGTGAAAATATACTGTTATTTCATTAACTGTTAATTAGACTGCTCCTGAATATACTAATTAATGCAGAAATACGGTTTACATTCAGCTATTAACCACATAGGGGCCAGTTTTTAAAACTCACATGCAACATATGCACAGACCTGCAAGTTAATTCCTCAAAGAGAAACTCTTTGGGGTATTTGGGCTGGCAGGGACTGCAGATACAGGGTGCAGAATACGTGCAATAAAGTATATGAGGGACTTTCAAAATGAAATCCCTCAGGGGGGAATTCTGTAAATGATGCTCAAAAATCAGCTCTTGGAAAAATTGGCACTATGCAAAATTCTATAAAGCACACACAACCTTTATAGAATTATGCTTAGTGCTGATTCCCACCCCTAACTTTGGCGCCAGACGTACGCCTGCTGAAACCTAATGTAAATGCTGTTGCCCAAGTTAGGTGCACCAAGACAGTATACTTTCTGTAAGAATGCGTGTAACTTTTCAAAACACCCCTGACATGCCCTAGCCCCTCCCATGGCCATGCCGCCTATTGAGTTACATGCTATTAGAGTTAGACGCAATGCCTTATGGAATAGCGCGCAGCCCGATGCACATGCAAATTTGAATGGGTGCCAATTAACATCAATAATTGGGTGTTAGCACTCAATTATTGACTTTGGCTTGTTAACTAATTAATTCGCTCACACATCTTGGCAGTGCGCCCAAATTTTAACATGCAAATCTAGGTATGATATATAGAATCTGGGACTGTGAACCTATGAACACAACCACACACACATATGCTTTTAGCCCCTGCAGGTAGGATAGTTTTTGCCATGGGAAAGTTACTTGAATAACTGCTTAACTGTCCTGGCAAATTTCTTTGCAAATGAATATAATATCAGAAGGTTATATCAGCTACAGAACACGTACATTTATTTTACAACATGATATAAATTTGTATTATTGATTGATGTTAAATACTTGACTGTTGCATGAGTATAATGTAGCTGGAATGAATCAGCAATGTGTTTTATCAGTGAACCTGTTTTGATAAGGGTTTATACCAGTGTGCCTGTGGCAAAAAATCTTTTGAAAGGTGGACCATATATTAGTGAAGGAGTTCTTTTTTTGAAAACTGATTTTTTTTTTCTTTTCAGTTCTTTTAGAGGTGTGATAGGTATTTATTGTTCCCACTATTATTTGTCCAGATTTACAAAGTTAGTTGTAAGTACTCAGGATAAATCCAGCCTTAAGTAAGTTAAACTTTAGTTTTAGTTTTAGTTCTTGAGTTAGTCACTTCCTCAGTCTTTCATATATATTAGTAGTTTAGTATGAATGCTCTGCATCTGTACTGAGCCAGGGAGCAAAGACTCAACTTCATCTCTCAGTAGTAGCTGGCATTTCATTTTGGTGGTAAATCATATCTGCAAAGAAGAAAATGACCAAATGATTTGCAAAAACCCCAGATATAAAGCTTCCCAGAAGATAGTAGCATACTCTTAGGACCCTTTTTAACAAGCTGCGGCAAAAGTGGGCCTACTGCCGGATTACGGCCGGGTACACACTGGCACTACAAAAATAAAAATGTTTTTCTAGCCCCAGGTTTATAATAATGGTGCGCTGGGGATGGGGACTACTGCCTGGCTGCTATGGCAGGCCGGCGGTACTTCCTTTTTAGGGAGCGGTAATCCCACGTTGGGCTTACCGCCGCTTTGTAAAAGGGGCCCTGAGTTTGCTGCAAATAGAAAGTAACGCAAACAATAAGGGTATGAATTTCTTTTATTATATTTATTTCATAGATTTATATTATGTAAATTCCAAAAATATTAGTTATGTTATTTTAATATTTTAAGATAAACACCAGAGCTTGCATTCAAATACCTAAAACAAGGACTCTTCCTGGTGTATAGTATTTTTCAGTCTTGCCAGTGGGCTTTTAAGAACATCTATGAGTAGAGAGATGTGGTAGTAGCCATGTTAGTCCACTTCTAAAGCCAGTCAGTAGAAATGGAATAAAATAAAACATAGAAAAGAAAATAAGATGATACCTTTTTTATTGGACTAACTTAATACATTTTTTGATTAGCTTTTGAAAGAAGGGCTACCTTCGAAAGTTAATCAGGAAATGTATTAAGTTAGTCCAATAAAAAAGGTATCATCTTATTTTCTTTTCTATGTTTTATTTTATTCAAGAACATCTATCAAACTATCAGTATGTGTGGTGGAATAATACTGATTGTCTTTCTGAAAGAAAAATACTATAGGGGGTATGTACATCATGCAACATCAAGGATAGGCAGAGTGTTTGTTGGTGGGCTGCTTGGATTGCAATCTCATTTTATATATAAAAAAGAAATATTTATTTATCACTTTTTGTTTTCCACATATATCCTATGCAGATCACAACAGAATAGTGCTACTGCTATTATTTATTATTTCTATACTGTTTCTAGATTTATGCTGCTTTACTTAAAGATAGCAGTTCAGCCTAGATTAAGTTGCAAATAGTTGACATCTTATTTTTTGTTCAGAACCTAGCATAATCTCAATTTTCTTTAAAACAGTGCTGGACCTAAAGGAGATAATATTTATGAATGGAGATCTACTATACTTGGACCTCCAGGATCTGTATATGAAGGGGGTGTTTTTTTTCTGGACATCACCTTTTCGTCGGATTATCCGTTCAAACCACCAAAGGTAAGGAACTAAATGTTTGTATGCTGTGTTCAATTACATTGATAGAATTCATGAAAGTACTGTCTAAAATTATAATATATAAGTTCAGTTGTACACCTTGAGAAGATATGGTGTGATATAATACTTTATGTAAGAAACATAACTCCTCCAGCAAAGCGGTTTGCAAGAACATTTTTTTTTTTTTAGTTTTTCTCACTAATTTCTTTCCCAGTGGTCTCCATTACTTTTTGCTAGAGAAACTGAAGATTTTTCTAACAATTTTAAGGCTGTAAAATAAATTCAGGTGTATAAGATCACTGTAAATTGATTAATACAGTATTCTTGAATCTGTTTGTGAGCTTCAGGACAACCTCACCTTAAAATACAAAATGAGTCTGATGCCCCCTTCTGGTATCAAAATGCAAAGGTAAATCAGAATGTTTGATGGTGCCTAGGTGTAAAAGTTAAATAACAGAAGACTAAAAAAATACAGATGCAGCTGTATGACAGAGACAGTTTTCTTTATCCATGTGGTGGATATAATTGGGGTGGGTAAAAGAAGATAAAATAACTATTACATTGGAAAAACAATTTGACTATAACTGCTGTATGGCAAGGAATAGCACCTTCACAGTTCAAAGTGTGTTTTCCAATTTAAGATCCATTTTGCATAAAAGTCATCTAAAAAGTATGTAAAAAAAGAAAGCAGCTCTGCCTTTGTATTCCACAGTATTTAAGGAATCACAGCCAGAAAAGAGTTCTAAACTGTAAAAATGATTTGTTATGGGATTTTAAATAGATACAAGGTATGTATTAATACTTGTCACGTTTATGCCTTTTAAAATTTGCGATGGGCAATTATAGTTTAGAATTTACTGATGCTTTTTTTGGGGGGGGGGGGGGAGGGGGGGGGGCTTGGCAGTTTCTTCTCTAGATGCCAAAAGCCTTCATTTGTAACTACTTGGGAAGTTTTCTTCTGTTTTACCTCTTCCCAATCAACATCAGGGTTCACTGCAATCATGGACTTTAAATCCAGCCACTAAGCATCACAGTTGTACAGTGACTAGAATTCCTTCATTCCCCAGCCTGCTTTAAGAGGAGAAGACATGACCCAAGAATCAAACCCAGGCTGCTGAGGCAACCCTACTGCGCATGTTCAAACAAGTAATGCATTTTAGAAAACTGTTTTTAAATTTGAAACTTATAGCAATACAACAAAAATAAAATATTTAACATTACCATCAATATGAACTACACAGCACACAATAAATTACAATGGGTTGCTTCACTTCTGCATGTTTTGACGTATTTTTGGTGAGTAAAAGATTTCCCAAATAGCAGCTGTCACAAAAGGAGATGATCAGCTGCCATTCAGTGTCATTTCTGACTTGTAAAAAGATATTTGTAGCAGCTTGAAAGAAAAAAGTATTTGCTCTATGAAAGAGGCAAAGGAAGCTTATAGATTCTGTTACAGCAGGGTTCGCCAAACTATAACCTGCAGACCAAAACCAGCCCACAGACCCATTTTCCCAGCCTGCCTGGTACTCCCCAAGCCACATTGCTTCTGACCCATACCAGTGCGGCCACTACATCCAGCATCTTTCTCTAGCCTTCGCTCCACCTAAGGTTCTGCATCTCTCCCTCTCTCTTCTCTTCCTCCCACCTTCTACTACTACTACTACTACTACTACTTAGCATTTCTATAGCGCTGCCAGGGCTACGCAGCGCTGTACAAGTTTAAATATGGGGAGGACAGTCCCTGCTCAAGAGAGCTTACAATCTAAAGGTAACAAACTAAGTAGACAGTGTAGGTCTCATGAATGGGGAAGGTGGTTATGCGCCAAAAGCAAGGGAGAAGAGATGGGCTTTAAGTAAGGACTTGAAAATGGGCAGGGAGGGCGCATGGCGTATAGGCTCGGGAAGTCTGTTCCAGGCATAAGGTGATGCGAGGCAGAAGGGGCAGAGTCTGGAGTTAGCGGTGGTGGAGAAGGGTACAGTCCTGTCACTGCATCAATAGAGCAATTTAACAAACACTACCTCTCGCCATTCCTAGGGCCTTTCCTTTGCTGTATCCTTTCCTTTCAGACTCAACTTCCTCTTTCGAATGGGAGCACACATATACATGTGCTGTATCTGGTTGTAAAATCAATGAAAGAAGATGTCTCCCAGGAGTCTTGTAACAGAAAAGAGCATATGAATCGTCTGTTGAATAAATTTGATCCAAAAGCATTTAGCCTCCGGGACATCTGTGTCAAAGAACTTTGAATCTCCACGAGATGCTGGAGGTATACCCACATCTAGAAGCATCAGTCCTCAGATCTGGACACCAGTAAGCTAGGGAGATATTGCATCCCCTATCTCCACCCAATGAAATCAAAGGATTATGCTCCATATGTACTGACATCCTGGGGAGAGAGAGGGAATGCTGATACTAAGCATAGAGTGAAAGCAAAGATACATAGACATTGACCCGATCATATGATGCTGAAAGCAGGGAAATACTGGCTGCAGCCATACATCTTCCCAGGTATCCCCTCTGAAAGAGCTGCTTAAGGAGAACTACCTGAGTCTTCAAAGGCTTAGGTTACTGTGCCAGCACTCCTTAGTGTCCACTTCCCCTGCCTCCCACCAAGTTCAATAAGAGGATCCAGGAAATGTTCAACAATCAGCTTGCTGGCATTGGTGCAGTGGCAATGTAGACAGAGGTACAATCAATCCTGGAGGCTTTAATTTAACTGCACTTACTGACATTTTATTGGTACCAGTGGACTCCACAGCTTCTAGTATTGTGCTGGCTGCACCAGTGTCAAATATCTAATGTATCAAGGGAAAGGGTGGAATCTCCCCTGTGCATTAAGTGGCATGAAACTGTAGACCCCTATATAATCAGTTGAATAACTTTTAGAATTTTCACTAATAGTTGCATTTCATTTATTTGAACACTTAACCTGTTTTACAGAAGCACAGGGCAAGATACATAATATAAACTCAAGAAAGCACAATAAAGCATTAAAAACATACAATTAAATAAAATAGTAAATAAGCAATCTTCATGGACACCAAAACTCAATATACTCGGGCTGCTTTTTCCATTTATAAAAATGAGGAAGCCTATTTGCTAAGCTGTACTAAAACAGCACTAGAAGCACTGTTTTACGGTGGGAGGGAACCTTTGCTTGAATACCTTCTACATCTGAAAACTAACTCTGTAAGGGTTCATCTTAATGCACTCGGTGCTTACCGTCATCATGTAAAAGGTAAACATATCTGTGATCAATCCTCAGTTACCAGGTTTTTTCAGGGCTTCATTTCAGCTAAAGCTTCCCATCAAGCCACCTACTCTGTCTTAAGATCTCAATGTGGTATTAATCCAATTAATGAAAACACTTCAGCCACTAGACTGTTATGAACTGAAGTACTTCACCTTGAAAATCATATTTTTGATGGCAGTGGCGTGGCCACGGGTCAGTGCTCCATTGATGTGGCTGACGGGGATCCGCAAACCACACCAGCTGAAGACCTCCTCTCAGCAGAAAGAGCACTTATGCCCTGTGCAGTTAGCTGCAGTGTTCCCATGCTGCTGACGCTCGACCCTTCGCGCATGCTCAGTTTGCGCACATGTGCAGAGGTTGGCTGTGTCAGCGACTCTGGGACACTGCTGGCAGTGGCACAGGGTATAAATACTTCTTCTGCCAGGAGGAGGTCTTCAGCTGGTGGGGCTTGCGGATCCCCACCAGCTCAGCTATTTCTTTTCTTTTCTTTTGGTTTTTGGGCAGTGGGGGTGGGAGGGGTTGAGGAAGAGATTAATTTTTGGGCCCACCCTCTATCTACATTTACATACTGAGTGCAATGAGATTATGTTTAAACACGGTGAAGTTGCAGAATTTACAGCAATTTTTACATGTTCAAAAATGTGTGCACTGTAAAATTACCATTATTTGAAAAAAAAAAAAAAACACGGGTACCAGCTTACTGTTAATGACATCACAGTGGCGTAGACTTTTGTCTGGGGAGCAATGTTGGAGGCCTATCACAAGTTCCACCCAAAGCTGCAAACAATCACTGAACTCAAAGAAGTGCTGCAGATGGTTTGGGACATCCTGCCACAAGGACCAATTGGCAAGGCTGTTGAGAATTTCCCAAAGTGACTGAAGGCCTGTGTTAAAGCTGGGGGTGGACACTTTGAGCATTCACAGTGATTGTGAAATTCTGACACATTGTTAATTGTATCGTTTGAATAATGTTATTTTACTGTGTTTTACTTCAAACATTTTTAACATGCAGAAATCTCTAAGTAGTAATACTAAAATGTCAGTCAAATTAACATAGCTTAAGGTAATTAAATGTTGTTTGACAGTAATATGTTAAGTATGATGACTAAATAAGTACGTAAAATTTCTCATTGAAATTCAGAGCAGTTGCTGAGAAAACGGCAAAAAAACTCTAGGGGGTTATTTTTTTTTTTTGCCTCACCCTGTACATTACCGCACGCTAACTGATTAGCACATAAGCCCTTACTTCCTACAAAATAGGTATTGGTAAGTGCTCACGTCCCAATATTTTTAATAGCCACACACTAATGACAAAATTAGCTCATGGGCATTAATTCCAAAAATAGGAAAATCAGCCATTTTCTGGCTGTGATAAAAATGACCTTCATAATGACGCGCTAAGGACACTTTAATGCATCTTAGTAAAAGGACCCCTATATTTACTATTCAAATGTTTGATGTATTGTTTTCATCCAGTTTTATTTTTCTTTTATGTTGTTTTGTCCTAATGTTAACAGTTGATTGTGACTATCTGCATGGATCTTTCCTGTCTGAAAATAGAATTATTTTCATTCTTTGATTAGCTTGTACACCACTTTGGCCTGCCCGTCAGATAAGGCAGTATATAAAGTGCAAATAATTTATAAACATAAAGTATGTATTATTTTTTTCTTTCTCTTATAACTGTTTAAATTGTAGTACAATTTTTTTTGTTCTAGGTTACGTTTCGTACCAGAATCTATCACTGTAATATCAACAGTCAGGGAGTCATCTGTTTGGATATTTTGAAAGACAACTGGAGTCCAGCTTTGACTATTTCAAAGGTTTTGCTGTCTATTTGTTCTCTGTTGACGGATTGCAACCCTGGTAAGTATATTATGTTACGTTTTTGATAGGTGTGCCACAGATGTCAAACTAACCTATTGACAGCACTATACAATATTTTTGATAAATATAACATGAAGGGTCCTGTTTACTAAAGTGTGCTAGCGTTTTTTAGTGCACGCTAAACACTAGAGTCATCCATATGTTCTTACGGGCAACTTAGCGTTTAGTGCGCGCTAAAAATGCTAGCATGCCCTTAGCACATGCTAATCATTGGCATGCCCTAAAAACGCTAGTGTGGCTTAGTAAACAGGGCCCAAAGTGTGCAACAGTATAAATCACTGGTAAGAATAAAAATAGAGCAACTTGTTCAAGTATGTCTAAGAATTTAAGGCATTTGGTTTTTCAGTTGAAATTTTATTTTATTTATTTATTTATTTATTGCATTTGTATCCCACATTATCCCACCTCTTTGCAGGCTCAATGTGGCTTACAATATATAGTGGAAAGTGGAAATGAGAGGAGAGTTAATATTAGTGTGGCTTCCTGATGTGAGCCAGATAGAAATGAGAAGAAAGGGAAGGTTATTCAACACACAGACACAAAATAGCACACCTAAGATACTTTGATGATCCTGGCTACTAGTGCAACATTGTGGTGCAGACCAAACGATAAAAGTCCATAAAACAATTTGTTCACCACAACATGTAATCAGAAAAGCTAAAAGTCTGACATAGCCATATTTTGGCCACGCAAGGGCAGCATCAGGGCATAAAAGAACTGTTAATAATCAAAAACATATGCTAGTAAAAATCATAAACTAAATGATATAAATAATAATTTAAAACTATATATCTAAACTACACATACTGAATAAAATATAAAGTGTCTAGACATATTAAATAAAACATAAATATTCTAACAACATCTGTTTAAAAGCCTCATAGAGGTGAAATAAAGAGAAACATCCAAGTGGTGTATTCAAACAGTGTTACCTACATGGCAGAAGCTAAAATAATCATAAATACAATAAAAAAAATAGGAGCTAAAAGCCTCAAAAGACTGCTTAAAATATTTCATTGTGAAAGATAGGAAAAGGTAACTTACCTGCTCTCTCCAACATAGCAGCCTGTAATGTCAGCTTGTTGTGATAGGCAACCAATTGTGCTGGTAATTCTTTGCAGCCTTTATACTTTGACACCTTTTGAATTCCTCACTCTCCAGGACTGCCATGTTATTTAGACCAGCTGAACCAATGAAGACTCATCAGCCTTCACTGGTCCTTAGTCCAGCTCTCCTGACACCAGGCCTCTGCATGGCCTTCTGGGATTTGTAGTTTAAAATCTTGTTACAAGAACCTCTGCTTTTGGGTGCCTGAATTTATTGCAGGAATATTTCCTTGCCTCTGTGCCTTCATGTTAATAGACACTGTTGGTTGCCTATCACAGTACACACTAGGATAATTAGAGAAGGGTATAAGGGAATAAGCAATCATTAAAAAAATACACGGACAGATGTTTAAAAAGACTTATTTAGTTGGTGCTGATACCAGCCACAAAAGTCTTTTTAATATTTGAGCTACTTGCATGATTTTATGTATGTAAACCACAGCTGTGAGTTATATGCATAAAAGATGTGTTAGGAGGCTGGGTTAGGAGTGGGCTGGAAAACTTGTAGAAATGTTATATGGAGAACGACAAAATTCATCCACCCTCTGCATAACTTCAAAACTTTGGCAACTGAGTGGAGGTTCAGATGCAGGCCAGGTCCTCTTCCCTTATGCGTCCTTGGTTGGGAACCCTTGCGGGCTCATCAGAGAGAATGGTGAGGTTGGGGGACTTGTTACCAAGCTAGGAGAATTCCCTGGTGGTCCAGCTGTTCTAGTACCAAGAGTTTGGTCAGCTCATTAGTTTAGTGTCTGAAGCATTGTGTATCATGGCATCATTCCAGGTGGAGCCCTCAGATGAGGGTCCCATCCTTAGAGGGCCTCCAGAGGCTACCTTAGATTTTTTTACTTCATAGGGACCTCTCCAAGATGATACTGGCCAAATGGGAGGTCCTGGAAGGTATTCTCCAGGGCACTAGGCTCTTGTGTAGGCTTTGCTTGATGCCTCGCAAAGACCTTGACAAACTCTTCTTGCTTCCCTGCTGATGACCAAGAAGATGACTATCCCGGTTGAAGGGGGCTCTGCGCTGAAAGATGCCCATGGCAGGACAGTAGAAAAGTTCCTTAAGCAGGTCTTTGTCCCCTTAGCAATTGGGGTCCAGGTCTAGGTGTTTGGGGTCTATGCGGCCCATGCTCTTCTGTGCTACATTCAGCAACCACCAGAGTCTCTTTCATTATCATTTCAAAATTTTATGTCTTACTTGCATAGCATATTACCAAAATGCTCCCTCCTATCTTTCCTCCCTTGCCATTCCTTACACCCCTTCTTGCTCTCTTAGATCTCTAGATGCTCACCATCTTGTGCTACCAGGTCCCAGACAAGCTAGATTTCAATCCACTCGTAGGTCAGCCTTTTACTTCCTGGTCCCAGTACGTTGGAATGATCTTGCCCTGCTTCACAGTGAAGCATCATTGACTAAATTTAAAAGCTTTTTGAAGACTTATATTTTAAAGCTTGCTTTCAGCAGTTTAGCTTTGGGGGTACAAACTTTCTTCTAAGCATGTTTGTAGTTGGTTCTCCTGTCTGTCTGAGGTTGTGCATGGTATATCTTTCCTAACAAACACTGGTGTCCCATTTCAGTATACTTTCTTTATATCTTTTTAGATTGTACACCAAAACGTCAGTGGTGGCCTTTCTGCCACATATGTATTGTGACCTTATCTGTATCTTCTCTTGGTTCGGGACACTGGTGATTGTGGCTGTGGCACTGGGCAGCCATTGTATCCTCAAAGGTGCGCTTAAGCAAGCTTCCATTTAGGAGCGGGTTACTCTTTGCTAAAAGAAAAGTTGGTGAAGGACCTGGGTGAGGCCAGGCCCCAGGGGTTCTCAGAGGATCACACAGCACTTTGCCTCAGGGATAGGGCTTGGTCAAAGACAGGGGTCGCTTTTGGCTCAGTAGGGCAGCCTTAGGGCCTACCAACAGTGTCAAATTTCCAAAAGGGCTTACCCTTTTATGGGGCTCAGAGGTTGAGGGATTCTGGAACCACCTCCTTTGCAGTTCCTAACAGGGGCCCCCAGTGAGGGTCAGCATCAATTCCTTGTGATACTGGTGGTCTTGGACTGGCCCAATCAAGCTTGGTACACCTGCTGATGGGGCTCCCGCTGCTGAGGTGACAAGGGATCCTGTGGCAGGGCCTGGCAGTTATGGAGAACCCTGATCCCTTCTGGCTGATGACTCAGCCCTTGAGAGGAGTCCTTTCAGGAAGAGGGCCTACTCCTCTTCTTTCCTCTGCTCAAGGCCCAGAAACGGTCTACATCTTTGACATATTTCCGAATTTCAAGGGTCTTTGTGCACTGGTGCACTAAGCATGAGCTTTCCCCCTGACAGGCACAAGTTCCAGCTATTATGGAGTTCTTGCAGACAGGTCTGGAGCAAGGCTTGGCCCTAAGCTGTCTGAAGGTCCATGTGGGCTCCCTATTTCATGTGAGTCAGTTTCTCTCCCAGTCTTTTTTTGGAGCAGGAGAGCTCAAAGTCATCTCAGAAGCTTCATCAGCTGGATATCCGCAGAGTGTGGCTGCATTGTCTGGCGGTGTTCAACTCCTTCTAGATGTCAAATAGACTTTTCGTGTTGTTTTTAGGGGGCACATAAAGGGCATGTGGCTTCTAAACCCTCCATAGCATGATGGATTAAGACTACAATTGAGGCACAAACTTTGACAGAATGTGGTTTTAGTGGACCCACAGGCTCTTTCTACTCATGTTCAGATGGCTTCAATGATGGTGGTCTGGGCTTTCACCCTGGAAGAGATGTTCAAGGTGGTGGCATGGTCCTCACTATGGGGCCCTTTTTGCAGCGTGCACCAAAACGAGATGACCGCCAGGCTACCATGCCACCATGCCTCCCCTGGAGGTAATTTCAGATTTGGTACACGCCCGTAACACCTAGGTGTTTTATTTATTTCCTCCCACGTGCGGTGTTTCTGGTGGTAATCGGCAGTTGGCGAGCACCAATTGGTCACTGCGCTGGTAGCTCGTGAGCCCTTACCGCTAAATCAATGGGTGGCGTTAAGGGCTCAGACGAGTTTCAGTGTGCACTGGTTTCAGTTTTACCACATGCCCTTTTCCAGTCCCATTTAAAAAAAAAAAAAAAAAGCTATTTTTTGCAGATGTGGTAAAAACTGGCCCGGCATGCACCAAAAACATGCACCTACACCACTACCCACCACTTTTTACTGCTGCTTAGTAAAAGGACCCCTATATTCCTTTGTGAAGCACTATAAGATTGATGTTGTAGCCAAGTGTGTTGCTGCCTTAGGCAGTTATTGTCTTCCCCAGCCTAGTAACACATTGATTTTGTACATCCCATTTGTTGGACATTAATTTTCTTCCTTTTTCTGCTAGACCAATTCAAAGCCTACCCTAGAAGACTGCAGTGTAAGGGATAACTTTCCAATTTACTCTGCTCTCTCCCTTTGTTAATTTGGAATAGTGGTTTCGTAATATATATGCTACAGTGGTTTCTGTGAAGTTCAAATGTGTGTGGTAAGGAGGGGACCTGGTTCTGCTTTGGCAGTAGCATACTGGAGAATTCCAGGCAGCACCAAACCTTATACTGGTGATGTCATTGGAATAATTCAGTATTTCTACCTTCATCTTATGATAGTGGGGTTCAACCTTTTGGTCTGGACTGGTGTAGCAGGACTCATAAAAACAAAATTAATAGGCATGAATAAATATTCTTTTTATTGTCAAATGCTCCACTGCATTTTGTACCATGATTTGTGGTATATCAAAAGCATGTAGATGAGATGAAATATTTTTTTTCCTCTGACTTTGCTCTCATTTGAGAGGCAAAGAATGGAGGCACAATTCAGCTTAGATAAGTAGATGGTGTGGAGGAAGAGAGGGTGGAGAATTAGTATTTTGGGATCAGTTTACATTGGTAAATATGAAACAGGTTGGTTTATTTATTTTGCACGCGCGCGCGTGTGTGTGTATATTTACTCACTCCATGGCTTCAATTAGGAAGAGAGGTTTTTGGAAGTTTCCTCAGTGATTTGATCAATGCTTCACTTAGGGAAGGTGTTTTCCCAGCTAACTTAAAAGTATGAGATTAGGTCTCTTCTGAGAAAGCATGGTTAGATTCAACAGCTTTGGAAAATTAATATCCAATTTCTAATTTGCCTGTCTTGGATAAATTGATAGAGCAGATGGTGCAGAGTCAGGTACAATTGTTTCTGAAAAAAATAACAATTCAGATCCATATCAGCCTGGGTTTTAGCTGCGATACTTTCCCAAAAGCTGCTTATTTCAGTGATAGGTATATGGTTAAATGGGCTGAAGGATTGAAAGACTCATTATGTTCCAATATTTATGGATGTTTCTGTGCTTTTGACATGATGAATCACTCTACATTGATTACCGAATTGAGGGAACTGGGGTCAAAGGGATCAGTATTGACTTGTTTTCCTTTTTTGATGGGGCGGGAATTTCAAATAAAGTGGGATGAAAGTGTTCCCCTGATGAGTTCCACAGAGATCACCACTTTCACATTTATTGTTCAATATATATTTATTGCTGTTAGACAGATTATTGCATAGTTGGAGGTTGGATTTCCACATTTATGCAGATGACGTGATGGTCTTTACTCCATTTGATGATCTTGGTAGGTGTTTAACAACTGGCATTGTTGAAAAATTTCCACAGGCGTCAGTTTGCTATCTCTAAATGAAAAAGGCAGAAGTTACATTCTTACAATTTTAAGACCTGCATGCTCACCCAGTTCATTAGAGGTAAATGGGGTGAATGTTTTGGTCGTTTCTTAAGTATGCTACATGAGTATGCTGATATATTCTCATCTTTCTTGCGCCCTCAGATGGCAAATATGGTGAAGCTGGTTGTTTTTAAGCCTTAGTTATTGCAAAAAAAATAAAAATTTTACTGAAGCCACAGGATTTTAGGTTGGTTGTAAAAGCAATAGTAACACTGTTTTTTCACTTCTGTGTCTAGGCCTTTCAGAATAGATATTAAATTCTTTATTTGGATCAGAATGCAACTGCCTGTTTAATAACAGGGCATAGCAGAACAAAACATATTACCCCAAGACTTTTGTCAGTTATGTTGGTGACCCATAAGATTTCATAAACAATTTAAAATCCTGGTCCTTGTATGTAAAAATATTAAAGGTAGAGTCCACCAGAGCTGTCTAATCTATTAGTCGGACATTACACTACTCAGGCATTACAATCAGCTATATAATTTTTTCTTTTAGTGTAGTTCTCAAGATTTCCCACTAGTACAGAGCGAGGATGTTATTTATTTAATAAGAAAGTTTACTACATCCTACTGTGATGTGGGATATCTGTCCAATCTGTCTTTTAAAAACTCCACCCCCCCCCCAAAAAAAAAAACTTTAGTATCAAATTTAGGAGCTCTTTTACTAAATGGTGTTAAGCCCTAACACGCGCATAACATGTGAAAAACAGGCTACTGCAGAATTAGTTAAAATGTTTTGCAGTATTCTGCTTGTTAGCATGCGCTAACTTGCACATTAGCTATTTTTTAATAATATCTTTAGGAGGGGGTGTATTATGTGTCGAGATTGGCATTGAAGCATTAACCAATTAGGGGCCCTTTTACTAAGGCGTGCCAAAAAATGGCCTGCGTTGGTGTAGGCACATGTATTGGACGCACCCAGGTCCATTTTTCAGCATGCCTGCAAAAAAGGGCTTTTGGGGGGGGGGGGTGCAAAAGTGGACGTGCGGCAAAATAAAAATTGGCACGTCCATTTTGGGCCTGAGACCTTACCACCACCCATTGACTTAACAGTAAGGTCTCTCACATTAACCAGGCGGTAATCGTTAGTGCGCGAGCACTGCCAATTACCGCCCAGTTAGCGCCACATGGTAGAAAATAGAAATTGTTTTCTGCCACGTGTCAAAATTAGAATTACTGCCCACAGCACGCAGTAGCCGGGCGGTAGTTCTAATTTGACGTATGTTGTGCGCTCTTAGGTGCCTACGCACCTTATTAAAAGGACCCCTAATGCTGAGTTAATGCAGGAGCACTTAGCACCTCCTAAATAGGAGTTGGTAACTGCTTATGTATTAACTTTTCACAAGTAATGCACGCTAATGCGAACATTAGTGCAAGACCTGAAAAAACTTATTCAAAATTCCTTAACTAAATAAATAAATTAAATTGTACCGCGTTAAACCCAGTAAGCCCAGATCGTAATGCCTTTTTAGTAAAAGGGCCCCATTGTTTGAAATTTTGGACCAGTTGCATCTATTCCCATTTTTTAACTAAGAGTACAGAAGAGACTGGTAGCCAAATATCTTACTTATTATTTGGAACAGCATGACATATTACAGCTTTCACAATCAAGGTTTAGAAGAGGTTACAGTACTGAAACAGTCTTAGGAACTTTGGTTTCTAATATTAGATACATGATGAGTAAAGAAAATTAGGTAGTGATAATGTAGTTGTATTCAATTTAGTTGATCATAAATTATTGTTGCAAATCTTAAATGAGATAGATATTACTTGAAGGGTGTTATCATGGTTAGAAGGTTTTCTTACTATGAGAAAGTATTGTGTCAATATGCTAGATATGTTATCTGACTCATGGAATGTTTTTTGCAAGGTGCCCCAGGGTTCCCTGCTATCACCTATCTTGTTTAATTATCTGATGAGGTCTTAAGGAGAGAGTTTAAATAAGGAGGGAGTGGATTGGTAGAAGTATTAAGCTATCCAGAAGGTATTACTTTGCTGGTTCTGCTCCCTGAGGCGTTACTTGAAATTGAGAAAAAAAAATTGGATTATTTCTTAAAGTTGAACACTGGGTATCTTTTAATCTGTTAACACTTAATAAAGATAAATCAAAATTCCTCTGTCTGGGTTCCCCATGAGCTATGTCAAAGGTTATCTATAGGTGGAGTTAGTTTTCCTGTTGAATAGTCATTAAAGATCTTAGGGATAATATTAGATTCCACACAGTCCTTATCTTCTCATCTGAACAACCTGATTAGAAAGTCGTTTTTGACATTATGCCAGCGTTAGGATTAGACATCTTTTTGAAGTTGAGTAATATAGAATTTAGTACAAGCTGTAGTACTAACACAGGTTATTTACTTTAATGTCATCTATTCAGTTTGGTCTGCGCCTTTGTGTAGAAAGTTACAGACATTGCAGTGGTAGGTTGTTATGTTCAGCCTCTCACTTAGAATGAAGCAATTCTGTTGCTTCAACAACTGCACTTGCTTCCTATAGAGGCGCAAGTTGTTTTTAAACTATGTACTTTCATATTTAAAATTGTTATACGGTCATGCGCAGAGTATATGGTGTTTTGATGCCTCCATTGTTAGGACAGAACGATAGACCTTTTCAAACTCCATTTGTATTTCACTTCCCAAGTCCTAAGGGAATAAGGTGAAAAAAAAGAGTTTTAAACAATCGTTACCTTAACAGATAGCTAAAGTTTGGAGAATTGTCCCAATCAAGATCAGATCAGTTACAAATTACATGTTTTGTAGAAGGCGAAAAACTTGTTTATTTCAGAAGTTATGACTACAATTTATTTTACCTTTTTTAGGGGTCCTTTTACTAAGGTGCGCCAAAAAAATGGCCTGTGCTGGTGTAGACGCGTGTATTGGACACGCAGGTCCATTTCTCAGCTTACCTGCTAAAAAGGCCATTTGGGGGGGGGGGGGGCAAAAATGTACGTGCAGCAAAATAAAAATTGGCACACATTGGGACTGAGACCTTACCACCACCCATTGACCTAGCGGTAAAATCTCACGCGTTAACTGGACAGAGATGGTCTACATGCGTACTATGCCAATTACCACCCGGGTAGTGCCTAGTGGATGCACATTAAAAATTAAATTACCGCTCAGGCCTCGAGGTAGCCGGGTGGTAGTTCAAAATTGACACGTGTTTGTGCTTACGTAGCTTAGTAAAAAGGCCCTTTAATGTTTTATCAGTTGTATTTCCTAGTAATTGACTAGTCTCTTTGGTTGTAATCTGCAGCAAACTACCAGGTATCTTGGGGAATACAAGTGATGTTGTTGTTTTTTTTTTTTTTTTAATTGTAACCTGGACTGGCCACTGTGTGGGCTAGATGGACCCTTGGTCTGACCCAGTAAGGTAGCTCTTATATTCTTATTTCCAATGTTTCTTAAGAGATCTTTTCGTAAGCTGTGTTAAGCAGCTAGCATGGTTTTATGGGATTGTATGTTGAGGGGATATCACCGGGGGCTGGGGAAGTGTCAGAGGGATTAGATGGTGGGGGTGTAGAAGAGGATGTATTACCACATCAGGGCTATGCTATCTTTATTTCTGGTTGGATCTGCATTGAATTATGTGCAGGGACAGATAGCGCTGGAGCACCCATGCTGCATGTAACATGGTGCTGTGCAGTAAGTGTCTGTCCTGTGCATTAAATGCAGAGCAAATACTGGATAAACCTCCTGCATTTATTGCACTTTAGTAAAAGGACCCCTTAGTGTGTGAGATGGGTCATTAATGAATGAATTAAATGAATATAAATCTGATTTATTGTATAGATTAATACACAAAAGTAAAATCATTTTCATGATAAGCATTAAGTAATCTTAAGTTCAAACATAGTATGATTAGATGAAATGAATGAATTTGTTCTAATATACTATTCTTTCTGTCTTAATTTTACAGCTGATCCTCTGGTTGGAAGCATAGCTACTCAGTATTTGACCAACAGAGCAGAACATGACAGGATAGCCAGGCAGTGGACCAAGAGATATGCTACATAAATTGTTTGACTACATGTGCAATGTGAAGGAGCAGGAGGCAACTTTGCAATGTGCAACAAATCTTTATAGCCTTTACAATACGGACTTCTGTGTATATGTTATATTGATTCTACTCTTTGCTTTTATCCTATGAAGACTGGGATATTGCCCAAAAAGGTAAATGCTATCAAGAGTAGAACTTTGTAGCTGTAGATTAGTTATGTTAAAATGCCTACTTGCAAGTCTTGCTTCTTTGGGATATCAAAATGTATTTTGTGATGTACTAAGGATACCGTTCCTGAAGTCAACCAAATATTATGGTGCATTTTAGCCTAATTCATTATCTGTATGAAATTATTAAAGGTAGCTGTAGATTACTAGGAATTATGTCATTTGTATTAAACCCAGATCTATTTCCAATTATGTGGTACATGCTGTTGTGAAAACTGTTTTATCTTTTGTCAGTTTGTACTGAAAGAATTTAATTTTTCCCTTTGTAGCTCAGAGAGCACCCAATGTATTGCCCACAAATACAATAAACATGTTCCTCTAAGGTGTAGTTTCATTGTTTTCCACTTTTAACTTTTTTTTGCCTTGATACAATGATTCTTTGTTGTTGTTTCATATATCTCTGTATTATTCTATACAAATATGAATTCCCAAGTAGAAGCTTTCTAAAGAAGAATTTACATCTTAATGTATTTAACAATTATTTTCCAGTTCCGTGTTTCAAGCATATTATTATAAAACATTCTTGAAACATGTAGCTGTATATAAAAGGTAATCGTTTGCATCTAATACAATTTTAGAGGACATATAAGGCAATTATTTGTCTTTTATGCTGTCCCAAAATAATTGAATATTATACATAAGGCTTTGATTTTAGATTGTAACTGATGAAACAATCCCATTGCTAAACAAAATAAAAGTGTTATTGGATAAAGGCCCATGAAATACCAGGTTCCCTAGTACTCTTTCAACTTTTTCCTGGCTTGTCTTCTGTCCCTATCAATTTTTGTGCTTTTCATGTGCTGACAGATCCCACATGTCACTATATATTTGATTACAATGAATGAGATATTCAGCAATAGTACCTGTGGCACAAAAACATTGATTTTTGTATACCCTCAAAATAAAAAAAATCCTCAAATTAGCTGGGAAATAAAAACAGCTAAATTTTACAATTTATAAACACCTAAGAACAGAAGCCTTAATTATCTTAATGTCTACACTGGAGATCGGGGGTGGGGGTTATGTTTTGTTTTGTTTTCAATCAAGTAAAGAAAAGCTCAGAATATGGATTTCATTTCCAGTCTTGAGAGCCACAAATTGGTCTAGGTGAAAAAAAGTCCAAATGCTACCTTGTGTTAATTTTTGAACATTTTTCTGTTTTGAAAATAAGTCCCATAGTAAGCTGTGTAACTTTTTAAGCCAGTGTGCTTTGAAAATGAGCCTCTATATCTAGACAAAGCCATTAAAATGTGTCACAAAATGATTTGATATTGGGTTTTTTTCTAGGATGAGCTCTTATTTTCCCCAGAAGACTAAACTACCAATGAGTGAGAGCTTCTGTCAATTAGCCTTGTTATAGTGGTACAAATAATTTTTGTCTGCTAGAATGAATATGAAGTTATCTCTTTAAAAAAATTGCAGTAATGAGAATGAAAGTATAAGAAAGTCATTGCAATGTTAATTTATTACAGATGATATTTCAGATAATCATTGTTTAGTTTAAACCAATTTTAGGCTAATTTATTCAATGTAATTTTTATTTTAAGAAAATGGTCCAGGATAGAACATGTATATCTGTCTTCTCAACTCAGAAATACAAATGTTGTAACTGGTAACTTTAGACATCTGCTCTTAATTGCTAGATCAAACCAGGTTCAAGATATCTGACTCTCAGTCAAAAGAGGAAAAACTGTTTCAATGTCTTTCCTTTTTTAAAGTTTTCCTTCTAATGAAAATTGTATAGGTTAAGGTCATCACTGGTTTTGCTGTTTACTGATTATATTGACGGTGACCATCAGGAATTTAACAGAAGATTCACCTTTAGAACTCATTTGTTTATAATTGATAAACAGCCAGACTCAGTTTATACTTACACAGTCACAAGTGCACATGTCCACATGGATTAATAAGCAGTTTAAAGTTTCATGGAATCTCCTCTAGTTGTGAATAAAAGTTTTAAAGCATTAATTTGTAGTTGACTCCAGTAAAGTCTTCGCAGTATTAATTTTACAGCTGAAGGCTTGGTATGAGCATCTGCCTGATTTTCTTTGAAACTATGTAGTGTGAATGTTGTTTTCTACAAAGTGGTTTTTCAAAAGAAATTAAATTCTTGTGTCTGCATATATGTCTTCCTTTTCCATTTTGGATTCAGAAGTTTAGTCCAGGCTTCTTTTTCCTGTTTTCTTTTCATTTATTCTTCTGAGGCTATGCTAATCCTCTTAGTGTATAGGAATTATTTTTTTTACTTCCTTTTAGCGTGTCTCAGAATTCAGGACTTTATCTTTTGATCCACGAAAAATCGTAGGATCTCAGATAAAATTCCTTGGTGCTACAATATAGTTTTTAATTTCTATTGTTTTTAGGGCTGCATTTCGATTAAAAATTTTAATCGGGGTCGGGGCATAGCCAGCTGTTTATGGGAGGGGGGCATAAGGATGGACTGGGGAGCATGCATTTCCTCTCCCCCCTCCCCCGCTAGCCACATTAGCTATTATACCTTTGCTGGTGGGAATACCTAAGCCATTCAAAGAAATTCCGAAGCCATTCGAAGAAATTCACTACCAAAGTGCCTCCCTTCCTCTTCGTACTGTCTCAGGAGCAAGGAAGTCAGCAGGGTGCCTCCAGCTGCCAATGCCAGCACTTCTTTAGCATTCTTTTTCTCTCTCTCTCTCTTTGTCATCTGCCTCCCTGTTCCTTCACCCATTCTCTCAAGTGCCCAGGTGCCTTCTCCCATTCTCTCTCTCAGATGCGCCTCCCCTTCCGCCCATGTTCTTTCTCAATTGCTCCCTCGCTCACCCGCACACATGCCATCTCTCCTGGACCGCTGGCAGTTTCATCTCCCCGTTTACATTGTTAAGTTTTCGCCCTGCAGTGGCAGCATATTGAAATGTTGCCTGAGTCTGCACCAGACCTTCTGTTCTGACCTGGTGCCCCCTTCTGAAAACAGGAAGTTGCTTCAGAAGGGGGCGGGACAGGTCAGAAGAAAAGGCCTGGTGCAGGCTGAGGCAGCATTTCAATATGCTGCTGCTGCTGCAGGCAAAGATTTACTGCAAATAACAAGGTATACCGGTAGGGGAAACGAGGAAGAGATGCCAGACCGGACATTCGGCTGGGGGAGGAAGAGAGGGTTAATCATTAACCATGGTTCATTTTTTAAATCACAATTAATGATTGAAAAGTTAATCGTGATGAACATGCAGCCCTAATCATTTTCCTTTTTATTTCAAATATACATAAAATAGAAATCTATAAGCCACTTACTGCAAATACAAGCAAATTCCTCTTATTCAGTAATTTTTAAATTTTTTATGTCACCTAGAGGGGCATAATCGAACGTGAACGCCCATCTCCATGGGCGTCTATTTCCAAGAACGGGTACGTGAAGGGGCGGGACAAACCGTACTTTCGAAAAAAAATGGGCGTACATCTTTTTTCCGAAAATACGGTTTGTGCCAGCCAAATGCATCGGATTTGTGCGGATTTGAGCTGGGCGGTTTCATTTTTCAGTGATAATGGAAAACGAAGGCGCCCAGCTCAAAAACGAACAAATCCAAGGCATTGGGTCGTGGGAGGGGCCAGGATTCATAGTGCACTGGTCCCCCCTCACATGCCAGGACACCAACCAGGCACCCTAGGGGGCACTTTTACAAATTAACAAAAAACAGTAAAAGAGCTCCCAGGTGCACCCTTCCCTTGTGTGCTGAGCTCCCCCAAATCCCCCCAAAACCCACTGCCCACAAGTCTACACCATTATCATAGCCCGAAGGGGGGCACCTACATGTGGGTACAGTGGGTTTTGGAGGGCTCAGCATTAACCAGCACAAGTGTAACAGGTGGGGGGGATGGGCCTGGGTCCACCTGCCTGAAGCCCACTGCACCCACTAAAACTGCTCCAGGGACCTGCATACTGCTGTGATGGAGCTGGGTATGACATTTCTGGCTGGCATACAGGCTGGGAAAAAAGTTTTTAAAGTTGTTTTGTTTTGGTGGGAGGGGGTTAGTGACCACTGGGGGAGTCAGGGGAGGTCATCCCTGATTCCCTCCGGTGGTCATCTGGTCATTTAGGGCACTTTTTTGGGACTTGTTCGTGAAAAAAAAGGGTCCAAAAAAAGTGCCCTAAATTCTCGCTAAAAACGGCTATTTTCCATTATCGGCGAAAGCCGCCCTTTTCTGTTTGTTGGGAGGCAGGGCTAGTGCTGGGCAGACTTATACGGTCTGTGCTGGGGCTGGTGGTTGGGAGGCGGGACTAGTGCTGGGCAGACTTATATGGTCTGTGCCGGGGCTGGTGGTTGGGTGGCGGGGATAGTGCTGGGCAGTCTTATACGGTCTGTGCCAGAGCCGGTGGTGGGAGGCAGGGATAGTGCTGGTCAGACTTATACGGTCTGTGCCAGAGCTGGTGGTGGGAGGCGGGACTGGTAGTTGGGAGGCGGGGATAGTGCTGGGCAGACTTATAGGGTCTGTGCCAGAGCTGGTGGTTGGGAGGCGGGGATAGGGCTGGCCAGACTTATACGGTCTGTGCACTGAAGAGGACTACAAATAAAAAAGTAGTACATATGAATTTATCTTCTTGGGCAGACTGGATGGACCGTGCAGGTCTTTTTCTGCCGTCATCTACTATGTTTGACCGATAACCACGCCCCAGTCACGCCTCCGACACGCCCCAGTCAACTTTGGCCGTTTCCGCGATGGAGTGCAGTTGAAGACGCCAAAATGGGCTTTCGATTATACCGATTTGGTTGCCCATGGGAGAAAGACGCCCATCTCTCGATTTGGGTCGAAATATGGGCGTCTTTCTCTTTCGAAAATAATCTGGCTAGTCTTCTACAGACAGGCTCAAAAATCTCAGTTCCAGTGGCTACTATGTAACTTTGTAAGTCTAAGTGCTTTGAAAATGCGCCTCTTTGTCTTCCTAAAAGAATAAGTAACTGATTTGCATTTACCTCTTCCACTCCACTCGTGGTTTTATAGAAATCTATCATATCTCTCCTCATCCGTGTCTTCTCCAAGAAGCCCTAACCCCTTTTAGTCTTTCCTCATAGGAGAGCTATTTTACCTAACTTACATATACTTATGCTCTTTCCTATCTTCCTATCTTGAATCCATTTTTTAAAATTTGTTTTTCCTGAAGATATTCTTATGGCTATAATTGCCTTTTATATCTCACCATTTATCAATGCAACACTTAGGTCTTTCTTCAAATATATTTATATGGGCTTCCAAGACAGATTGTATTTGTTTACATTTTTTATTTTCTTATAGTTTGTATTTTTTTAATACATACATCATTTTAAACTTCTAATCTTTGCAACTGCTTTTAGTTTTTTTTATATTATATTTATATTATCATTTTATATTAGCTTTTCTTTGTAAAGTTAAAAAGCTGATGCATTCCCTCAACAAATTATGACAGATTTATGGGCTCTTGTACAGAGCGGTGGTAAGTCCAACGTGGTCTTACCGCTTGCTTTTTCAGGACTACCACCAGCCCAACACAGCTGCCGGTGGTAGTCCGTCCCTGAGCATGCGCCATTTCCAGGGAAAAAGAAAGGCCTGGAAATGGCTTGCGTGGCGATAACCCAATGGTAATTGGGCATCGCTGTGTGCTGCCCAATTTAGCACTGGAGCCCTTATCGCCACCTAAGTGGGTGGCGGTAAGGGCTCCCTGTCACATGGCCATGCAGTAAGAGGGCCTAGCTGTAAAAGGGCAGTGGCGCACAGGAAAAATATCCCCCGCCACCAGCGCAGGGTCCTTTTTCCCCGCAGCTTGGTACATTATGCTCACACCTGCCAAGTGACCCCAGCCTTACCTCTTGCACCAAGTTTTGCATTCCACTGAGGAATAGATCTAGGGTAGGTCCTCCTGTCATTGGTTCCAGGATCAGCTGCTACATGATGCAGTCATTTGTGGTGTCTAGAGACTACCTTCCTTGCATATCCTGATGCGACATTAGATACTATCATAGTTGAAATCTCACATTATTATGAGTGCCAATTTTATTTACCTTTTCAACTTATATTTCATTGTCTAATTTTTTTGTCCTGTAGGTGGATAGTAGTATACTCCTGCTGCCATTCTCTTTCACAAATTGATTTTCAATTCTTAGACATTTCAGGATTCCACAATGTATTTTGTTCCCTGAGGACTTCTATCCTGTGTGGCTTACATTTTTTAATATTTTTTTTTATTTGGTTATCAATAGAAATCAAACAAAATAAAACATGGAAAAGAAAATAAGATGATACCTTTTTTATTGGACATAACTTAATACATTTCTTGATTAGCCTTCGAAAGCTAATCAAGAAATGTATTAAGTTTTGTCCAATAAAAAAGGTATCATCTTATTTTCTTTTCCATGTTTTATTTTGTTTGATTTGTATTGATAACCTTAAGAGTGGACTAACACGGCTACCACACTCCTCTACTTTTTTATTTGGCAAATCATGCACAAATCAAACAGCAGACAAAGCGAGCAGCCAGTATTGTGAAAAACCAAGTGTAAATTACAAACAGACCCAAACAGCAAACATACCCCCCTCTCCCCAATAAGTCATTTCATATAGTTTACCCATAGTCAGAATCAGAGAAAACCCCTACATAGAGTTTACACAGAACAGGTTTTTCATTCATGGTATTTCCAATATTTGTTCCAGACTCTAGTAAGCATCATGTTTCTCTTTGATTGTATGAGTTTTTCTATAAGAACAATTTCTACCACCTGGGCAGTTCAATGGTCAAAGGATGGGGTGGTTTTTCAGAAGGTAGCTATAGTGTGATAAGCAGCATCTATCAAGTGCCCAATCAACTTCTGGTCCACCCCAGACAACTCCAGGTCTCACCCATATCTCAGCAATCAATAAAGAGGTGTGAGAATAAAGGACCTCCCCAAAATAGCTTTAATTTAATTTTATTTTTGTTACATTTGTACCCTGCGCTTTCCCATTCATGGCAGGCTCAATGTGGTTTACATGGGGCAATGGAGGGTTAAGTGACTTGCTCAGAGTCACAAGGAGCTGCCTGTGCCTGAAGTGGGAATATCCTATGCCAAAAAAGATGATCCACAACACAGGACTACTATATATGAAATAATGTGCCTTTGACCATCACACCCTCTCCAACAATGATCCAAAATGGCACCAACGTGCATAAAAAGGGGGATCTAAATATGAGATGTAACAGGTGAATTTTTAGCTCCATTCTACGATAGCACATATAGGTGTTCATTTTCAAAGCATATAGACATACAAAGTTACATAGAGGGGCATTTTTGATATGTCTAAGTCCGGCTTTGACATTTTGCACAAAATGTCCAAAATCCGAATAGGAAATAAGGTCATTTTTGAAAAAGAAAACAGGTCTAGACCAAGATGTATTGGGTTTTAGTCCTGGATGTTTTTGTTTTGTTCCTTTACAGCTATAAAACGTCCAAGTGGTAGGCATGCCCTAACCTCGCCTTCAAAATGGCCCTGGCACACCCCCTTGTGATTTGAATGAATTGCATAGATAAATGTCTGCAAAATAGGTTTTGAAAATGCTGTTTTGGACGTTTTGAGAAGAAAAATATCCAAATGGTGCTTTATGACACTTTTTGGTTTTTCTCTTCCAAAAATAAGCCCCGTGGAGGGGCATAATCGAACGGCGCCGGCCATCTTTGGGGCCGGGGCCGTAAATGGGTGGATCCAACCGTATTTTTGAAAAAGATGGCCGGCCATCTTTTTTTTCGCTAATACAGTTGGGCCTGGCCAAATGTCAGAGTTCACCGGGTTTGAGATGGCCGGCATCAGTTTTCAGCCATAATGGAAAATAATGCCGGCGATCTCAAACCCAGCGAAATCCAAGGCATTTGGTCATGGGAGGAGCCAGCATTTGTAGTGCACTGGCCCCCCTCACATGCCAGGACACCAACCGGGCACCCTAGCTTAAAAATAAAAATAGCTCCCAGGTGCATAGCTCCCTTCCCTTGGGTGCTGAGCCCTCCAAAATCCCCCCAAACCCCACTTCCCACAACTCTACACCATTACCATAGCCCTAAGGGGTGAAGGGGGCACCTACATGTGGGTACAGTGGGTTTTGGAGGGTTCCCATTTGCCACCACAAGTGTAACAGGTAGGGGGGTGGGCCTTGGTCCACCTGTCTGAAGTGCACTGCACCCACTAAAAACTGCTCCAGGGACTTGCATACTGCTAATTTTTGTTTTTTTGGGTGGGAGGGGGTTGGTGACCACTGGGAGAGTAAAGGGAGGTCATCCCCGATACCCTCTGGTGGTCATTTGGGGGCTCCTTTTTGAAGCTTGGTCATGAAAAAAAAGGGACCAAGTACAGCCGGCGAAATGCTCTATAAACCTGGCTTCTTTTTTCATTATTGGGCGAAGCCAGCCATCTCATGAGCACGCCCCCACTACCCTACCGACACGCCCCCTTGATGTTTCGCTGGCTCCGTGATGGAAAGCAGTTGAACCCGGCCAAAATCAGCTTTTGATTATACCGATTTGGTCGGGTTCAGGAGATCGCTGGCGATCTCCCGATTTATGGCGATCACTTTCGAAAATGAGCTCCAGCTCCGTGATGGAAAGCAGTTGAACCCGGCCAAAATCAGCTTTTGATTATACCGATTTTGCCGGGTTCAGGAGATCGCTGGCCATCTCCCGATTTATGGCGATCACTTTCGAAAATGAGCTGGATAGTAACCTATGTAACTGTGTCCATCTGTGCATTTTGAAAATGAGCCTCACTGCCTCACAATCTGACACATCTCAAGCAGTAGATAAGTCAATGTTCCACTTGTCTATAAAGGTGTAGGTGACATAAGAGCTCATTTTCAAAAGAGAAAAACATCCAAAAAGTGGCATAAATCTGCATTTGGACGTTTTTCTCACAAAAATGTCAAAATTGGTATTTTCAAAACCAATGTTTATATGTTTTTCTATGAAGTCCATCAGAAGTGCATTCAGATCACAAGGGTGGCATGTCGAGCATGTTAAGGGTGAGATCTGGGTGTTCCTTACACATGGATGTTTTTTTAGCCATGATGGACCAAAACAAAACCATCCAGGGGTAAAACTGAGATGCTTTGAGCTAGACCTGTTTTTATAACAAATAAGGCACAAAAAGGTGCCCTAACTGACCAAATGACCACTGGATGGAATCAGGGATGACCTCCCCTTACTTTTCCTGTGGTCACTAACCCCCTCCCACCCCCAAAATGTAATTAAAAACATAACTTGCAAGCCTCAGTTGTTATACTCAGGTCCATTAGAACAGAATGCAGGTCCCTGGAGTAGTCTAGTGGTGGGTGCAGTGCACTGCAGACAGGTGAACCCAGGCTCATACCTCCCCCTTACCTGTTACATTTGTGGAGGAAACTTTGAGCCCTCCAAAACTCACCAGAAACCCTCTGTACCCACATATAGGTGCCCCTTCACCTGTAAGGGCTATCATAGTGGTGTACAGTTGGGGGTAGTAGGTTTTGGGGGGCTCAGCAGAGAAGGTAAGGGAGCAATGGTGAGATGTGTACCTGGGAGCATTTTATGAAGTCCACTGCAGTGCCCCCTAGGGTGCTCTATTGCTTTTCTGGGATGTCGGGGGGGGGGGGGGGGGGGTCAGTCTACTAAAAATGCTGGCTCCTCCTACATCCTAATAGCTTGAGTTTGTGTGTTTTGCACTTGGACTTTTTGTTTTTTTCCAAAAATGGACCAAAAAACAAAACATCCAAATCACAAAACCTTGTTCAAAACAATATTTTTTAAAAAAAAGATGTTTTTCTTTTTTGAAAATGACCTTTCCTATTCAGATTTTGGAAGTTGCAAAATGTCCAGTCAGACTTACACTTCATATTGAAAATGCCCCTCCACGTATATTAGTGAAAAGACCTGTGTACATCACAACTCCACCCAAACTATGTCTCTTAAGAATACTTACACATGTATCTCATGGTACGCCTACATTTGATCTATGTATACCTATATAAAATATGCTGTGCATGCAGAAAATGCTGTATAAAATTTATCTCCAGTGTGCCAAACCTCCACTAGTTTGGTCTGCTCTGTCATTTTGATATCATTTGCACCTATCATAATGTTCATTAATTACTTGTTACCAATGGGATGGTGTTGGTGTCCAGCCCCTTGGGGGTGGAGGGGAAAGCTTCCTCAAGGTCCAGTTTCTGCACTGTTCCTTGGCATTCTCATTCTGAGCCGTCCAATGGGTCTAGTCCGAGGCAAGTGAGAACTCAGAGGACTGTTTTCCTGAATCTGAGTCTGATCATTCAAACAGACAACCAGGTTGCAGTGTACTACATTGATAAGCAGGAAGGAACAGGTTCATATCTCTTGTGTCAAGAAGCATTTGGTGTGGACCTGGGCCTCCTGTCATGGGATGCTTCTCAGAGCTACTTACCTAGCCTGGAAATGCAACAGTCTGGCAGACAATCTGAGCAGGGTGATGTAACCTCATGAGTGGTCCCTCAACACGGACATAGCCCAGAAAATCTTCTAAGTGTGGCACTCCCCCAGTGGCTGTCTTCACCACTCATCTCAACAACAAGGTGCCTCACTACTGCTCCAGACTAACACCACATGGCAGACTAACTTCAGATGACTTTCCCCTTCATAGCAAACACTTTGTTGAAGCTCAAATGGGAGAAAGGGGCCCATGATTCTCTAATCCCTCTCCTTCTGCAGCTCACGTCTGGAAATCCATGGAGGCTGGTATGCATTCTGGTCCTTATCACCTAGAAAAAGGGATTGCTTCTCCATCCCAACCTCCAGACCTTGGCCCTCCCAGCTTGGAAGTTGAGAGAGAGTGTCTCCAGAATCCTGCTTGCTTCCTGAAAAGATTCCATTTAGAGGTCATATAAATTTCAATTGGAAAAGGTTTGCCATCAGGTGTGAGGACAATTGGCTAGATCAGTGGTGTGCTTGTAAATTTTTAACAACAGGCTCTCTCCCCGGTCCACCTCGGCCCCCCCCCCCCGTCCACCTCGGTGCCCCCCATCCACCTCTGCGCCCCCCCCCGTCCACCTCTGCGCCCCCCCCCCCCACAAAATTGCAGAGCTGGCTATACCCGGGGGGGGGAGGCAGCGGCCAACACATTACTCTCTCCAGCAAAAAAAAATTAAATGATCCCAGGTTCCAATCTAATTCATGTTTAATATGGGATAAAATGCCATAAATAAGTAAATAAACATAAACTTTTAACGTTCAGCACCTGATTCTCAAAGTGGACATATTCCAAACACTATAATGAAAATAAAATTATTTTTTTTCTACCTTTGGTGACTTTGTTTCTCTGATCATGCTGGTCCAGTATCTGATTCTGCTGCTCTCTATCTGTTCCCTTGACTCCGTTTCCAGGGCTTCCTTTCCATGTATTTCTTTTCTTTCCTCCTTTCTTCTTCATTTCTGGTCCTCCGCATACTTGACTGTACAGTGGATCCAGCTTCTGACTATTTTCTCCATTCATGTGCAGTTTCTCTCCTCACTTCCTTTTCCCTCATCTAATCTCCTTCCTCTATCTTCCCCTCCATGTCCAGCATTTCTTCTCTCTCCCTTCCCTCCCCTCCATCCATGTCCAGAATTTCTCTTGCTCTCCCTGCCATCCATGTCCTAAAACTCTCCTCTCTCCTCTGCCTCTCTCTATCCACCCATACCCAGCAATTCTCTTCTCTCCCCTGCCCCCTCTGCCCATCCATGCCCAGCAATTCTCTCCCCTGCTTCCCTCTGCCCATCCATGCCCAGCAATTCTCTCCTCTGCCCATCCATGCTCAGCAATTCTCTCCCCTGCCCCCTCTGCCCATCCATGCCCAGCAATTCTCTCCTCTGCCCATCCATGCCCAGCAATTATCTCCCCTGCTTCCCTCTGCCTATCCATGCCCAGCAATTCTCTCCCCTGCCTCCCTCTGCCCATCCATGCCCAGAAATTCTCTCCCCTGGCCCCCTCTGCCCATCCATGCCAAGAAATTATCTCCCCTGCCTCCCTCTGCCCATCCATGCCCAGCAATTCTCTCCCCTGGCCCCCTCTGCCCATCCATGCCCAGAAATTCTCTCCCCTGCCTCCCTCTGCCCATCCATGCCCAGCAATTCTCTCCCCTGGCCCCCTCTGCCCATCCATGCCCAGAAATTCTCTCCCCTGCCCATCCATGCCCAGCAATTCTCTCCCCTGCCTCCCTTTGCCCATCCATGCCCAGCAGTTCTCCTCCCTCCCCTGCCCTCCCGCTCCCATCCAGGTCTAGTGATGTCCTTCGCCCCCCCCCCCATCCTCCCCTCCCGCTCCCATCCATGTGTAGCGATGTCCTTCGCCCCCCCATCCTCCCCTGCCGCTCCCATCCGTCAGTTTCAAATACCTGCCTCGAAGCGCCGCCTTATTTAAAGCCCTGCTGCCTGTCTCCAGCTGCCTTTCCTGCTTGCTTCTCAGGCGTTCGGTTCGTGCCCTTAGTCCCACCGCGGGAAAAGGAAATGACGTCAGAATGACGTCAGAAGGCGGGACTAAGGGCGCGAAGAACCGAACTCCTGAGAAGCAAGCAGGGAAGGCAGCTGGAGACGGGCAGCAGGGCTTTAAATAAGGCGGTGCTTCGAGGCAGGTAATTGAACTGACGGATGGGAGCGGCAGGGGAGGATGGGGGGGGCGAAGGACATCACTAGACATGGATGGGAGCGGGAGGGGAGGTAAGCATGGCACCCTCCTGCCATGCTTACCTTGTGCAATGGAGCCGGCTCGCCCTGTACAACAACCGGCTCGCAAGAGCTGTCAAAATTTAACAAGCGGCTCTTGCGAGCCGGTGCGAGCCGGCTCCAGCACACCACTGGGCTAGATCATTTTGAAATGGTAAATTGACTAAGAATAACATAACCAGGAGCCATACCATAAAGTATCTTATGAACAAACACACATAAGTTACAGATTACCCTTGCTCTAATACGTAACCAATGCAGAGATTGCAGTAGAAGTGTAACATGATCATATCACAATGATCTAAAGATCATGTGTGCAGTAGCATTTTGTGCTGTTTGCACCTCTCTGACAATCCAGGATATGACAACTTCAAGGCCTTGATGTATATATAGGAGTAGCCTAGTGGTTAGTGCAGTGGACTTTGATCCTGGGTAACTGAGTTCAATTCCCACTGCAGCTCCTTGTGACTCTGGGCAAGTCACTTAACCCTCCATTGCTCCTGGTATAAAATAAGTACCTGAATATATGTAAACTGCTTTGAATGTAGTTGCAAAAACTTCAGAAAGGTGGTATATCAAGTCCCAGTTCCCTTTCCCCTATATATCTCTCTATATAAAACGTATCTTCAATGTTCTACTGAAGCCTCCACAAGTCCCAATGTTCTAACTGCATGGTGGTGAAACCACAATTTGCCCATAAGCGGTTGCCCTGCCCTCGCGTCAAACGTGATGACGTAGAGGGCGGAGCAAATACACTCAACAAATCATATCGCCCACAAAAATGTCACATCAAACACAATGCCAATGCGAAAGACCTGCAGAACAGGGAGGACTAACATCAGCCCGCTCCCAAATCACAACGGAGCACAGACACTAGGGAGAAAGCGAAGAAGCAAGCCAGCCTGAAAGTGAAAATGAGGGAGGCAGCGAGCAAACCTGAACGTGAGAGGTAGCGACGGAGGCAGGCAGCGTGAATGATGGAGGGAGGGAGGGAGGCAGGCAGCAGGAACGTGGCAGAGGGAGGCAGGGAGCCAGCTTGAACATGGCAGAGGGAGGGAGTGAACGCAAAAGACCTGCAGCACAGGGAGGACTAACATCGGCCCGCCCCCGCATCACAACAGAGCACTGACACTACGGAGAAAGCGAAGAAGCAAGTCAGCCTGAACGTGAGAATGAGGGAGGCTGCGAGCAAGCCTGAACGTGAGAGGTAGGGATGGAGGCAGGCAGCGTGCACAACGGAGGGAGGGAGGCAAGCAGCTTGAACGTGACAGAGGGAGGCAGGGAGCCAGCTTGAACATGACAAAAGATGAAGGGAGGGCGGGCCATGAGCCAGAAAGGCTGCGGGAGGGGGGCCCACAACCCTGAAGCTGGGAGAGGGGGAGGAGGGGAGGAAACAGGAGAGGGGGATGGGAAAAAAGGAGGGGAGGGAAGACAGGGGGGAGGTGGAAGTAGGGCGGGAGATGAAGGGGGGCCCCTGCCACACACTCTCACACACACAGCCTCACTCTATGTCACACACACACACACTCTCGCACATTCACTCTGTCTCTCTCTCACACACAGTCACTGTCACACACAGTCTCTCAAACATACACACTACGATGACAACCTTGCTAGCACCCATTTCATTGGACTCAGAAACAGGCCTTCTTTATTAGTATATATATAATAAGGGTCTATCTTCTTAAAGGTATATATATAGTAGGATATCATATACCTAAATAGATTTAGATTTATTATTTTTAGCCCGCCCTTATCCAGGTCAGGTTACAGTAAAACATTCATAAAAATACAATAAACAAATACAGAAAATCAAAGAACTCAAAACAGATTAGAATGATAAAAGGCCTTAAACAATCCACAATTTAATATGAACATTAATTTATGTAAGTTTCCATATACAAGTGCCAGTACTTATATGCAAGAGTTCCCTTAGTGGTTAGAGCACTGGACTGACAATCAGGGAAGCCTGGGTCAAATCCTGCTGCTGCTTCTTGTGATCTTGGGCAACTCACTTAGGGGCCCTTTTACAAAGTGGTGGTAAGCCCACAGTAGTCTTACGGCATATCAATCGGCAGCTACCGCTGTCCCAACACAGGCAACAGTGGTAGTTCCACCCCCAGCGTGCGGCATTTCCGGTACTAGTGGAAGTATTCCAAAAATATTTCTGCAGGCACTAACCCTTTGGTAATCGGCCAGTTTCACACACTACTCGGTTACCACTGGGTTAGTGCGGGAGCCCTTACCTCCACCTCAATGGGTATCGGTAGGTGCTCCCCCCCCCCCCCCCCCGACATGGCCACATGGTAGCTAAAATCTTACTATATAACCTTCAGCCTTTTTACCCACTGCGGTAACAAGGGCCTCAGCAAGTGGCAAAAACAGCCCCTGCTACTAACACAGGGCCCCTTTTACCCCAGATTGATAAAATGGCCCTTTAACCTTCCATTGCCTCAAGTACAAACTTAGGGGTCATTTTACTAAGGTACACTAATGGATTTAGCGCATACTAAATGCCGTGCAGTCTACTGTATATAAGTTTAACTGACAATTCTTAAATAATATGGGTTGTATCATGGACTTGTAAGAACCAGACTGATTTGAGATTTTGTTATATGTAATTGTTTGTATATTGTGGTATTTTTTTTAAATTATGTGTGTTATGTGATTTGAGGTAATGTGGAATATAAATATTTGTAAATAAATAAATACCTATGGGCTACATGGAACTTAACACACACTAATTATTTAGTGCATCTTAGTAAAAGGACCCCTTAGAGTACTCCCATTGTGAAATGAAAAATACTTACATAAATTTTTGGCCTACCTATGCCCAAAACACATTCCCTTGTAAACTCTGCATCCCAACTATCTACACATGTAGATTGTAGCTTTCCAAAATTGACACTTACCCATGTAGCCCATCTATGCATGTAAATACTGTTATTTACATGTGTAGATGCTTCTGAAATGAACTTGTATGTTATACACTTACCCCCGGATTCTATATAGCGTGTCCAGAGATCCGCGCCAAAATCGAGGCATATTCTATAATAGAATGCCTAGCTTAATTGGCTTAACAAGCTAATCAGCATTGATAACAGCACTTAACAAGCAATAATAAGTACTAATTGGTAATAATTAGAATTTATGTGTCACAACTCACTAAGCATATCCTGTAATGAACTGTGCCTAAATTCTATTGCGCACAGTTTAAAAGGGGCAGGGCAATGGGCATTTCGTGGGCATTCCAAAATTTACATGCATAGTTATAGAATATGGCCCAGTGCATGTAAATCTACATGCAGAGATTTATGCCATGTTTTCATTGGTGTAAATGGAGGCACATATTTATTTCATTTATTTATTATTAGGATTTATTTACCGCATTTTTGAAAGAATTCACTCAAGGCGGTGTACAGTAAGAATAGATCAAACATGAGCAATAGGCAATTAGAGCAGTAAAAATATTCGAACAACAATGCAAAGTATGGCATGGTATACTACTTGCAATGACAACACAATATGTACTAGAACATTATAATTGGTAGTGAAGGGTAAGGCAAAGTTGTAACATATAGATGAGTAAGAAAGTAGGAAGAATTAGAAAGTAAGGTGATTGATTTGAAGAAAGTTGCACGTGAGGTCAAAGAGATGGTTAAATATTATCTCAGCTAGGATAGGAGTGGATAAACATGTCCCACTTCAGTATGTGCATCCCGAGTCAATCCTTGTGTGTGTGAGTGAGACTAACAAGTTAGTTACTTCTTCCATTAAAGGCTTGGTTGAAGAGTTAAGCTTTCACCTGCTTCCTGAAGTAGAGATAGTCTTGTGTTAAGCACAGCTTTTCAGGCAATGCATTCCAGAGTGTGGGGGCTACTCCGGAGAAGGGTGTAGTTAGTGAAAGTCCTTGGAAGGACCTTAGTGTCCTTGGCGGTGTGTGGAGGATCCTCCTATTCTTCAGATACTCGGGACCATTTCCTTTCAGGGCCTTGAAGATCAGACATAGAGTTTTAAATTTAGCCCTGTATTGTACTGGAAGCCAATGAAGTTCTTGCAAAAATGGTGTGATGAGGTCACATCGCTTGCTGCTGCATTCTGAATCAACTGGAGCTGGTGCAGGCCCTTTGTAGTCAGACCATTGTATAGTGCACTGCAGTTTTAGGCACTGGGATATCAACTGAGCTTATTCTATATACCGCACCTAAATTTAGGCACTGCTTATAGAATAATTCTGCTTAGGCAGAAATGTTTACCGCGTGGGTTTTTGGCACCTTATATAGAATCTGGCCCTTAGTGAATCCATGCTAAGAAATTTGTACTCTGTTTTCTTAGTTTCCATGAACTAGTTTGTGTCCCTTTCTGGAAAGAAAAGTGCTATGCAAATATGAAAAGTCGTGTTATTTGGTTTTGATAATGCAACCCTCCCAAGGTTTATAGTCTACTACAAGAGTGACTTTAGACTCATGAGATTAATATTCAATCACATGAGGAATGAACAATTTGAAATGTGTAATTTAGATGATTTAAAACCATATGTATATTCAAAGATGGTGCCACTGAATATCCACATACAACTTAAAATGTCTAAGTTGAATGTTTCAGTTATACCTGCTATTTATGCCAGTCACCTAGATGAACAGCTTGCATGTGTAGTGGCTGACTACTGCTGCTTAGATGTACAAGTTACTCTGTAAGGGAAGAAATTATCCATGTGTGGTAAAGGGCGAACTTCTACTGCACCTTGATCCACCTCGGGATTCTGCAACCTGAAGTATCTGCAGGTTGTTGCATCCCATGATAAAAGAATAATGCTGATTGCATGCTAACTCACAAGCAGTGTTATTCTATGTGCCCGGAAGCATTGGGCCTCAAAGTCATGGTGGGCTCAATCTTGAAGGGGCTACAGGGCTGCTTTTAACCTCTCATCATGCCCCTGATCCCCCCCCCCCCCCCCAAGTCTCCCTCCTTCACTAAGGGCTTCAGGGCCCTTACCTTGTGGTCCAGTGAATGATCCCACTTTGCTCCTGCCCAGCTGGTGCGGCCTCCAAAATGAGAGTACTACTGCTGGGTGTCATATTCAAGTCGCATTTTGACTTTTACATAATAAAAGCTGCTTTACATGCATTTGCATGTTTTGCATCTCATTACTATGTAACCCACAGTGACCTAAATATCATCATGGTAAAACAGTCAAGCTGTGTTAGGGCCCTTTAACTTGTATTAAGGGGCAAATAATGCGACTTAAACCCTATCACAGCTTGATAACTTTTGCCCCTAAGTGGCACCGATGCTGAAATGCTCCAAATACAGCACCATTTTTGAACAGGTAACTTTAGAGTATAAGTTTATGAGTCCAAAAAGTTCTGCTCAGCTGCCTTGGATTTTTCTTTAAATAAAAAATAGTTCTGCAGTCAGTGCTGCTACCAACCACTTAAGTGCTCTGAATATTGATCTCTATATTTCTAAGACCTGCTCTCTGTTTTTCACAGACCTCTGTTTTCTTTCTTCAGTTATACAACATGGATGTGCAAGAAGATGCTGATAAAAAAAAAAGAACAAAAGACCGTAAGCTATAGGCCTAATAGTTTGTACATGGCTTATATGACCTTATTTTTACTCAGGTGTTAAATAATATGTGTAAATGTGTCCAATTATCTTATTTTGTTGACAACATTGGCATTCCACTGAAACTGAAGCGACCATAATGGCTCTAGTGTACAATATTTTATTTTGTACAAAGCATCTATAATCTTCTCAATGACGTTATTACTGAAACCACTAGAAAATGTAGCAAAATTGTATCAAAATTGCAGAAATGTATTTTGCTGTTTTCTTCTGAATTTCTTTGTCTCAGAATTGGAATTGCTCTTTCTTTTCACAGCTGGGTTTTGTAATCCTACTAATTATTCAGCTTCAGAAGAATTCATGGCTGGGAATCTATTCCAATACACATGAAGCATTTATATAAGGAAAATGGTAACATTGAGTAGCGTGGTCTTCCTAAATGACATGAACTATTTCACCTGAATATTTTTTAGTCTTTCTTCCCATGTTTTTTTTGGCATTGGATGGACCAAGCAGTCCTTTTTCTCTGTTTTTGGTTAGTATCACAGAAATGTGCTCTTGTGGTATCTGAACTTTAGAAAATAATTACTTCAGAGCAGAATTTCCTGTCCTGTGAAGTATTTTTTTTTCCTGACTTTCTCCACTTTTGCTTTTTCTTACACTGGTGACTGGATTGTATGCAAGGAAAGAAGGGAGAGAGGAGATGGCAAAATAAAGTAACGGAAAAAAAACAACTTGAAACAATTGCAAAAAAAAGTCCCTAAAAATATGTGAATATGCAGCATGTTTTCTAACTTAACATTAACATTGACTTGCAACTTTAAGCAAAAGTATGTGCCACCTCTCAGTATATGAAACAAAGTTTTGATTTAGTCAGTGGATTTGAATCACAGGGAGTTCCACGTTATTCAAAGGGCCACGTGTGGAGATTTTTCTCCCAGGGGTGTGGGTTCTCAAGAGCTATAGTCTGGAGCACTTGTGAGTAACCTTAGGTGAGCCACAGAAGATGTCCACACCCCTGTAAGTTCAACTCTGATGTTCTCAACATATACAAAGCTGTGGAACTTGCTGTTAGAAAATGTTCTTCTGTTCTTATTGTTCGTGGTGGAACTGAACAGGAGTTGCCACACCGTAATTGCTAAGCCTCTCTGTTAATTAGGGGAAGGGGGTAGCAGCAGCGGCATTGACATTCCCAGCATCTGTCCAAGCATTTCATGCAGAGAAAACACTATTGAAGTGGTAGTAAATATTCTGCATTATTTCCTGCATTATCTGTTAATATATGGTAAGTTACTATGCATTAACTACATGGTGCATTCCTTCCCCATCCCCAACATTCCTCACCCAGTTCCACGCAATGTAGTTAACACAGGCATTTGTGTCAAGCCATAGCATTAACTTTTTTCTGTGCACTAACAGCACATGCTAATTCTATTATTTACTGTATAATGCACTTTAATAAAAGGCTCCTAAGTGACCTAGTGTTTGACTGGTACCTCTTAAAATATCTGCAGCTTATCTGGTGAGGGTACCACTTGCCCCAGTCACTGTTTAATGGTATTAGTATTAAGAATTTTTCTAGCTGGCTCCCTACATGGAAAGTGAAGGGAAGAGTTGTGATATCATATGAGGTCTTTTACTAAAGCTTAGGTTGAATTATCTGCAGCAGGACCCATAGGAATAAAATGGGCCCTGCTAAAGATAACTCAAGCTATGTCTTAGTAAAATACCCTCATAGAGATTATAAGAAGGAACACTTTTTCTCACCTCTTTTCTGTCAAGCTGATCTCAGTGGTTGTAGAACCTTCCTAGTCAGTAGGGTCCCAGATGCTGACTTAGACCCTGGACAAGAGTAAAGAGGGGCTGAATCAAGCTACCTTTCATGACTTCCTAAGCTCCATGCCGGGAGTTGAAGATGCAACTTCAATATGCCAACCCAGCTGATAAGCAAAAGGAAAGGAGAAATGCTATATCTATCTTGGAGACAGTACTCTTCTTCAAATCTGCAAGATGAAACTTTGGGTCTGAGTATAAGACAGGGCTCAACAAATTGTGGGTGCCAGGTCACCATGGTACGTAGAATTATTTTTAACTTTATTGGAATTTATTAACCGCCTTTATGAAGAGGTTCACCCTGGGGCTTGGGATTTCATGCCCCCCAACCTGATTTTTAGCTTTTTTTGTAGTCTGCCCTCTGAGTTATGTGTACTTAAGAGCATGAACATTTTTAAGAAGGCCTTGAAAACCTTCCTGTTTTTACAAGCATTTTAAGGATTTGATTGAATGAAATCTTTTGTATGAGATGTCTTATTTAACTTAGTTTTTTTTGTTTCATTTGTTTTTATATACTGTGTATGTGTAATATGTTCTTTACCAAGAATTGTAGAATTGTGCAGGTTATAAATGTTTAAATAAGTAAAATAAAAAAGTGGTACCTTCATTGCTTCTCACAGCAATTTTGGTTCTCTATCTAAGCTTGAGCCAGTGGTGCAACAAGTTTAGGAGTCTTATGAGATTGAAACATGAGACCAGCCTGAACTTCCTGTACCACGCAGCTCAAATTTACATGAGAGCTGAATTGTAAAGGCACACTATACAAGATCTGAAGCAGCCTCCTGGGCAGAGGCTGCAGCAGGTTTTCTGCAAAATATTTGCAAAGCAGTGACTCGGGTATTATTAATTGGGCATAGCGGAACAATCAGACAGTGTCATTTGAAGGGCAGTTTTGGTGGAGTGGAGGCCTTGTTTTCATTCCATCCCTGAGGGATAAAACTTTGGTACATTCTAGTTGTCTGGATTGGTCTTACCGGATAAGAAGGAAGGTGAAATTATTCATACCGGCTAATTTCCTTTTCTTGAGTCGTGCTAGACCAGTCCAGCATCCTGCCTGGGAAGCAGTGGCCCCAGGATATTGATCTAATTGTTCCTGATTCTAATTTAGTCTGTGTAAATTCTCTGTTGAATAATGTTTTACGATACCAAATCTTTGGGGTGAGGTTAGGGGTCCAGGGACCACAGGTCACCAGACACATTTGTGGAGTTAAGAAGGGGTCCAAAGAGTCATGGGGAAGGAAGTGTTGGTAGCATTGGGGGGAACAGGGAGTTAGAGGGAGTCAGGGCCAACTAGACCACCCAGTATCTTGGGTCTTTTGAGGCAAAGTTGCCGTATTTCCTCTCAGATCACCCCTTTGCTCCTGTGCTAGCCTTGAGCTGGCTTAAAGATGCAGCATTAAGGGAAGAGTAAAAAAATATGCTGAATAGTAGTACAGTTTTTTAAATATTGGAAGCAATTATTCAACCATTTTCCATATGTTTTCCATGCCAATGTGCTTATCCTTTAGCACAGTTTTACTCAAAGATTTTCCTGTGCTAGAAGTCTTTCTGCATCAGAATTAAAACTAGTGCTGGAAAATTTAGAGTAAAGAGCTGCACTAAAGCATTGTGCAGCTTATTAATTGGCCCCCTGTGTGTCCATTATCATGTATCTAGTATACTGTATGTATATGTAATTTTCTGCATAATATAAAACAAATCCACTAGATGTCAGTGTGACACTAAGTGAAGGTTATTTGAGGCTTATCCTATACAAAATCAAATTTTGTCCTGAAAGCTAGTCAAAAAGATTTGTGTTGTTGTTTTCTTTCTATTAAATATAGGGCTTTTTTTGAGGGGGTACTTGGGGGTACTGAGTACCGGCAACTTTTTCCATTGTCTGCTAAAATTGACCCATGGACCCCAAGTTTTAATGAAAGAGCTCATGCTCTACATACCAATTCTGCCTTGTCATAGATTCTGTGACTGGTTGCAGGGGGCCTGGCTATTGTGGGATGGGTCCCTCAGTGATCACCCCACTCCTGAAGGGTAACCTAGCATTTGAGTACCGGCACCTTTTTTGCTAGAAAAAATGCACTGATTAAATATCACAGATTATACGGTGCTATGGTAGCAGTTGTAGTTTGGATGGAAGAGAGTTGATACAGTGGCAACTGAGTCATATTTATACCAAATATGTAGTTAAAATATTTTAAAATGAGTATCTTTAAAATCTGCAACTACCTAATTATATAAATCCAATTTAAGAGACCTTAATTTTATCGATGTGGGGATGGTCATATATATAGCACAATTATATCCCAAACATCCACTCTTTATATATTCTATGCATATATCACCTTCACTTTCAAATATATATAAAGAAGAACAGTACTTTTATGGGGACCATCAGAATCTTCAACAGCAATCCCTTACGGGCACAGCGTCCCTCATATTTAGGGCGCCGTATAACTCCTCACAGATCAACCCAGTGTTGTATATTTTTTCTTTTTTTTTTTTGATTATATTTAACTTTATGTCTTCATTTTTCATTGAACAATTTGAATAAATATTCAACTCTTCAACTCTTCAATTTAGAGTAACAGAATACTTAGCTTTTTCGCAGCAAATTTTGTAAAAGCCAAACCTCCGTCAACATGGCCAGGTTTCGAATTCCTTCGTCAGGGTAGAGGTTTGCATTTCGCCATCTGCTCTGCAACTGTTGTAATTCAAGGTGAGTTACATTCAGGTACACCTGGAGGGCTTATAATCTAAGTTTGCACTGGATAAGTGACTTGCCCAAGATCACAAGAAGCAGCAGTGGGAATTGAAGCAGGCACCTCTGGATGCCAGGACTGGTGCTCTAGCCACTAGGCCACTCCTCCATTCTATTTAGGAGCTGCTTTCATTCCTTAAATGCCTTTAGTGGGAATTGCCAAGTTTTAGAGTCAACACAAAGAGGTGTTTATTTAACTGGAATAGTGGTATTTAAGAGACTAACCTGCTGTCTCCATAGATACAAAGGACAATGAAGGTTGTATTCCACTAGTAGTATGGCAAAGGGGGAGGGAGATGGAAGTGGCCATGAGGAAAGAATATAAAAAAGAATGATTAAAAGCTGATCCCATAGCTTAGTCTTTGTAGTACAGGAGGTACAAGTTTGAGCCAGTGGCGTGGCAAGGGGGGGCGGGAGGGGCGGTCCGCCCTGGGTGTCAGCTCCTCCCCCCTCAGCGCATCGACACCCCCCCCCCAGTGCTCACCCTCCTCCGTCCAACCAGCTCCCTACCTTTAAAAAAATATCGAATCCGAAGCGAGGCACAGCGCCTCGCGCCTGCATGTAAAAGAAATGTGCACCATCTCATCAGGCCTTCTCTCGCTCTGTCTGTCCTGCTCTTGCGGAAATAGGAAGTTGCGTCAGCGGAGGGCGGAACAAACAGAGCGAGGGAAGGCCCGATGAGACGGTGCACATTTCTTTTACATGCAGGCGCGAGGCGCTGCGCCTCGCTTCGGATTCTGATATTTTTTTAAAGGTAGGAAGCTGGTTGGATGGAGGAGGGTGGGCACTGGGGGGGGGGGGGTGTCGATGCACCGAGGGGGGGTATGTCATCGTGCTGCACCGGGGGGGGGGGGGTGCAACGGTAAACCGCCCTGCCCCGGGTGGCAGCCCCCCTCGCTACGCCACTGGTTTGAGCTTCTTGTCTGGGCTTGGTGGGTGCTGAATTTAGTCACAGTAAGAAGTGCAATATGGTTATTGCTATAGCAGTGACCCTGAATGGCTTTGGAAAGGTGCTGGCAGGCAGCTATTCTAGATGGAGGATTTCTTTAGTCATGATGGGGAGGGAGTGTTTAATGTCAACCAGGGAATGCTCTGTGTGTGGGAAAAGGGAAAAGGTGAGATAAGGAGTTCCCTAAAATTAAGCATAACGTATTCAGAATCAAAGAAAAACAAGGTCTTTGGAATGGAGGAGTAGCCTAATGGTTAGTGCAGTGGGCTTTGATCCTGGCAACCTGCGTTCAATTCCCACTGCAGCTCCTTGTGACCTTGGGGAAGTCACTCAACCATCCGTTGCCCCAGGTACAAAGACTTAGATTGTGAGCCCTCTAAGTACAGAGAAAGTACCTGCATATAATGTGTACAGCACTGTGTATATCTAGCAGCACTTTATAAATGATTAGTACTAGTAGTAGTACTTTAATCTGTACATGAAATTGCAATTTGAAAAAGCATGTTTTGTGCATTATGCTAAGGCCACTGAGTGGGTGCAGGGGTATGATTTGAGAGTGCTGGGGAGAGGTTTAAGTTGGTCCTTTCTTCCTCTCCCTTCCTCCTGTTCTCTTCCCCTTTCAATCTCTCATCCATTTCCATTCCCTTTCCTTTTCATCCCCCCCTTTTTTTTTACCCTTCCTTCCCTTTCCTCTTACTTCACCAGCATAGACAAATCTATGTGTATAGATGGATGGACAGACAGACACTTGTTAACAAGCTTTATAATTTGCTGTGAAACATGACTGAAGAGGAACAGAAGAGTAGTTTACTAGTTTCAATATATTTGACAAGTGGTCAGTTTCGGGTACCTTGTATGGCTCTGTTTCTAAACATATCAATTCTTTTTCATGCTAAATCTAAATGAAATCTAGGCATGTGTGAAATGCAAGGAACCGAGGTTGGAAGAGTAACATAAATCTAGATCACATAGCAGTTTATAGTTATTACTTTTTGTAACCAGTATAAGAAAAAATTAAATTTTTTAAAAATTACCTGGCACCTGGGAGCTGTGGAAAGGCTCCAGGGTGCATTTGGTGGTAGGGGGCGGGTCCGCCGTGGGATTGCATTTTTGCCGCGATCTGTGGGGTCCCGGGTCGCCATTGAGTATAGGTTAGCTGACTTTTACTGCAGGAAACTTCCTGGGGCTCCCTGAAGCTTGCTGGGCACAGGGAATTGCTGCGTTGGTGTCCGTGATGTCGGCGTGTGCACTGACATCATCAGAAACATCAGATGCACATGTGCGGCACCCTAAACTTATCCGATGGCTCCGGTGTTGAATCGGAGCATTGGGGAGCATCCGTGGAAGGGTCGGATTATAAAAATATTAATGTCACCAAAATCGGGCGTTGTGTGCAATTCACACATGCGCGAGGCATGCACATGTGGCGCATTTATAATTAATCTATCCCAAAGACTGTTGGGAAGTGCAGGACGGCCTTTGGAGGCATCCTGGTTGCCAGGGTGAAGTTGGAAATGGCGCAAAGTTCGGCGCAGGCACAGTACAGTTAAAGGAGACCTGCACTGACACCTGAAAACTAAAAAGTATTAACAATAAATTTTAAACGTGTTTGCACGAGTTACCAAAAATTAGCACATGAGCCCTTTCTGCCACCTATTTTGTAGGCAGTAAGGGCTCACGCACTAATCCCACGCTAATCAATTAGTGTATAGAAATGTAGACGTGTTGATTAGTGCGTAAATGGCCACTCTCTGCACCCCAGACATGCCCCCTCAGCCAAAAAAATAAAAAAATAGTTTTTAACATGTGGGTAGTGTGCACACATTTGGAACTTACAGCAGGATGCCTCAGTACCCCCCCCCCCTCGGTAAACCCTTTTAAGCAGCAGTAAGCATGCATTAGTGCTTACCTCAGCTTAGCAAAAGGGCCTCTAAGTGTCACTTCCAGGACAAAAGGACAAGTCTGTTCATTAATACCAACAAAAAAGCAAAAATTGCTGCCTAAGCATAAGGTGCAGAAAATCTAATTTAATTAACAACATCACAGATTATCAGGACTTTTGTTTAAGGTGCCTTATAAAACTGAAAACTATTAGGAAAACAAGTTGCCTTGAGGATAAGTTAAGAATTAACTGTAGGAGTGCTTAGAGTACTGTGTGCAGTGTTTGACGTTTTGTAACATTGAAAGTACTGAGGTAACAATCTACAGAGCTATCTGTCTCTAAATCAAAGATTTGCAAAGATACAAAACAACAACAACAAATTGGGTTGTGTTACAAAATGATAGTATGAACTCACCAAAAGAGAGCATCTGACAGTCTCAAATACAATTGAAAGACATTTGGTGCATGCTTATTGCGGGTTTTAAAGGAAGAAACCGCACCAAAACTCAACAATGAAATTAAAGTGACCTCGTTGCTCCCTTTCCTGAGTAAACTTATTGACAAACTGGTTTATGAGCAGCACCTTGACTTTGTGGAGAGGTATAATGTTTTGGATATGAACCAGTTTGGTTTTAGGCCTTTGCACAATACTGAAACATTGCTAATTTCTATTTTAGATACTGTCAAAGAGGGTTTTGATAAAGGTAAATGCTGTCTATTGGTAAGCTTGGACATATCTGCAGCTTTTGATACAGTTGATCATACCATGTTGATCAACAGTCTTTGATCTATTGGGTTGAATGGCTTAGTCATTAATTGGTTCAAATCTTTTTCAGTTGGCAGGAAATATCTTGAATCTGTCAATTCTAAATGCTCAACTGCTTTTTCTGTTATGCTGTTTAACATCTTTTTGTTTCTTCTGTTTAGACTCCTGAATAGTTTTCATCTTACTTAACTGTATGCAGATGATATTCAGTTTTTGGTGGAGGTCGGCAACTCCTTTGATGATACTTTTAAGTTACAGTACTTTCTGTTTGAATTCTGTCAATCAATGGTTGCTGGATAATCATCTTCAACTGAATATGGGAAAAAGTTAGATCTTATGATTTTATTATTGGTAATGTGTCTATCCCAATGGTTAATTCCATGAGAAATCTAGGTGTCATGTTAGATTCTAATCTAACACCCATCCTGTTAGAATATCAATGATATGCTTAGATGTTCCCATGCATATCTCCGACCCCCCCATCCTCCCACCCTGTCAGACTGTCATAGTAATGCTTGAATGTTTTCACTTGTATACACTGTCAGCTAGCACATTTGCTTATTTCCGATCTGACGAAGAAGGGCAACCTTCGAAAGCTAATCAAGAAATGTATTAAGTTATGTCCAATAAAAAAGGTATCATCTTATTTTCTTTTCCCTGTTTTATTTTGTTTGATTTCTATTGATAACCTAACAATGAAATTGCATGTTCAGAAAGTGATTAAGCAAGTATTTTACAGGCTGAGGGTGACTAGGTGGCTGTGTGATCTTCTTACCTTCTCGAACTTCCATTTAATTATTCACAGTATAGTTATTCCATGCTTCAGTTACTGTAATGGGCTACTTCTGGGCTTGCGTGGCAATATTTTAAGAGCCTAGCAGGTTGCTTAAAATGCTGCTGCCAGAGTCATTTTTGAATATTCCTGATATGCATGTAACTCCTATTTTAAAAACTTTGCATTGACTCCCTACTAAACATTGGATCGCTTTAAAAACTTTATTATTAATTTTCAAAGTGAGAAGTAATCTGGTTTCTCCAGTTATTTCCTGTACTTTGCATATGTACCAACCTGCAAGAGCTTTGAAGTCTTCTAGATCAGACCTTTTAGAGCTGCCATATTTTCAGGTTATCAAGCTTGATGAATATTGCAAGTCTTCTTTTAAAGTTTGGGGGGCGAAATTATGAAATGCAATGTATATAAGGTCTTTGAAGGCATTGGATCAATTTAGGTGGGACCTAAACATTGTTATTCTTAGATGCATTTGCTGCCGGATTCTATATATCACGCCTAGTGTTCCGCACCTAAATCTAAGTGTATTCCGTAACAATGTGTGTAACTTAATTGGCTTAACAAGCCAATCAGCATTGTTAACAGCACTTAACAAGCAATAATGATCACTAATTGGCAATAATTAGAATTTACACCCATAACTCGCTAAGTGTATGGCATAATAAACTGTGCCTAAATTCTAAAGCAAGCAGTTAAAAAGGGGCATGGCTATGGGTGGGGAAATAGACATTTCATGGGCATTATAGAATATGGCTCAGTCTGCATAAATCTACATGCAAGGATTTATGCCACAGTTTTGTTGGTGTAAATGGAGGCGCATAGTTTTAGGCACTGGGCTATCAACTAAGCGTATTCTATATACTGCACATAAATATTATACAATAATCTTAGGCGAAAATGATTTCCATGTGGATTTTCCAGGCGCCATATATAGAATCTCCCCCTTGGTGTCCAGCATGCCTCTGAATACATACAACTCCTATTGGCTCAGGTAAATGTGTATGTAATATGCAGTTAATGCTAGTTTGCTGTTTGTGTGAGGATTCCTTGATGTGGTGTTTTACGTGATAGCAGTGGCGTACCAAGGGGGGGGGGCGGTGGGGGCGGTCCGCCCCGGGTGCACGCCGCTGGGGGGTGCTGCGGCGCGCGCCTGCTCCTCTGAGTTCACTAAACTTCGCTTGTTCGCTGCAGCTCCCTCTGCCCCAGAACAGGTTACTTCCTGTTCCGGGGCAGAGGGAGCTGCAGCGAACGAATGAAGTTTAGCGAACTCAGAGGAGCAGGCATGCGCCACGGCATCCCCCCCCCAGCGACGTGCACCCGGGGGGGGTGTCATTTCGCCGGGGGGGAGGTGTCATCTAGCGGGGGGGGGGGGGGGCACGCTGCACCCGGGGGGGCGCATCGGCGCTCCGCCCTGGGTGCCATCCAGGCCAGGAACGCCACTGCGTGATAGTCTCTGTTTTTATAATGCCATGTCATTTCATCTCTGTGAATGTACTTATTGTAAACCACCAAGAGCTCTACAGATTGTTTGGAATAAATAAATAAATAATACAAGCTTTATATCTATTTATAAAAGTCCAATCTTGAATTCAAGGACTACTATAAAATGTAATTTAATATATTGCTTCATAATAAGTTACTTAGGGGTCCTTTTACTAAGGTGTGATAACGGATTTAGTGTGCTCTAATGAATTTGTGTGTGCTATGTGCCATGAAGCACATAGGTGTATAATGGGTTATGCAGCATTTAGCATGCACTAATCATTATTTATTTATTTATTGCATTTGTATCCCACATTTTCCCACCTATTTGCGGGTTCAGTGTGGCTTACAATACATTGTGAATGGTGGAAATACAGTTTGTTACAACTTGGTTATGGATTACATTGTGAGGAGTTATGCGAAAACAAGTCAAAGTATCGTTAAGGGAATAGAACAATGGAGAAGAACAATAGAACAATGGAAGGAAATAACGGGAAACTGACAGGGCAGCTAAACAATAGTAGGAGAACATTCGGTATAACTTTTTCTATGATTAGGAGTATAAATGTGGTGAAATTACGGGGAATGGGAAATTCAGAAGGAGTGTATTGTTGTATCACTAACAGTGTGTGTGGACTTCATGTGTTTTCATCCTTGCAGTAAATCTTATCAAAGAGATGAGTTTTCAATGATTTGCGGAAGTTGGTTAGTTTGTAGATCGCTTTCAGGTTGCGTGGCAGCTCATTCCAGAATTGCGCGCTCGTATAAGAAAAGGCTGACGCGTGCAGCGTTTTGTATTTTATGCCTTTGCAATTAGGGAAGTGAAGGTTGAGGAAAGTTCGGGATGATCTTTTAGCGTTTCTGGGTGGTAGATCTATTAAGTCAGACATGTAGGCTGGGGCTTCACCGTGAATGATTTTGTGGACTAATGTGCATACTTTAAAAGTAATGCGTTCCTTGAGTGGGAGCCAGTGTAGCTTCTCTCGTAAGGGTTTGGCACATTCGTATTTTGGTTTTCCGAAGATGAGTCTGGCTGCTGTGTTCTGGGCTGTTTGAAGTTTCCTCAGTATTTGCTCTTTACAACCTGCGTATAGTGAGTTGCAGTAATCCAGATGGCTGAGTACGAGGGATTGCACTAGGCTGCGAAAGACGGATCTTGGGAAGAATGGTCTTATTCTTTTCAGTTTCCACATGCAGTAGAACATTTTTTTGGTTGTGTTGTTTGCATGAGTTTCAAGTGTTAGGTGGCGGTCAATAGTGACTCCAAGGATTTTTAGAGTTTCTGAGATTGGAAGGTTTAGCTTTGGTGTGTTTATAGCGGTAAATTCATTTGTGTTGTACTGGGAGGTGAGTATCAGGCATTGAGTTTTTTCTGCGTTCAGTTTCAATTGAAATGCATCTGCCCAGGAGTTCATGATGTGTAGACTTTGGTTGATTTCATTGGAGATTTCTTTAATGTCTTGTTTGAAGGGGATGTATATTGTTACATCATCGGCGTATATATATGGGTTGAGGTTATGGTTTGATAGAAGTTTTGCCAAGGGGATCATCATTAGGTTGAAAATAGTTGGTGAGAGGGGTGATCCTTGCGGTACTCCACATTCAGGTGTCCATGTAGCAGACGTGGTTGAATTTGATGTGACTTGATATGAGCGCAGGGTTAGGAACCCCTTGAACCACTTTAGGACATTTCCTCCGATTCCAAAATATTCAAGTATGTGTAATAGGATTCCGTGGTCGACCATATCGAAGGCACTTGACATGTCAAATTGTAGGAGAAGTATGTTGTTGCCGGTTGCAATCATTTGTTTAAATTTAGTCATTAGGGTAATTAATACTGTTTCTGTGCTGTGATGCGACCAGAATCCTGATTGGGCATCATGCAGTATTGAGAACTTGTTTAGATAGTTTGTAAGTTGTTTTGTTACCATCCCTTCAGTTATTTTGGTTATTAGTGGTATAGATGCTACTGGTCTGTAATTGGTTATTTCACTTGCGTTTTTCTTTGTATCTTTAGGTATTGGGGTGAGTAGAATTTTTCCTTTTTCCTTTGGGAAAAGTCCGTTTTGTAGCATGAAGTTTATGTGGTTTGTTAGGTCTAGTATGAATTGTTGAGGAGCTGATTTCATGAGGTTGTTTGGGCATATATCTAGTTTGCAGTGGGATTTAGCAAATCTTTTGAGTGTTTCAGAGATGAGGTCTTCTGATAGTAATTCGAAATCGGTCCAGGTTCTGTCTGCTAGGTATATTCCGTCTTCTGGGTCTAGACAGTCTAGAAGTGAGGCGTATTCAATAGGGCTGGCGGTTATTTTAAGTCGTAATTGTATAATTTTCTCCTTGAAGTATTTCGCAAGGTTGTCGACGCCTGGTATGTCTTTGCTGTTGGTTGTAACTGGTGTGGTGTCTAACAATTTATTCACGAGGTAGAAGAGTTTGTGTGTGTCTTTGTAGTTTGGTCCTATCATTGTTTTGTAATGTAGTCTTTTATATTAGTGTGCACCAAATCTGTTAGCGCACTTTAATATGAAAAAAAGGGGACATAATGACCTCATGTGGTGTAAAGTACTTGCGATTCCCTACTCCACTCTAATGGATAGATAAAGACCATCTTTTGTACCAATTCCTTATTTACAAAAGAACATCCTATATAATACTTTGCACCTCCAACGTTCCATGTCTGGCTGCCTGGGTTCGTAACATCTCCTGACGTCAGCCAGCCTCCAGCGTTTCATTCCCCCTCACTGTCCCACCCTCGCGTCAAGACGTAATGACGTCAGAGGGCGGAACAGTGAGAGGGAAGGGAACGCTGGAGGCGAGCTGATGTCAGGAGGGATGTTACGAACAGAATGGAAGCCAGCACCAGCCAGCCAGAGAATGTTCAGGTACAAATCAAGGGAAGGAGAGAATTGTGGGACATCGAGGGGAGGGAGGGAGGAAGGGAAGGGCAGAGGAGAATGGATGGGATGGGAGGACAGTAGAGGAGAGAACCGCGGGACATGGATAGGAGGGCAGGGAAGAGGAGAATCGCTGGACATGGAGGGGAGGGGAGGGAAGAATTTCTGGACATGGAGAGGAGGGCAGGGGAGAGAGAGAAAAAAAAGCTTAGGGTCCGTTTCATTGTTGAGGAAATGAGCATGGTTCCACTAGTTTGCTAGCTTTAAGTCCCCATTTCATTGCATTTTTCCTGATGGCCACCCCTGTTTCTGATTTTAAAACAATTCTTGTTTTCAACAGTCACACTGAGCTCTCCTTTTAACAGCCATACTAAGCACTTGTTTATGAGATCTTCAGGCAGTGTCTCACATTACATTGCATTTCTCCCTGCACACCTAAACAAATTCGTGGTTTCAACAGTCTCACTGAGCTCTCGTCTTAACAGTCACATTGAGCTCTTGTTTTAACAGCCATACCAAGCACTTCTTTATGAGGTCTTCAGGCAGTGTCTCATATTGCAGTGGCTTTCCACTTCATTGCATCTCTCTGTACAGTCACACCTAGACTTAACCCCTGTTTCTGGTTTAAAACAATTCTGGTTTTTAATGGTCACATTTTGGCTCTAGTTTTAACAGCCATAGCCAGCAGTTCCTTGTGTATTCAGGCAGTGCCTCACGTTACAATGGTTTTCCCTTTCTGTTTAGTTACTGTAGTGTGCTTTTTACTATTTTCACAGACCACTACAATACAGACTGTATTTTTCAACATTGCTAATTCTGGATCATCATTATCGTTCTCAAGTATTTAGGTTTCTCCTACTTTTTCTCTGGATTGTTTCATTTTGTGTATGTTCATTTAAAAAAAAAATGGAAGTATTTATTCATATCAATGTTTTAGGTTTTATTTACTATTATTATGCTTCATGTTATATGAATGCTCTTGCTGTTTTGTTCTTTATATTAGCTTTTCACTTTAAAATCACATCACATTTGCATAGCATTTACATTTTAAATTTTATATTTGTTATATATATGTTTTAAGCTTTATTTACTTTCAAGATGTTCATGTTTCATGACATATGAATGCTCTAGCTGTTTTGTTCTTTATTTTCTCATTTGATATTTGCATAGTTTTCAGATTATATATGTATTATCATTTGTTTTTAGTGTTATATTCTTTTATATTTTGTTTATATATTGTTTTTATTTGTAGACTCCTGATGTAGGCCGTTTGGCCGAAACACAATTTTGTGTCGAGTCAATATACTGATTAATAAAGTTTGATTCATCTTCACTCTGGAACTCCTGGTTTTTTACCCACTGTTTTGTTATATTGTGACTCTCCGTGGGATTTCGTTGAGTTCTCCACGTTCGTGGATTCTCTACATTTTCGATATGACATCTAAATGTGATTTTGGATGTTTTGCTGAAAAAGTCCAAAAATCAAGTGGTGAATATAGTGATTTTTGAACCAGAAAAACATCTATCTTTTTGTTTCAAAAATGGCCATTTGCTAGATGTTTTTGTGCTCTGTACATCTAACTTGTAGGACAATTTAAAAAAAAAAAAAAAGGGCAGCATTCTTAGTAGATGGTTCTAGGTCAGTTCCCACCCACCAATTCCCATCTGGACAGTTCTCACTTAGGATAATTCCCACTGAACCAATTCCCACCACACCAGAGAGGACAATTCCCACCCATAACCCCAAAAAATGTAAAGCACACAAGGCAAGTAGTCTCCGTCCATTTTTTCTTCCAGATCATACCCCCTCACCCTCCCACAACATTATCTTTTAGACATCCCTTTCCCCTTCCAGACATGCAGTTCATGTGGGGGGGGGGGGCAAATGCCCCCCCCCATGCCCCCCAAACTAGGTTTCAACCAAATTCATATTTAATCAGGGATCTAATTGTCATAAATAAGTAAATAAGTAAATAAATAAATAGATAAATCTAAACTGCAATTCATGTGTGTGTGTGTGTGTGGGGGGGGGGGGGGGGGGGTGGCAATGCCCCAACTCCCAAACTAGGTTTCAACCTAATTCAGCCCCTCAAATTGACATTGATTACGATTATAACAAATTGCTACTTTACATATGAAAAGTTATTCTGTTATTATATGTCCTCTGTGTACATCCGTATGCTGCTCTAACTTTTTTGTTCCGGATCTGATACAAGAAAGAAACTATGGTCAGTAAAAAAAAAAAAAAAAAAAGAGCTAGGGAGGGTGGGAAATGACCGAGGGGTGGTGGTGGTGGTGGAGTCCTTGGTGGGAAATGACTGGGGGGGGGGGGGGGGGGGGGGGGGGTGGAGTCCTTGGTGGGAATTGTGCCCATTAAATGGGAATTGTCCCCTGGGGAATTGTCCTAGGTGGGAATTATCTCGGGGGGGAGTTGGTGGGTGAGAACTTGCCTGATACCTAGTAGACTAGCCACACAGACATCCCAGCAGAGCAGTGGAGCACCTTAGGGAGCACTGCAGTGGACTTCACATAAAAGGTCCCAGATACACATCTACCATTATCCCCTTATATTGTATGGTTAGTCCTCTGTACACTAGTATAATAGTCCTTATGGCTGCATGTATCACCTATACGCAGGGCTTTTTTTGAGGGGGTACTCGGGGGTACTGAGTACCGGCACCTTTTCCAGTGTCTCCTAAAATTGACCCATGGACCACAAGTTTTAATGAAAGAGCTCAGGCTCAAGACACCAATTCTGCTTTTGTCATAGATTCTGTGACTGGTTGCAGGGGGCCTGGCTATTGTGGAATGAGTCCCTCAGTGATCACCCCACCCCTGAAGGGTGTTTATTTTAAATATTTTATAGTTATATGTTGATGTGTAAATTTATTTATTAATGTATTATTTTAGAACATTTGACTCTTGATACAGGCATTTATGTTGAAACATGGCAGTGTTGAGTCTGTCTTTGCTAGTTATGAATTGTGCTGAACAGCGGCTCGTTCCTTATGGTTAATGAATAAACTAAAGCGTCTCTCTGACATCTGTTGGAGTCCTCACTATTCATCATGTGATTAGTCCATTGAACAAGAAGCCAGTAAAGCATCCCTTTTGGTTTCTTTTGTTTTCTCATAGGTTGTGGATTTGATAATGAAGTTGTATTTTCGACATGTACAAGTTACTTTCTTAAGTCAAAGAATATGGGGCACTTAGACTTAAAAAGTTCCATAGGTTACAATGGGGATCGTTTTTGAAAGAGAAAAATGTCCAAAAAGTGTCATAAAGCAACATTTGGACATATTTCTTCTTAAGATGTCCCATATTTTCAAAACGTTTTTTTGCAGACATTTATCTATTCAACTCCGTCACTAGCAAGCAAAGCTCCCTCAAACACAGAAATTACTGGAATGGAGGAAAAGACTTTTCTTAATGTGAATGCCAGGTTGTTTGGTTTCCACTTTTGAAAATTTATTTCTTGGTGTAAATACCGGGCGAGTTTCTTTATAAGTCTGAAAAACCTTCAGATATGCACCTTCTTATACACCTTATTATTCTTATGCATATTATTTGTAACAAAATTCTGAAATTATTATTCTATTAATGTGATTATCGTTATAAAATATTGTAAGCCACATTGAGCCTGCAAATAGGTGGGAAAATGTAGGAGACAAATGCAGCAAAATAAATAAATAATTAAAATATAGGTACTATATATAAATTTTCTGACCCTTGTAAATTTTCTTGCTTAAATAAAGCTGGGTTTTCATAGTCACAAGAGAAGGCACTTATCTATGCAATTCATCTGCAGTGCATCCAAATCACAAGGAAGCATGTCATGGGCATTTTGGGGGTGGGATTAGGGTGGGCCTAGGGTGTTCTAGACCTATTTTTAGAACGAATAAGGCACAAAAAGGTGCCCTAAATGACCAGATGACCATTGGAGAGAATCAGGGATGACCACCTCTTACTCCCCCAGTGGTCACTGACCTCCTCACCCCCCCCCCCCCAAAGATGTGAATAAAAATAGTACTTACCAGCTATCATGACTGCTTCAGATGTCCTTGCCAGTTCTATTAGAGCAGCAAGTGGGTAGTAGTGTAGTGGTCGGTGCAGTGCACTGTAGAGAAGGGGACCCAGGACCATATCTCTCTCTACCTGTCTCACTTGTAGTGGAAAGTGTGAGTTCTCCAAAACTGACCAAAAACCTACTGTACCCACATACAGTATAGGTGACCCCTTCACCTATAAGAGCTATTATAGTGGTGTACAGTAGGGTTTTGGAGGGCTCAGCAGACAAAAGATAAGGGAGCAACGATGAGATGTGTACCGGACAACTTTTATATGAAGTTCACAGCAGTGCCCCCTAGGGTGCCCCACTGTTCTCTTGGGATGTCTGAGGGGCCAGTCTACAAAGAATGCTGGCTCCTCCTACATCCCGATGGCTTAATTTTGTGCGTTTTGCACTTGGACAGTTTTTTTTCTCCAAAAATGGATCAAAAAGATAAACGCACAGAGCACAAAAATATCTTGCATGTGACCATTAAAAAAAAAAAGATAGACATTTTATTGTTTCAAAAATGGTTATATTTCCTATTCGGATGAGGAACGTTTAGCTCCAAATGTCCAACTTAAATGTCATATCAAAAATGACCCTCCATGGAACTGTCTAAGTCTAAGTGCTTTGAAAATATGCCTCTCTGGGTTTTTCCTGATGTTAAAAAATTAACTCAACAAGGTAGAAAATTATTTCTTGCTTTGCGCCAACAGACTAGGGCTATTGGTGCTTCTTTTGCTTTCTGTTTTTCCTGTACATATATAGGCGATTTTGCAAATGTATGTTATATATTCTTTGATCCTGAGCAATTAAAACTATCTCTAGAGAATACAAGTATTCCCAATGCTGGTGGAGCTCAGGTTACTAAATAGATCTTGACTTGCTGATTTTGGTATAGCTGCAGATTTGTGTTATGCCTTTGGTTTGTATTTTTATTTTTAAATTTAAGCTACTCCCTTGAGATCTGCCTCCTCTTTTTTGAGGTCTAATTTGGGAGTCGTGGAGGGGCATAATCGAACGCGAACGCTTATCTCCATGGGCGTCTATGTCCGAAAACGGGTATGTGAAGAGGCGGGACAGACCGTATTTTCGAAAAAATGGACGTTTTTCAGCTGGGCGTTTGTTTTTTTTACCGATAATGGAAACTAAAAACACCCAGCTCAAAAACGTCCCAATCCGAGCCATTTGGTCATGGAAGGGACCACGATTCGTAGTACACTTGCCCCCCTGATATGCCAGGACACCAACTGGGCACCCTAGAGGTCAGTGCGGTGGACTTCAGACAATGCTCCCACATGCATAGCTCCCTTACCATGGGTGCTGAGCCCCCAACCCCCTCCCCCAAAACCAACTACCCACAAATGTACAACACTACCATAGCTCTTAGGGGTTAAGGGGGCACCTACATGTGGGTACAGTGGGTTTTGGAGGCCTCCCATTTACCAGCACAAGTGTTACAGGTAGGGGGGATGGGCCTGGGTCCACCTGGCTGAAGTGCACTGCGGTACCCACTAAAAGTGCTCCACGGACCTGCATACACGCAGGCCTCTAGGACTTGTTGCTGCTATATAACATTGGCACACCAGTTGACACCTGAAGACTAATCTCTCCGAAAACGTCCTTTATTGGAATAAGCACGCTTACTCACAGTTAACTGCAGATCAGAGGTTGCCCCACTGGCAACGAGTCTCCCTGGTACTGAGATTAGCAGTAGGTCAGAGCTGGCAGAATGCTGTACAATGCCCTCTTTCAGCCACATTCAAGGTAAAAACTAAGTTCTCTAACGTGGCTAACACGTGAAAGGGATCTATAACTGTCTTACAAAAATGGCCACTACCTCATGGACTAATGGAAACAAAACAGGGCACACTCTGACCCAGCAGAGGGAAAAGCACCATGGGAGTAGAGCCTACCAACTACCAACATCGTGAGCATGTGGCACAAGCTAGTGGAATCACGGAGCCCAATACCCTACACCCACCACAATGCATTGCTGATGTGACTCTGCAGTGCCCTTAACAGAAAAGGTGTCACACTCACCCGAGAGCCACATCAGAACCAGGGAAAGGCTGTCAGAGGATAGAACACATTCTGCTGACATGGAGGTGGGTACGGCATTTGAGGCTGGCATACAGGCTGGAAAAAAAGTTTGTAAAGTGGGGGTTTTTTGATGGGAGGTGGTTAGTGACCACTGGGGGAGTCCGGGGAGGTCATCCCCGATTCCCTCCAGTGGTCATCTGGTCAGTTGGGGCACTTTTTTGGGACTTGTTCGTGAAAAAAAAGGGTCCAAAAAAAGTGACCCAAAATTGCAGTAAAAACGCCTTTTTTTCGATTATCAGCTAAAGACGCCCATCTCTCCTCGGCCGATAACCACGCCCCAGTTCTGCTTTCACCACGCCTCCGACACGACCCCGTCAACTTTACCTGTTTCTGTGACGGATTGCAGTTGGAAACGCCCAACATCGGCTTTCAATTATACCGATTTGGGCGCCCACGGGAGAAAGACGCCCATCTCCCGATTTGGGTCGCAAAATAGGTGTTTTTCTCTTTCGATTATAAGCATAGCCAATTACAAATTTTCAGCTTATATCTGTTTATTTCCTTTAATTGATTGTATGAGCTATGATAGCGAACATGCTGAACAATTATTTCTCTTCGGTGTTCACGGAGGAAAATCCTGGAGAAGGACTGCGGTTGGCTGCCAAGGGAACGTCTGGGATTGGAGTGGATACTGCGCCGTTTACGGAAGAAAGAGTTTATAAACAGCTGGAGAATCTGAAGGTGAACAAAGCTATGGGGCCGGATGGGATACATCCCAGGATACTGACGGAGCTCAGAGAAGTCCTGGCGGGACCTCTTAAAGATTTATTTAATAGATCTTTAGAGATGGGAGAGGTTCCACGAGATTGGAGATGAGCGGATGTGGTCCCTCTTCACAAAAATGGAAACAGGGAAGAAGTGGGAAACTACAGACCAGTAAGTCTCAAGTCAGTGGTAAGAAAAATAATGGAATCGCTGCTGAAAGAAAGGATAGTTAACTTTCTAGAAACTGACGGGTTACAGGACTCGAGGCAACATGGCTTTACCAAAGGAAAATCCTGCCAAACGAATCTTATTGACTTTTTTGACTGGGTGACCAAAGAACTGGATGAGGGACGTGCGTTAGATGCAATCTACTTGGACTTCAGCAAAGCCTTTGATACGGTCCCCCACAGAAGACTTGTGAATAAGCTGAAAGGGTTGAACTTAGGACGAAAGTGGTGAACTGGATAAGAAACTGGTTGACCGACAGGTGGCAGAGGGTGGTGGTAAATGGAATCAGCTCGGAGGAAAGGAAGGGGAGCAGTGGAGTTCCTCAGGGGTCAGTGCTGGGGCCTATTCTGTTTAATATATTTGTGGGAGATATTGCTGAAGGGTTGGAAGGAAAGGTGTGCCTTTTTGCGGATGACACGAAAATAGCCAATAGAGTGGATACCCTGGAGGGAGTAGAAATGATGAGAAGGGATCTCCGAACGTTAGAAGAATGGTTGAGGGTCTGGCAGTTAAAATTTAATACAAACAGTCCAATTGGGGTAACAGTTTATAATCAGAGCACAAACTAGATACTAAATCATACAAAGTACTCCAAGATTCATGAATATGTAGATATCATTTATTGAACATCATGTGTCCATAAAAGAACTAGTCTAATACTTCGAAACTCTCAACCACTCACACAACAGCATTCATACCTGGTATACCCATAATGTGAATTGATATTGACAGTCATATTATCATCAATCTAGATAAAAGAGCACTATTTGTTCTCAATAGTCCAATATACACGTGATATGTCTCATCACGTTATTATGCAAACCTTGATCACTATTGCTTCATAAAAATGCTGCTGCTGTTCATAATCCAATGTTCCCGCATTCAAAATGATGCATCAATCAGCAAAGCTTTTACACAAATAATGGGTGTAACTCCCAGTAGAAACTCTGTTCTGCCCAGGGAAGGCTATCGAAGAAATATGTTCACAGTAGATCAATTCAGCTGATTGTCTTTAATCATTGTGGTCCTCAATGCGAGACCACATTTTGTACTTCCTTCATCAGAAGGAACCATGCTCCAAAATCTATCATGCCACACAAAACAAAATATATATATATAGACTAGACACATCTCATGCCTCTTATTAACCCATACTCAATTTTAACATTAATATCAACGTAGATAGGCTGCTTACCATTGAGACTCAACTCCAGGCAGCGGAGCGCCGCCCTAAAAAGTTATGCTTTATCACTACAACAGGACCTTTATATACCTACTAACCCCACCCATAAACAGTGACGTACACACTTCACAGCCATTCAATCTCAAGGTTTAGGCCTCCAGGGGAGACCGTATTCCATTGGTAAATAAACCATTGCTTGAAATTGAACAACATGGTGCTAACATCCCCAACTCTGGCAAAACCCTCAATCTGCACCAAAACAACGCATTTTAAATCATCGATGTTATGCCCTCTAGTGAACCAATGGCTAACTAGAGGAGTTTCTTGTTTATGATTCCTAATATTGCTTATATGTTCTGCTAATCTACTTTTAAATTTCCTTTTTGTATGTCCAATATAATAAAGCATACATGGACATATAATACAATATATCACCCTTTCGCTATTACAGGTCATCTTAGTTTTTAAATAGAAAGGCTTGCCAGAGCTGGGGATGGGCACCCATGTAGTATCCATAGAGAATTTACAGTAAACACATCGACCACAGGGCGAATGACGGCCATCAAAACTGTTTAAAGAAGGTCGCTTCAGCAATTCACCCAGGTTAGGCTTGTGGCGGTATGCTATTTTAGGGCGCCCTAAAATAGCATACCACCAAAAGGATGCTAGGCTGCGTAGAGAGGGGCATAACCAACAGAAGAAAGGAGGTGTTGATGCCCCTCTACAAGTCGTTGGTGAGGCCCCACTTGGAGTATTGTGTTCAGTTTTGGAGGCCGTATCTTGCTAAAGATGTAAAAAGACTGGAAGCGGTGCAAAGAAAAGCTACGAAAATGGTATGGAATTTGCATTGCAAATCGTATGAGGAGAGACTTGCTGACCTGAACATGTATACCTTGGAGGAAAGGAGAAACAGGGGTGATATGATACAGACGTTCAAATATTTGAAAGGTACTAATCCGCAAACGAACATTTTCCGGAGATGGGAAGGCAGTAGAATTAGAGGACATGAATTGAGGTTGAAGGGGGCAGACTCAGGACTAATGTCAGGAAGTATTTTTTCACGGAGAGAGTGGTGGATATGTAGAATGCCCTCCCGCGGGAGGTGGTGGAGATGAAAACGATAATGGAATTCAAACATGTATGGGATAAACACAAAAGAATCCTGTTTAGAAGGAATGGTTCCATGGAATCTTAGCAGAGATTAGGTGGCGACACCGGTAATTGGAAACAAAACGGGAGCTGGGCAGACTTCTAAGGTCTACGCCCTGATCGTGACTGAATAGATAAGGGATGGGCTGGAGTGTAAATTTAAGGGGCATTGGGCAGACCTGAGAAAGGCAAAGACAAATCAAACTCAGGTATACATATAAAGTATCACATACCATGTAAAATGAGTTTATCTTGTTGGGCAGACTAGATGGACCATACAGGTCTTTATCTGCCGTCATTTACTATGTTACTATCCTGCTTATTTTCGAAGGAGAAGGCCGGCTATCTTCCGACACAAATCGGAAGATGGCCGGCCTTCTCCTAAGGCCGGCCAAATCGGTATAATTGAAAGCCGATTTTGGCCGTCTTCAACTGCTTTCCGTCGCAGGGCCAGCCAAAGTTAAATGGGGCGTGTCGGCAGTGTACCGAAGGCGGGACGGGGACGTGGTTAAGAGATGGCCGGCCTCAGCTGATAATGGAAAAAAGAAGACCGGCTCTGACGAGCATTTGGCCGACTTTACTTGGTCCTTTTTTATTCACGACCAAGCCTACAAAATGTGCCCTAAACGACCAGATGACCACCGGAGGGAATCGGGGATCACCACCCCTTACTCCCCCAGTGGTCACCAACCCCCTCCTACCCCCCAAAAAAATTAAAAACATTTTTTGCCAGCCTCTATGCCAGCCTCAAATGTCATACCCAGCTCCATGACAGCACTATGCAGGTCCCTGGAGCAGTTTTTAGTGGGTACTGCAGTGCACTTCAGGCAGGCGGACCCAGGCCCATCCCCCCCCTACCTGTTACACTTGTGGTGGTAAATGGGAGCCCTCCAAAACCCACCAGAAACCCACTGTACCCACATCTAGGTGCCCCCTTCACCCGTAAGGGCTATGGTAGTGGTGTACAGTTGTGGGGAGTGGGTTTTGGGGGGCTCAGCACCCAAGGTAAGGGAGCTATGTACCTGGGATCAATTTGTGAAGTCCACTGCAATGCCCCCTAGGGTGCCCGGTTGGTGTCCTGGCATGTGAGGGGGACCAGTGCACTACAAATGCTGGCTCCTCCAACGACCAAATGCATTGGATTTGGCTGGGTTTGAGATGGCCGCCATTAGTTTCCATTATCGGCGACAACCAATGGCGGCCATCTCTAACGCTGGCGATCGCTAAGGGCAGGCCAAATGTTGAGATTTGGCCAGCCCCAACTGTATTATCGAAACGAAAGATGGCCGGCCATCTTGTTTCGATAATAGAGTCGGGTACGCCGTTTGACGGGGCCGGCGTTAGAGATGGCCACCCTTATAGGTGGCCGGCCCCGTTCGATTATGCCCCTCTGTGTTACTATCCTTTTTTCATCTGTAACAATATACCTATTTATGATAAATCATTTATTTATAAAAATACAGTTTTTTAAAAATCTAAAGCCTCCTACATGTTCACCTATCAGTCTCCCCTTTCTAAGCAAATAAAACCAAGGGCCCTGTTTACTAAGCAGCATTATAGGTGCATTAACATTTTTAATGCGCGTTAACCATGTACGTGCCTACAATATCCCTACAGGTGCCTACATGGTTAGCACACACGCTAAGTGTGGGTGCACTAAAAACACTAACACACCTTGCTAAACAGGGCCCCAAGTCTCAAAATTAATGAAGAACTCTGAGCCACCTCCCATTATTTATCAAACAGCTATGTTTTCATTTTTACACATTTTCATTTTTATTTTTGGTTGTGGTGTATTTGAGCAAAGGGAAAAAAAACAAAACGGACTAGCATAGAGGAAAAAAGTTCCAAGCCACAAGCACTCTGTTTACTGAATAGGTAGGGCTACAGGAAGAGCAACAGAGAACTGACAAATTAAACTATTGCATCACATTAGCTGTTACCATTCTTGGATGAAATGCTGCTCTAGCTAGTCTTCATCTGTTTATTTCTCCAATACAAATCCTTATCCATTATTCTTCTGCACCAGGAAAATGGATTCATTGAAATGAAATTATATTTGTCCTGAGTCCAGCCTCATGACTGAGAATTGCACTGTGCGCTGTGGAGCAGAAGGTCTGAGTTTCCTGACTGACGGGAAATTAAAGATATTGCAGAGATAATGCAGTTGGACTATAGGGAGGGAGACAGGGAAAGAAGAGGAATGCATCTATTCTACCAATTTCTGCTGACACAAGAATTATGCTGAGAGCTAATTTCAAAGTATAGTGATGTGAAAACCTTTTCCCGCCACTCCTGATTTCCCTTATTGTTGCATATGTCATACTGGATGGTTTCTGATCTTTAAACAGAACGTAATACTGTTGTAGACAGTTTTTAAAGTACTATATGTAAGGAAAAAAAGAGGCTATTTAACCATCCTGAAAAATGGCTTTCTCTTTGTTTTGAAAATGGCCATTTCTTAAATGTTTTTAGATGTTTTGTGCTCAGTATGTTAAAACTCCAAGAGAAGAACATACAAAAATAAACCATTGGGACATATGGGGCGGCCAGCATTCTTACCAGGTTATTTTCGAAAGAGAAAGACGCCCATATTTTGACCCAAATCGGGAGATGGGCGTCCATTTCCCATGGGAGCCCAAATCGGTATAATCAAAACCCGATTTTTGACGTCCTCAACTGCAGTCCGTCACGGAGACGAACAAAGATCATGGGAGCATCTCAGAGGCATGGCGAAGGTGGGATTGGGGCGTGGTTATTGGCCGAGGAGAGATGGGATTCTTTAGCTGATAATCGAAACAAGAAGGGCGTTTTTGACGAGAATTTGGTCCGTTGTATTTGGACCCTTTTTTTTCAGGTCCAAGTCCCAAAAAGGTGCCCCAACTGACCAGATGACCACCGGAGGGAATCGGGGATGACCTCCCCTGACTCCCCCAGTGGTCACTAACCCCCTCCCACCAAAAAAACCCACTTTACAAACTTTTTTCCCCAGCCTGTATGCCAGCCTCAAATGCCATACCCACCTCCATGACAGCAGAATGTGTTCTATCCTCTGACAGCCTTTCCCTGGTTCTGATGTGGGTCTCGGGTGAGTGTGACACCTTTTCTGTTAAGGGCACTGCAGAGTCACATCAGCAATGCATTGTGGTGGGTGTAGGGTATTGGGCTCTGTGATTCCACTAGCTTGTGTTAAATGCTCACAATGTTGGTAGTTGGTAGGCTCTACTCCCATGGTGCTTTTCCCTCTGCTTACTGGGTCAGAGTGTGCCCTGTTTTGTTTCCGGTAGTCCATGAGGTAGTGGCCATTTGTGTAAGACACTTTTAGATCCCTTTCATGTATTAGCCATGTTACAGCTCTTAGTTCTTACCTTGAATGTTGCTGAAAGAGTGGCCTAGTGGTTAGGGTGGTGGACTTTGGTTCTGGGGAACTGAGGAACTGAGTTTGATTCCCAGCACAGGCAGCTCCTTGTGACTCTGGACAAGTCACTTAACCCTCCATTGCCCCATGTAAGCCGCATTGAGCCTGCCATGAGTGGGAAAGCGCGGGGTACAAATGTAACAAAAAAAAAATGTACACCATTCTGCCAGCTCGGACCTATTGCTAATCTCAGTACCAGGGAGACTCGTTGCCAGTGGTGCACAACCTCTGATCTGCAGTTAACTGTGAGTAAACGTGCTTATTCAAATAAAGGATGTTTTCAGTGAGATTAGTCTTCAGGTGTGAACTGCTGTGCCAAGGTTATACACCAGCAACAAGTCCTGTCCCTGGAGCACTTTTAGTGGGTACTGCAGTGCACTTCAGGCAGGCAGACCCAGGCCCATCCCCCCCCACCTGTAACACTTGTGGTGGTAAATGGGAGGCCTCTAAAACCCACTGTACCCATATGTAGTTGCCCCCTTCACCTCTAAGAGCTATGGTAGTGTTGTACATTTGTCCCTCCCATGACCAAATGGCTTGGATTAGAACGTTTCTGAGCTGGGCTTTTTTAGTTTCCATTATCGCTAAAAAAAACCCCCGCCCATCTCAGAAAGGACCAAATCCATGGCATTTGGTCTGTCCAAACCATATTTTTGAAACGAAAGATGGACGCCCATCTTTTTCGAAAATACGGTCTGTCCCGCCTCTTCACATACCCGTTTTCGGACATAGACCATGGAGATGGGCGTTCACGTTCGATTATGCCCCTCTTAGTAGGCTAGCCACACAGACATCCTAGCTGAGCAATGGGGCACCCTTGGGGGCACTGCAGTGGACTTCACATAAAAGGTCCCAGGTACATATCTCACCATTATCCCCTTATACTGTATGGTGAGCCCCCCAAAACCCACCAAAAGCCTACTGTACCCAACAGTACACCACTACAATAGCCCTTATGCTTGCAGGAGTCACTTATATGTAGGTACACTAGGTATTTGGTGGGTTTTGGAGGGCTCACAATTTCCACTACAAGTGTACCAGTTAAAAGTTGGATATGGGCCTGTGTCCTCTTCTCTACAGTGCAATGCACCGACCACTAGGCTACTCCAGGGACCTGCTTGCTGCTCTAATAGGACTGGCCATAACATATGATGCTGTAATACAGGCTGGTATATACTGTTTCTTTCACACCTTTGGGGGCTGGGCGGGGTTAGTGACCACTGGGGGAGTAAAGAGGTTCATGATTTAATCCCTCCAGTGGTGATTTGGTCATTTAGGGCACCTTTTTATGACTTAGTTATGATTGAAACAGGTCCAGACCAAAATGTCCAACTTTTAGCCCTGGATGGCTTTTGGTTTGTTCCATTATGGCAGAAAAATGTCCAAGTTGTGGAAATGTCCAAATCCTGCCCCTGACACCCCCTTGTGAGTTGGATGCACTGCAGATGAACTGCATAGTAAAATGCCTTACAAATGTGTTTCAAAAATAGCAATTTGAATGTTTTTTCTGTTTCAAAAATAAGCCCCAATATATCTTAGCCACTGGGGGAAAAGATTACTCTGGCACTTGAAGAACTTCCCTCAAACATTGTTTAAACACTTCCAGTGGTGAAACAGATGATGATTTAGGAAAGTCCATAAAATGAAATGTTTTCTGTCTAATAACATTCTCCAAATTCTCAGTCATTCTATGTAGTAAATAATTATCTTTCATTTATGTAGATTGATTTTCTTTTATCGTTTTAATATCTTGAAGATTTAAGTTCACTAGAGTCTCCATTTCTTGAACCTTCTGTTGCAAGTATTGAATTTGACCAGAGGATCCCTGAATGTGTGGTTAAGGTTTGAAATTTCAGAGAGAGAGAGAGAGAGAGAGAGAAGTTTCCACTATCAGCAGAGCATCCCATAATGATTCTAAGATAATAACTGGAGGAAGCAAAGACTTACTAAGCACGGAAATATCTATCGTCTGTGCCTCCAGTTCTGATCCTATCCCAGCTGCTACTCCAACAAGACTGCAAAGATCTTCTTTCTGTCCCTTGACCTGCTGTGCACACCCAGCCCTGCCGCCAATCTGAACACTCCCACTTCCAGGGAAGAAGAGAGTGCCTGAGTAAGTGACTCTTACTGCCTGAATTGCAGGAGGATTCTGCATGTGGGGACTGAAGGTGATGTCTGCCTCAGGCAAGTGGTGCAGTTCATCTCTCTCTGCACCAAGTTGCAGCAAGGCTTCCTGTTCCAACTTACTCTTCTGTAAAGTGAAGCAGTCCTTCAGCCCTTTCAAAGGCAAAACAGGAGCAGCAGGGTAAGTCTCTGTTTACATCTTCTTTTAGGCATATGTGATTAGGAAATTCCTCTTTTTATTGATGACTAGCACAGAACAAGAAACAAAACAACAGTGAAACAAGAGACATCATGAAAGTTTGTGTAGAAATACAACTACCACCCAACCCCCCCCCCCCCCCACTGTTGAATTCTTCTAGCCATGAAAAGAATAAATGCAAGAAAAGAAAACTGTGAGAGGTATGGTTTCTTATAACCCCTGCACCAGAAAGCCATCCCACCCATCCCAACCCCTCTGCTACAACAAATAATATAAAGTAGTGATCAAAAAGAGAAAGTCAACCAGTAGGATGTATGAGGGTGCCCAGTTGGTTTAAAATATAACCATGAGCCCTAGGTGCCAGCGATTGAATATAACATCCCCAGATAGAATAAAAGGAACGCTGAGACTTGACAGTGAGCTCCATTAAAAGCAAAGTGTGCAGCCTATTCCTCCAATGTCAATATGAAGGCGCTTCCTGCTTGATCCAATATTGCAGAATACACTTCTTCCCCAAAATACAAGACTTCATGACCCGTAATCTAGATCCCTTACCATCAGGCTTATTTTCGAAAGAGAAAGACAGCCATATTTCGACCCAAATCGGGAGATAGGCGCCTTTCTCCCGTGGGCGCCCAAATCGGTATAATCGAAAGCCGACGAGGGAGGAAAGGAGGGAAGTTTGGAGAGGCAATCAGCTGTTGTTGCCGGTGCAGCGCCTTCACACGGAGGTGAGAGGCGCTGTGAGGGCCCAGTGGCAGATGGAGGGGGTGGGTGGAGGGGGGGAGCAGCGGCGGCAACGACCTCGGGGGGGGCAGCAGGGGCTGGTCCATGGGGGGGCGGAGGATGGCGGGGAAGCTGTCATTTCAAGAAAGGAAGGAAGGGAGGGGGGCCGGGGCTGCGTAAAGTTCTGATTTCAATGCAGGGGGAGCGGGGAGCGGCGACGGTGGCGACCTCGGGCGGGGGGAGCAAGGCCGTCCATAAAGGACATCCATAAAGGACATGTTTTTTTTAACGTCCTTGGCATGCGCATGCGCAGAGCAGCCAGCATAACGCTTGACTGCTCTGCGCATGCTCTACCGGCCGATTATCCGACGGTTTTACGAAGGATTAGAGAATGCAAGTGAGCTGCAACGAGCAGCTCATTTGCATTTTCTTTCCTTTATGCATAGCCGTTCCCTACCGATTCGCTATGGAATTCGGTACGGAACGGCTCTAACGATGACTTTAGTGCACCCCCACCTGAGACAAATCCAAAGAAGACACATAATGAGAAATCTGGTGAAAAGCAAAACTATCAGCTAAATCGGGCTCCCCTACAATTAATCTGCTCAGATCTCTCAACGAATCATCAGGAAAAACAAAATGTTTCAAGGCGGTGAACCCTTCCTCAGATAAGTCAGCACTTGGGGATTATCCAAGCCAGGTGGGGGGGGGGGGGGGGGAAGCAGAGTTCCCCTGCAGGATCAAAACCCTAAAGCCACGCCGAATCTCTCAGAGATAGAAAGAGTCACAGAGCTGCCTCTCCAAGCTCACTTCAAACCTCCATCTTGGCTCACCCATTGAAAAAATGCTTTAATGTATTTTTAGTAGCCTGTTTTCCCATGTTAATGCCTCGTTAAGGGCTTAACATCCTTTAACTGGTTGCACCACCTTTAGCAGCAATTGCAACCAAACTTTTCCTATTGTAACCTGGGTCTCACCTGGTTTTAGCTCTGGACCTGGGTACACAAAACCATCACGGCTCATTGGACCCCCAGACCCCCACCATCGCACAGCCCTAGTGCTCCCCCAACAGCGACATGGGAGCTGGAGGTCTGGTGGACCTCAAGTGTACCCAACCGCCACGATACAAGGGCCCGGGGCCCTTGAACTAATTTTAATACATTTTTGACTAACTTTCAGAGACCAAAACCTCCATCCTCAGGTCAGGACAAGATACTGTAACAACTGTATACTGTACCAACCTGAGGAAGGAGGTTTTGGCCTCTGAAAGCTAATAGAAAAATATATTAGTCCAATAAAATGGTATTATCTTATTTTCCATTTTTTGTTTTGTTTCTATTTGTTAACTTGTAAAGTGGTGATTGGTATTTGACAGTTTTTTTTTCAAATGTACATCTGCTATCTTTATATTTATATTTTGCACAGTACCAGAGGACATGCATCACTGTTTCTGTGGTGTTGCATTGTATGCAGAATCTGACTTCTTGGGGGTTCAGTTTAATTTTTGTCTGTTTGTGAGCAAGTGAGAGATGCCTCCAGGGCATGAGGTGCCTGAAAGTGTTTTTTTTCCAATTTCCCTACAGGCTCCCTCTTGAGCCTCTTATTTGTAAATTGCTTTGCTGCTATAATGCGAAGGGCGGTATATCAAGTATTTGTAAATGCATAAATAAATAAAATAAATGAATATTTCTATTTTTAGTTTGTGGTTACTTATTCTATACTGGGTGAGGATATATCTGTGTTCTATGTTTGTGAAAAAGTATGGTTTTCTGTTAGCAGGATCATCTTTACTAATCTGGCTTGTTTAGTTTTACAATAAGTGTATTGATGTTCTAATGCTCACTGCAATGTTTAAGATGCTGCCTTTTCCTATGTACACCCTTGTAGTGTGATTCATAGATTATTACTAAAAATAAGTTTTTCATATAGAGGAGGGGAGTGTTAAAAATGATCTGGCCTGGATGTCAAATACACTAGGTACGCCATTGCCACCCATATTAGCTCTGGACCCACCCAGAATGTCAGGTCTGGCTATGCCACTGAGCTGAACATGTGGGAAGATTAGGAGTTGGTGGGTTTGAACCTGGAATGAGGATGGCACTAGACACAGAGTGATTTTGTGTGTATGTGAATCTGGAGTTTGGTGGTGGTGGGGGGGGGGGGGGTGGAGAAAGCAGAATTCCCTCATCTTATTATGGCATAAAGTGATAATTTGGTATATTCCACCCCGCAGTTTACTTGCATATTGAGACATTATAGTCAATAGTTGTTCATTTTTCACTGTACTGAGAGAAAGAAGTGTAATTTTAGATAACTGACGTAACTATTAAGTTAATCCAATAACCAGTTAGAACTGACAATTAGTTGTTGAATTTTATTTCTATGACAAAATACAAAAAGAATATTGAAAGTATATAAAATGAAATACAGCCTGTTTCATTTAAGTGACAAAAGAAGAGGGGGAAGGAAGAAGTGATTTAATCTATCACCTGATAAACAAACTGAAAGGATATCCTGTGCAAGAAAAACTGAGCAGCTTGAAGAGTTCAAATGCCTAAAACTCAGTGAGTCGAACCATGCATGATAAAATTGGTGTCAGGAAGCTGACAGGCAGCTTGCATGACCCAATGATCTGAAACAAAAATAAATCAAGGTTTAAAACCTTAATGGCACAGATGTTCATTATGACATAAGACAGACATGTTACAGATGTTTATGGTGCTTTTTCAGTTTTTATCCTCAGGCAGATTGCTAAACGGAGAAGGTGAAGACCTTCAGCTACTCCTGAACAGCAATTTAATAGCTTACATTGATGGAAAATAACTGCACAATGTCCTTGATCCTAGCTTGATATGCTCTATTACATCCAATAGGGCTGCCCTCATGGAGGTGGACAGTCAAAGAAGTTATCCTTGGCCCAGTCTTTTCAGGGACTCTGGTACTGCTCATAATTCATTTGAAGGTACACAATGCACTGTGATCTGACATTAGAAGCATCCTAAGACTTTGCTGCAATAAACATAAAGTGAGTTTCCCTTTATTTAAAGAGATAGTTTATGGTTGTGTTTTATTAAGAATATCCTTGTGTGTGGTAATAGTTGTACTTTTAAAATTAGGCAATGCAATAGATTATAGTCAACATTATTTGAAAAAATACTTTCAGCTATGCAAGAAATGGTGTCAATAGGCAAACACATTTCCCTTTACATGCTAAAACTGATTTGGAAGTTGTCCCAGGCTCCATAAAAGATATGTACAAACATTTCACAAGATGTCTATTACTTTCAGTCATACTAGAAAGCAGAGTTAATATACCCTTTATTTTTGTTAGAGTATTGGATCAATTTATATAGCAATAGAATGGTGTAACCCTCATTAACCTTGATAATAGGAACATAATTTGGTCGATATTTAGCCCATGGGCAGAATGAGCCCCAGATATTCAATCCTGGGCCATGTCTGGGCTCTAGGACTGAATATCTGATGCTAATTCCTAGTGAACTGGCTACCGGAGCATATACAGGTCCAGACTGATATTCATCTGGGACCCACATAAGACACTTATTTGGGCCCCAGCTGAATATTCACAGGGAGTGCGTAAGGGATGCAGGTTCCCTCTGCTCCTCCAGTCCCCCCTCCCTCCCATCCCCAATATCAAGAAGGGCTGTCCAAGCCCCCCTCCTATCCAACCCACTCCAGCCTACCTTGTTGAGTCCTATTGGTTTAGTGGGGTCTTAAGGGCAGGAACGATGCTTACTTGCTCCTGCCTGTCACAGTTCCCTTTACAAAACGGTTGCCATATTTTCTGTAGTTTTTACTTCCTTATTTGCTGTATAAGTGATATTCCTTGTTTAAAAAAAAACAAAAAACCGCCCATCTCAGAAGGGACCAAATCCATGGCATTTGGTCTGTCCAAACCGTATTTTCGAAACAAAAGAGGGACGCCCATCTTTTTTGAAAATACGTTCTGTCCCGCCTCTTCACATACCCGTTTTCGGACATAGACGCCCATGGAGATGGGCGTTAGCGTTCGATTATGCCCCTCATGGTCTTTATCCAGGGCTGTTTAAAAATGCTGGGGCCCAGGACAGAAATTAAGGAGGGGGTCCCTGATCCACCCCAATCTCCCCACCTGCTATTACTACCCCACATAAAGCAACTTTAAATGAGTTTTTCACAAACAAAACACAGATGGACCTTCACCAAATACAGAAGAAGGGATCACAAATTCAAATAAAAATTGAACTAGGAACCCAAAGAAATTAAACTCAGCAAGTACTACAACACTTGTGAAAAAAAAAAACAGACATGAACTTTTTGTACTGAACACACTGAGGTCCCGGTATGACCCCCCCCCCCCCCCAATTAGCCACCTCTCTTGCTGTGGCTGGTAGAGAGAAGCCCTGCCAGTTGAAGACTACCTCCTGTGGTCTGGAAGCCAGAAATCTCCAAGCTCTTCAGGTAGCAGCAGTGTCCCTAAGCTGCCACCAGCTGCAGAGGTTGGAGAGTTCTGGCCACCAGACAGGAGGAAGAGGTCTTCAGCTGGTGGGGCTTAGAAATTCCCACCAGCTTACGTATTTATATTTTGCATTTGGGCATTTGGAATTTATGTAATCTTCTTTATAGGCATATTCTCAAAAAGAAGCACACTTAGGGACCCTTTTACAAAGGTGCGCCCAAAAGTGGCATGCGCTGATGTAGGTGCATGTTTTGGATGTGTGCTGGTCCATTTCCTGAGAGCGCCTAGAAAAAAGGGATTTTTTTTAATGTTCTAGAAAATGGATGTGAGGCAAAATGAAAACCAGTGCATGCCCATTTTTGGCCTGAGACCTTAACACCACCCATTGACTTAGTGGTAAGGTCCCACTCACTAACCAGGTGGTAAGCGTCCAGCACGTGCCAACTGCTGATTACTGCCGAGTAAGCACCTCATGGTAGAAAATAGAAAATATTTTCTATCACATGTTTTGGGCGCATGCCAAAAATGGAATTACTGCCTAGGGCACGCAGTAGCCAGGCAGTAGTGTTAATTTGATGTGCGTTGGACGCATGTCGGCACCTACATGCCTTTGTAAAAGGGTCCCATAAATTCCAATGCGCGTAGCTGAAGAGGTGGCATGGCCATGGAAGCAGTGTGGGCGTGTTGGGGGCATCACTCAAATTTATACATGTTGTTATAGAATTTGGGGGAATGCACCTACATTTAGGCGCAGGTATTTACATCAGGTTTTCAGTGCCTAACTTTAGGTTCATTATAAAGAACTATCTGTTAAGCCCGTTAACACGGGTGAGATTTTTGTTTTTAAAAATGTAGTGGAACAGCTGGATGTCCAGCATTTCTTCTCTCTCCCTTCCCATCCATCCATGTGAATCTCCTTCCTCTGTGTTCCCTCCCCTCCATCCATGTCCAGAATGTCTTCTGTCTCCCCTCCATCCATGTGCATCTCCTTCCTCCCTTCCCTTCGCTCCCCTCCATCCATGTTCAACAATTCTCCTCTCTCCCTGCCCTCCCCTCCATCCATCCATGTCCAGCAACCCTCTTCTCTCCCCTGACCTCCCTTCCCCTCCATCCACCCATGTCCACCAACCCTCCTCTCTCCCTTCCCTCCCCCATGTCCAGCAACCCTTCTCTCTCCCCTCTCTTCCCCTCCATCGATCCATGTCCAGCAACCCTGCTCTCTCCCCTGCCCTCTCAACCCATGTCCAGCAACCCTCCTCTCCCCCTCCCATCTGCACCATCCACCCGTGTCCATCAACTGTTCTCTCCCCTACCCTCCATCCTCTGGCTCCCATCCATGTCCACTCATCCCCTAAGTGTACCGAGATTGTGACCTCCTCTGCCCTGCCGTCCCCTCTGCGGTCATTTCACCCCCCCCCCCCCGCCGCCGCCACCTTCGACCGCCCCCAGCATGGACCTCCCCTTTCCGCCGTCGCCGTGTCCTACTAACTTACTTGCCTAAGCCTTGCCTTCAGCTGCTTTCGTTACCTCCCACGAGTCCTGTCGTCAGTTCGCCTCCATCGCTGCATCCGTTTCCCTCTCAGTTCTGCCCCCTCCTTCCCTCCCTCCTCCTCTGATTTCCACGCCCATGTCCAAGACCTCCTCCCTATTGGCTGAGTTCAAGTGCTATTGCCCTCCCTATTTGGGTGCAGTATTCCACGCCCCCTCCTGCCCTCCTCCCTCTCTCCCCCTCCAATTTCCACACCCCATCCTTCCCTCCACCCTCCCTCCCCTTCCGAGTTCCATGTTTGTGAGAGAGACAATGTTTGCATTATGTTCGGGCTGTTTTCTGTCCTCCCCACCCCTCTCCCCGCTTCTGACTCCTCCGCCTTTCTGGTACATGAGCTGGTGGAGGAGGGGCTTGGACTTTTGCTCTCTCAACGTTCGGTCTCTTCTGCGCATTTGCAGGTGAGTCGGTCACTTCTCATTTATATAGGTTGGTAGTGCTAGATGCATTAATCAGACACTTCTAGATTTTAGATGCCATTTACAGAATCTGGCCCCAGATGTATAATGGCATTGAATCCATGGAATTATATAAACATAATGGCTGATGTTTAAAAAAATGCTGACTGGAGGAGTGGCCTAGTGGTTAGGGTGGTGGACTTTGGTCCTGAGGAACTGAGTTCAATTCCCGGCACAGGCAGCTCCTTGTGACTCTGGGCAAGTCACTTAACTCTCCATTGCCCCATGTAAGCTGCATTGAGCCTGCCATGAGTGGGAAAGCGCAGGGTACAAATGTAACAATAATAATAATGTCATATTGACCCATAGATTTATAACTAGCGCTATTTATTTTTTTCGGTGCTGATTTATTTGGTGCCATTTATTGAATTTAGTCCATAGTGTTAGGTTTATAATTATTAACTTGCACTTGATCAGAGTTGGAGAAGATAAATGTGTTGTTGGTATTAAAGTGATACTAATCTCAGCGTAAATTATTCTCATGTGAGTAGATTTAAAAAAAACCTGATTATTAAACATGAAAATGGTAAACTCTCTTCAATACTGAAACAGAAGTGGATTATCTGTTATTTAAAAAAAATAGGTAAGAACTCTTCCAAGAACATAACTTGTAACAATTAATTGATATTGAACTGAATAGTTTGAAAATGTTATAAAAATGATTTTTATTTAACAAAAGCACATTCCCCTGTTTTTCCTTTCCTTCACAAATTCCTCATTGTTTCACTCAAGCAAAATTTCTGCTTTTTTTCAAGTTCAGAAAAGGAAATTCCACATGAGCACTACCGAAGTGTAAACGTGATCATATATTACAAAGGGCTTTGATGTGCTGGAGAAGGCTCCGTGAGATTCTCAGGAGACCCTCGTTAGAGTATTTTATGAAAATGGGGAGGGTTTCACCATGTGCAGAGCTGGTAAGAGCCCCTTGAGAGGAAATTGGCAGCTCTATTACTAATTTGTATGCATGCTCGGTATGTCCAACAAAATATAAATGCTTGTGTGCTGTTAATATGCCTTCTACAATTTTGACAGTCAGGGTTCACCAGCAGTGAATTCTCTTGTTTGTGATTCCTTATTGTAGCATTGCCATCATTCAATCAAGGATACTTTAACATTGCTTTCTCTTCTCTTTCTACTCTTCATTGATCTTCTTGATACCTGCGAATATTGTGGTCATATGATGTCCTGGGGAACAGCTGGAGTTAATATTGCTCAGCAGAGAGCTATAGAAATGCAAGTAATGTTAGCATGCACCTGATATCAGTTGAAGAAGGAGGGCAAGAACATCTCGAAAGCACTTTACCAGATATGTTTCTGTGAACTAACAAGAAAAATACACAAGCAATTTCTTTTTTTTCTTTTTTACATTCACTTTATAGTTAAAATAAAATGGACAGGAGCTTGTGGTTATTTGTTTGTTGTCAGATTCTATCTGAGATACTTGTAGTACATCTTCTCATAAATTACTACAAAAGGATGGAAAATGTGGTACGGCAGCTGAAATCATTACTGCTCTGATTCACTTTCCTTGCACCCCTCACAAGAAAGAAAAGATGCTATGGGGCTCATTTTCAAAGAGAAAAACGTTTAAAAGTGGCATATTGCTTGCCAAAAAGTTCAAATTGCTATTTTCAAAACCCAGTTTCTAAATGTTTTTCAATGTGTTCGACCACAGTATGTTCAAATCTCAAGGGGGCATGTTAAGGGCGGAATTTGGGCATTCCTAACACTTGGACATTTTTCTGCTATAATGGAACAAAACAAAAATGTCCACAACTAAAACTAAGACATTTTGAGCAAGACCTGTTTTAATAATTACTAAAACAATGTGAACACAGAAGAACACAGTCTTTGCAAGCTCAAAGCCACCAGGAACAAAGCGAAGATGACACAAAAACAGTCTTAGACGATGTATAAAGGTCCACTTTATTAAATAAGTCCAATCCAATGTAGTAATTCAAATTGACTCGACACGGCCGTGTTTCAGCCAATTGGCCTGCCTCAGGAGTCTTAATATTCTTAAATATATCAAGGGAAGACAAGAGTCTCAATTCAATGGGCACCTTATTCCACAATTCTGGGCCCTTCTAAACCTAGGCAACCAATCTTACTTTGTTAGCTTGGTAGGCTCTTTAGGGTCCTCAACCCAGCATTCTTTAACCCATCCAGAGAAGGGTAGGAGTGTATGGGTTAAAGAATCCCTGGGACGAGGACCCTAAAAAGCCTATTAAGATATTATAAAGAACAAAAGCATACAGTATCTCATGTTAATCATAAGATCTCCTATATATGACTTGGCCAACACCACAAGGAGTTGCAATGGGAATGGAACCCATATCACTTAGATCAAAGGGAGCTACACTAACCTTTAGGCTAGCTGACCACCTTTGAAGATAAGTTGTGGTACTGTTACAAGAAATTCTACCCACTTCTCCAGCAATTAATATGTTGGAAGAAATGATTTATTTTGGGGAAAATAGCTCAAGAGCAACTCGCTACTGTTTATAATTTAAGAGCAAGCGCTGTATTTATAAGTTTTAGGATATTAATTTCTCCACCAATCACCAAAGGTGATAATTGCAATACATTAAATATATTAAGTATATATATATTCAGAACACAAAGAGACCATATTTTTAGCTTCAAAAAGATTGATTTAATATACAATTGCACATGAGAGGTAGGTTTTAAGAGGAATCTTTACAGGTAATCTGTGCATAAAAATAGAACAAAGTAGCAGGTCTAGATCAAAAGTTATGTTACTTACAAGTCCTTGTTACACAGTATGAACAGCATTAGGTAAGCACATGTTTTAGGAGCAAGGCATCAGCGGACCCCAAAGAGAGCAGCAGTTTCCAAGAGAGGCAGGTTTCCAGAGGAGGCAGGTCCCAAGAGGAGGCAGGTCCCAAGAGCGGCAGGTCTAGAGAGGCAGGTCCCAAGAGAGCGAGCTGGGCTGTTTCCAGGCCTTTTATAATGTTAGCAGAGAAGCATGGTGTGTGCATGTCTTGGATATTTTGCAAGGCATTATGGTTAATGTAGTCTGTTCACATGACCACATTATAAGTCCTTCTTTCTGCAGATGTCCTGGCGTCCATTTGTCTGATAGATGATGGGAGGGGCAGGTATACCTCTGATGACAGGCAAATGTTCTGTTTATGCTTCCTCTGAGTCCTTTGTTTTATTCAGGTGCCCACCTTAGTCCATCTTTTGTTCAGTTCTTTTAGGTGGGAGGGCAGAGGAAGCTCTTTTGTGTTTGTTAAGTGTGTGTAGTTAACTTATTCCTGCTCTCAGAAGCTCCCAGAAAAAGGAATGGAGAGAGAGAGGCTTGAAATAAAACTATTCTCTCTGTTGCTGTGTCAAATATATATTTTTAAAAGATACACAAATATATTGCTGTATATATATCCAGCAAATATGCTACATATTTCAGTAATAAACTGATACCGTTACATTCCCTCTCTTGGCTCCGAGTGAAAATAAAATTTTAATATATTGGAATGAGGAGCCATAAAATGAACTATAAAAGCTAAAATTAAAAAAACAACTCTAACCTTGTACAGTAGCATAATAGCAAAGGTACTGAACTGTTTACATGGGCATGTGTACTGGAAGAGGTGAATCTTATAATAATGGACATTGAACAGACTGGGCCGTGCAGGTATTTTCCTGCCGTCATCTACTATGTCACATCACTATGAATCTTGGAATATGTCCTTAGCTGGAATATGACTGTTATAAGCAAAAGACTCATCATTATTACTTTTGTTTACTCATGACTTACATTTAGGTAGCTAGGGTTAAGTTTTCTGTGGTCAATTTCATTAGGCTTCCGTTCAGTCAGGTGGCAGAGTATGGCTTTGCTCTGGTTTAAAATAGGATTGCAAGTACACTTTATATGACTTCAGCCACACAAGCGTCATTTTGCTCTATTTCCAGAGACCACCTCCTTTTGTGTCACCTGCTCAGGGGCATAGGCTGCTCCCAAGTTTATGCCACAAGATATCTTACCCAGTATGCTAGCCAGATCAATAGCATGAGAGTGCGCAATTGACCAATTTACCACCGCAATGGGGTGGAACAATCTATTCAGTCATATTTTCAGCGTTTGACATTCCAAGGAAAAATATTCTATGAATGTTTCCTAACACTGTGAATGTTTCCCTATATTCTCTATTTCAGAGGCTAACTGAGGTATTCACAGCAGTGATAAGCAAGAGTGTAAATGTGGAGCTATTATACTACTGTTTCATTAGAAACAAGAAAGACATATGTATGCAATTATAATAATTTCCTAGGTTACTATTACACACAAAATAATTATTCTATCAATCCTATGCAATAATATTTATTTAATCATTGACCAAATTAAAAAAAAACAGAGTCATGGTATAGTGCCATGAACTACCTTTCAGAGAGAAACTTTTTATTTTTCAGAGAGAAACCTTTTATGGGTAATGAGTGTGGTAAAAGGTTACCATATTTATCTGCTTTAGCAGTGTTTAATGTAGCACTTTAATAGACAATACTCATGTGTTTAATGTTGTAAAAAATTTAGAAAAGATATGTTAATTTTACTTTGCACACAGCCAATATTTCATTCCAGGGAGAGACATTGTGTGCGTCCTGGCTGTAATGTAGAATAAACTAAAAAGGTCAGAAACATTCCCTGTACTGATTGTACCTGATAGATCATGTAAAGAGAAACCTTTGTTCATAATTTCAAATATACACATGTGAATATATCAATAATAGTGAACATGGTTTTCTTTCCTATAGCTCGTCTGCCAGTGAAAATGGTCTCTTTTTTTTTTCTTTCTTAGACAATGTGAACTAATGGAGGGACTGTTAGTAGGGAGGGTCTATTAATGTCTGCTTATAGTTTCTTGGGTACCCCATAACATAAAACAAACATGTAACATGGAGACCACATGACAAACAAACAAAGAACTCTATTAGGCCTTTAGGTCTCCGATCGTCCATTCCAGATCCAGGATTGAGCTTAACCTGCAAATAAAGCACAAAAAGCACAAAAGCAACGTACGCGGCATCCATCTTGGATTTGCCAAAGCATTTTCATTCATTTAGAACTAAGCAACAATTAGCAAAATTAATAAAGCACAAAAGCGACATCTGTGGCATCCATTTGGATTACCACAGCAGTTTCATTTACTATCTCATAAGCAGAACATCATAGATCTGTTTATTTTTAAAATATCCTAGCACCATAAAAATATTAATCTCGTAAGAAGAACAGAATCAGATCTATTTATTTAGAAAAGTATCTGAGATAGCCATATATATATTAGTTACTAGCACCATTAAATCTTAGATTTAATCTTAGATTTACACTCGAACTCTGAAAAAGACAGAAAAACACATTATACATTAATTTAGCAGGTCACATGGCTCTCCGGTTCTGGTGGGGGGGGGGATCCCTCTCTTGTTCACAGTTCCTTCCCATAATCTTAGACCATTTTATGCGAGCAGCGTGCAGTGCAGACAGGCTTTATTTTCTTAAGCTTTAGTTTCTTTTCTATAAAGGTAAGCATATCTTGTTAATTAACATTAAAGCACAATATTAAGTTTCAGCTCCAGCGGGAGTTACCTATTATAAGGAGGCATTTTTAAAACTTCTTACCCAGTATTTTAGTTTCAACTCCAGTGGGAGTCACTCATCAGAAAAAAGACATTTCTAAATCCTTTGACAATATTATATCAAAAACAAATTACAACAGAAGCTATCACAGAGAGACATTTTAAATCTGACTTATTGCAAAGAGACACTACTAAATCTTAAATGTTCAAAAGAAAAATAGAAGCTATATTTTTAATTAAAAGAACAATAGAAGCTACATTTTAAATCAAGAGAACAATAAAAGCTACATTTAAAATTAAAAGAACAATAGAAGCTACATCTTTAATTCTTATCAGTGTTACAAAGGGCCATTGCAAAAACGTTTTCTATTTTCTGGTCCAACATATTTTAAAAATCAACCACCTGGATCCCACTGCCATCTGTAGGGTGGGTCATGCTGTGGAGAAGTCCAGTCCAGGCTGGATGCGTCTCCTCATTTTTAGTAAGCACATGTTTTAGGAGCAAGGCATCAGCGGACCCCAAAGAGAGCAGCAGTTTCCAAGAGAGGCAGGTTTCCAGAGGAGGCAGGTCCCAAGAGGAGGCAGGTCCCAAGAGCGGCAGGTCTAGAGAGGCAGGTCCCAAGAGAGCGAGCTGGGCTGTTTCCAGGCCTTTTATAATGTTAGCAGAGAAGCATGGTGTGTGCATGTCTTGGATATTTTGCAAGGCATTATGGTTAATGTAGTCTGTTCACATGACCACATTATAAGTCCTTCTTTCTGCAGATGTCCTGGCGTCCATTTGTCTGATAGATGATGGGAGGGGCAGGTATACCTCTGATGACAGGCAAATGTTCTGTTTATGCTTCCTCTGAGTCTTTTGTTTTATTCAGGTGCCCACCTTAGTCCATCTTTTGTTCAGTTCTTTTAGGTGGGAGGGCAGAGGAAGCTCTTTTGTGTTTGTTAAGTGTGTGTAGTTAACTTATTCCTGCTCTCAGAAGCTCCCAGAAAAAGGAATGGAGAGAGAGAGGCTTGAAATAAAACTATTCTCTCTGTTGCTGTGTCAAATATATATTTTTAAAAGATACACAAATATATTGCTGTATATATATCCAGTAAATATGCTACATATTTTAGTAATAAACTGATACCGTTACAGTACTTATCCCATCACAACATTGCCAACTAAATAGAGCCTAGTAATATCACCCCCGTATCCTGTCATTAGTTGTTCTTCACACTTCTCCTTCCCCACAATTTCCCAAGACTTACCCTTAGGATGTAGTACAATTGGACTGATAGCTGGTGGAAGTCTCAGGAGGGTCTGTGGTATCTGGCCTTGTCTATTTCTGTTGCTGTGCTGGCTGACCCAAAAGCTCTGCCTCTTAAAGCTCTGACTTTCTAGGGTTGTGGCTCCACTGTCTCATCAGCTGCTGGGTCTCCCTCCCACCTGGAGGAAGCACTACTCTTTCACCTCACTACTGCTTGAACCTCCCTTCAACCAGAAGGGGGCTGCTTCATCACTGTGTCTGCCACTGAACCCCACAGCACCACCCCTGTTGTCAGGGACTGTCTGCTGCATCTGCCGCTGGGCCTTGAAGTTCTGCCCCTGCTGCTCAGGACTGCCTGGTGCATCTGAGCCCTTTCTTCTACTGACTCTCATCCTTCAAATGGGCAGGTCCTTCCTCTTTGGGAATGGTCTCCATTCCACAAGATGTCTCCTTGTTAGGTCCACAGTTCTTTGTGGAGCAAGCTTTTTTTTCTGAGGGTAACTATGATTCCTGGTCCACGAGCCCAAGGCCAAGAGATACCCCAGGTCATAGTGCAAGGTCTCCATTTTCCTCTTTCCTTTTTGGTTCTGGTGAAGATTATCACTTCCCCCACCAATTGCATTACTGCTACCTCTGTACAACATTATACTTCATTACATATATTTGTATCCGTCAGCTTTAAAAGTTCAAATAATTGTAGTTTGTGATTATTTTTTCCAACAGCAAAACTAGCAATTTGCATGTCTCTCTCTGAGGTCCCCTCTGACTTGGATACAAAAATTACCTAGCTGCTCACTGATGTATATGCATTGTCTGCAGCTTTTGCATATATTTATTTTGAAGACCCACATATTGAGCATTACAGTAGTACAACGAACTACCGACCAAAGCTGAACCACAGTTCTCAATGTATCTTCTTCCAAATAAGGTTTCAAACTACTGGCCATTCTCAATTTGAAATATACCTGTCACAAGATCATTGTAATCTGTTTCTGCCCAATCTCCTCTCTCTCTCTGAAATAACACCTAACAGTATTTTTCAATAAAGTTTTCGAACGATCAAGATCCTTTCTTCAGAGTCTCTTTACCTCTGTGTGTTTCAAGCTCCTGGGAAGGAAAGTATTTTACCAGTTAAGTAAGTTCACTTGAAGATAAACCAAGGGTTTATGTCTCCCATTCCCCCCTCCAATGCGGTGTCCAGTATTTCTCCCCTTACCTCCATTTCCTGGATCAGCTGATGCTAACACATCATAGTAGAGATGTCGTAATAGTGCCACTCACTTCTGCAACTGCCCATAATACATCCCCCAAACATAAAGTAGCCATCTTCACTACTTAGTAACTCCACTCTGTACAAGTTGAAACCATGCCCTGGTATGAACTACCATCACCATCTACAGGCAGTAACAATAGAACATCATCAGCAGATGCATAAAAAAAGAAACTATAGTTATAAATAACTCTGCCCAAAGAGCAGTGATATATATTAAATAATAATGAAGAGAGGGGTGAACGTTACGGTACACCCCAGCCCAGCCCACATTCCCTTGACCTCCCTTCATTAACACAATCCCACTCAAACCCAAACAAAACTCCAGCATTTACCATGACAAATAACAATTTACATCACTTGTTCCACCAATAATAAACTTCATCCAACATTGCCAATAACACAAATTCAGTCCCACACCCCTTTCTGAAACTCATTTGGCCCACAAAGTTGTGTAACCACTTCTTTTTCCAATAATTTAGAGAGCATGAACAGAAATGTACCTGTAGCTCTCACACACATTTCCACCAAGTAACTTTGTAAGTTTATCTGCTTTGAAAATGAGCCTCTACATCTATCAATCAACCCATGATTGCATCAGAGCTCTATTTAAATAAAACAATGGGACAGAGTCTAACAAAGAGTAATTAACATTCAAAGAAGTAACTAGCACCCTCACTCTTTCAGCAGTAGTAGGGTAAAAGGTATCTAACGTAACACCATACCTCCTAATCACTGGCCACATGAAGGACTATAGAGAGATGGAGGAGGATGAAGTGGCCAGTGATTAGGAGGTATGGTGTTACATTAGATACCTTTTACCTTACTACTGCTGAAAGAGTGAGGGTGCTAGTTACTTCTTTGAATGTTAATTATGTACTTAACATTCTTTGAATGTTAAGTACATAAGGATTGCCATACTGGGACAGACCAAAGGTCCATCAAGCCAAGTCACAAGTACCTGGCAAGATCCCCAAAAAGTACAACACATTTTATGCTGCTTATCTTAGAAAGAAGCAGTGGATTTTCCCCCAAGTCCATTTTAATAATGGTCTATGGAATTTTCCTTGAGGAAACCATTCAAACCTTTTTCAAACCCCACTAAGCTAACTGCTTTTACTACATAGTGGATGCTTGGAATGCCCTCCCGCGGGAGGTGGTGGAAATGAAAACGGTAATGGAATTCAAATACGCGTGGGACAAACATAAAGGAATCCTTCTCTAATGTGGGTAACACAGGAAAGGGAACTAAAACTGGCTTACAAAAATGGCCACTACCGCATGGACTACAACAGGAAACAAAACAGGGCACACTCTGACCCAGTTAGCAGGGGGGAAAAGCACCATAGGAGTAGAGCCCAGTACCCTACACCCACCACAATGCATTGCTAATGTGACTGTCTGCAGGGCACCTAACAGAAAAGGTGTCACACTCACCCCAGAGCCACATCGCAACCAGGGAAAGGCTGTCGGAGGATACAACACATTCTGCTGTCATGGAGGTGGATACGGCATTTGAGGCTGGCATACAGGCTGGAAAAAAGGTTTTTAGTTTTATTTTTTTAGTTTGGAAGGAGATTGGTGACCACTGGGGGAGTATGGGGAGGTCATCCCCCATTCCTTCCAGTGGTCATCTGGTCAGTTGGGGCACCTTTTTGAGGCTTGGTCGTGAAAATAAAAGGACCAAGTAAAGCCGGCGAAATACTGCTTAACGCCACTTTTTTTTTCCATTATCGGCGAAAGCCGGCCATCTGGTAGCCACGCCCATGCCCGCCCATGTCCCGCCTTCGCTAATCTACCGACATGCCCCCTTGAACTTTCGCTGGCGAAGCGACGGGAAAGCGGCGATGCTGTCAAAAATGCCGCTTTCGATTATACCGATTTCGCTGCTTTTAAGAAATCGCCGGGCATCTCCTGATTTATGTCGGAAGATGGTTGGCGATCACTTTCGATTATAAGCTGGTATGTTACTATGTTACATTCACTGGCAACAAATTCCAGAGTTTAATGTCACTATCCTGAGATCAAAAAACTCTGCCAGCTCCTCCACTGAGACCAATACTTCAGTCACCTTAGATTCTACCATTCCCTCAGCTAACAAAACTTTCTGGTCTCACCTCTCTCCTACCTACCTTTCCATCTCAACCCCTTTACAGCCCTCCCGTTGTCACCTCTTTCTCTCTCTCTTTTGCAGCCTTCTATTCCCCCTTTCTTTCATCAACTTCCTAGTCCTCCATTTCTACTTTCTGTACTCATTCTCTCACAGGCCCGCATCTACTTAACTGATTTTCTCATCCCTTTACTAGCCCCTTCTGGCATCCAATGCCTTTCTTCTTTCTCTTATCCCCCTACCTAGCATCTCAATTCTTCTTTCACCTCCTCCTCTAACACATTTCCACACTCTCTCACCTCTTCAGATCATACCACTTCCATTCTGACCTGACATTCTTGCCCTCTCCTCACGTTCTCCTTCCTAATTAATTTTGTCTCCTCTTCTCTTCATATAGTCTTCTCTTCTTATCACCTTGCTTTCTAGAGGCTCTTCCTCCTTGTTACTCCACCTTCTTCCCTCTAAGTGATGTAACTCTCATTATCACCTTGTTATATCTAGGTTCTTTCCCTTTTTACATTCATATTGTTTCCCCCTGTGGAATTTTTGCCTTCCAGGCTCTTTTCACTTTTAATATTTTCTATCTTTTGTCTCTTCCTCCTTCCTTTTCCAGCTGCCTACCCTTATGATCCTCCTCCTCACCTTCAGGCCCATAGTATTAGAAGCATATAATTGTACATTGTCTCTGCTGTTGCAACAAAATTGTATGTTATCTCTTGCTGTTGCAAAATCAGTCTCATGATAAAAGCCCTGAGATACCATGGCTCTTATCATGGGACTGACCCTATCAGGCTTATTTTCAAAAGAGAAGGGCGCCCATCTTTATACACAAATCGGGAGATGGGCGTCCTTCTCTCAGGGTTGCCCAAATCGGCATAATCAAAAACCAATTTTGGGTGTCCCCAACTGCTTCCCATTGTGGGGATGACCAAAGATCCCGGGGGAGTGTCGGAGGCATAGCGAAGGTGGGACTGGGGCGTGCCTAACACATGGGCGTCCTCGAGCGGTAATGGGAAAAAGAAGGGCATCCCTGACGAGCACTTGGCCAACTTTACTTGGTCCATTTTTTCTTACGACCAGCCTCAAAAAGATGTCTGAACTGACCAGATGACCATCGGAGGGAATCGGGGATGACCTCCCCTGACTCCCTCAGTGGTGATTAACCCTCTCCCACCCTGAAAAAAAACAACTTTAAAAACTTTTTTTTGCTAGCCTGAAATATCATATTCAGGTCCATCGCAGCAGTATGCAAGTCCCTGGGGGGAGGGGGGGGAAGATGTGTGTGTGTCAGTGGAGGCATAGCGGGAAGAATGGTCGTACTCTTTTCAATTTCCACATTGATTGGAACATCTTTTTGGTTGTGTTTTTCACGTGGTTCTCAAGCGTTAGGTGCCGGTCAATGGTAACTCCGAGAATTTTCAAGGTTTCCGAGATGGGTAGGTTTAATTTTGGTGTGTTGATGGTGGTGAATTTGCTCGTATTGTATTGAGAGGTAAATACTAGGCATTGGGTTTTTTCTGCGTTGAGTTTTAACCGAAAGGCATCTGCCCAGGAGTGCATGATGTGTAGGCTTTGGTTGATGTCGTTGGAAATTTCTTTTAGGTCTTGATTGAATGGGATGTAAGGATTGAGGTTTTGGTTGGATAGTAGTTTGGCTATAGGTGTCATCATTAGGTTGAATATAGTTGGTGAAAGGGGAGATCCTTGTGGAACTCCACATTCAGGTGTCCATGCAGTTGATGTAGTCGTCTTTGATGTCACCTGATATGAGCGTGTGGTTAGGAATCCTTTAAACCAGTTGAGAACATTGGCTCTGATGCCGAAGTATTCAAGGATGTGTAGTAGGATTCCATGATCAACCATATCGAAGGCACTTGACATGTCGAATTGTAGAAGTAGTATATTCTTGCCAGTTGCAATCGTTTGTTTGAATTTCGTCATGAGCGTAGCTAATACTGTTTCAGTGCTGTGGTTAGATCGAAATCCTGATTGGGAATCGTGTAGTAATGAGAATTTGTTTAGATATTCTGTGAGTTGTTTGGTTACCATTCCTTCTGTTATTTTGGTTATTAAGGGGTTGGATGCAACTGGTCTATAGTTGGTTATTTCGCTTGCGTTTTTCTTTGCATCTTTGGATATGGGGGTGAGTAGAATGTTTCCTTTTTCCCTTGGGAAGAGTCCATTTTGTAACATAAAATTCACGTGTTTCGTTAGGTCTGTGATGAAGTGTTGGGGTGCCAATTTCATAAGGGTATTGGGGCATATATCTAATTTGCAATGAGATTTGGTGAATTTTTTAAGTGTTTGGGAGATAAGATCTTCCGATATTGTCTCAAATTCAATCAGATCCTATCTGCTGGGTATGTTCCAGGGTTTGGGTCCAGGCAGTCTAGAAGTGTAGCGTATTCGATGGGGCTGGCAGGTATTTTGAGTCATAGTTGTACTATTTTCTCTTAGAAGTATTTCGTGAGGCTTTCAGCCTCTGGTGTGTCTGTGCTGTTGTTTGTGACTGGTGTAGTATTTAGTAGTTTATTCACGAGTTGGAAAAGTTTGTGTGTGTCCTTGTAATTTGGTCCAATTTCAGTTTTGTAATATAGTCTTTTGGTTTGTCTTATGGTGTATTTATATGTTCTTCGGAGTTGTTTCCGTTCATTGAGTGTGGAATCGTCTTTCTTTTTGTTCCATGCATGTTCTAATTTCCTGACTTGTGTTTTGATTTTTTTCAGTTCTTCATTGAACCACGGTATTGAGTTCTTTCTATGTGAGGTTCTAGTTTGAATTGGGGCGATTTTGTCTAATGTTGTTCTGCATCTATCGTCCCAGTCTAGGAGGAATTTGGTTGTGTCTGCCTTTGTTGTCCATTCGTTGTGGTAGATCTGTTGCCAGAATTTTATCGGGTCTATTTTTCCTCTCGTGGTGTAGGTTTGTCATTCTTGTTTTTTGATTGTGGTTCTCGATCACCATTGGAGGGAGATGTATGCTTTGTAGTGATCTGACCACAGTGTGGGTCAAATTTATAAGCAATAATGTCTAGTGTGTGTCCTTTGGTTTGTGTTGGTTGTACATTTGGTATGTGAAGATCCCATAGTTGTAGGAATTCTTTGCATTCTTGGGTGCTTGTTGAGGTAAGGTCTTCTAGGTGCAGGTTGATGTCACCTATTATGATGAGGTTTGATGTAGAGATGCATGTGTTTGAGATGAAGTCCATGAGGTGTGTTTGAGTGTCTTGCCATTTACCTGGTGGTCTATAGAGTAGGATTGCGTTAAGGTGTTCCTGCAGGTTTGGGTGATTGATTCTGACCAATGCAATTTCAAGTTGAGGTAGGATGGATTCAGCTGTGGTCATGATAGTAAACTCGGATTTATATATTATGGCTATGCCACCTCCTCTTTTCCCGTTCCTTGTCCAGTGGGTGATCTTGTATCCTGGTGGGCACAGGTCTAGGATTATGGGATCCTTGAGGTCGTGGATCCATGTTTCTGTGATGAATAGGAGGTCAATATTGTCTGTGGTGATCCAGTCTGTTATATCCTCTGTTTTTTTTACTACTGATCTAGCATTTGTATATCCCATTTGGATTGGGTGGTACTGTTCGATTCAGGTTGTGGATGTGTTAATCTTTATTAGTTGTCTATCTTTTTGGTGTTTGGTTTTGTTGTTTCCTTTCTTTGCTTTCTGTTGGTTATGTCCGATTGTGTTTATTTTCGCTTTCAGTTGGTTGTTGTTCCTTTGGTCTGGTGGGTTGTAGATTAGTTGTTTGTAAGGTTTATTTGTAGTGGGTAAGTTGTCGTTTAAGTTGGGAGTGGTCCAGGCGTGGTAGATTATGGGGAGGAAATATATTATCATGAGTAGTTTTTTGGTATTCATGTTGGCTATAGTTCGTGATCAACTTAAACTGTAATCAGTGTTAAATAGTATAGGCAGTACGCTATTTTCAGTATGGTGCAGAATAAACAGTGCATAGTAAGCATTTCAATCTAAGCATTGCAACGTAATATTGAACAGTAGTCAGTTCTGTATGAGCAGTGTATTGTAAGCAGTGTAGCTTTGATGATCAAAAGTGCACCGTATGCCTCATATAAGCAGTGCTATAGAACAGTGCAGTTCAAGCAGTGCAGTATAGTCAGTGCAGCTTAAACATTTAACAGTACAATATATGCAGTGCAGTATGGACTTATCAGCTTATCAGCTAGTTTGCCCGGAAAAATGTTATCCTGCTTCTGTCTTCATGTTTTAATTGCGGCATACAGTTTGTAACTAAATGGTCTTGACAGAAAAGTTCTTAGGATGTGTGTGAGTGGTGTGTTTTAGTATTGTTCAGCTATACAATCACTTGTATGGTGTTGCATGATGCTTAGAAGGTGTTTAGGGCTGTGAGGTACCTGATTGGCACTGAGAGGTGAATTAGAACATGGAAAAGTAAATTAGGTAGTCAGGCAGGCAATTAAATTTAAGACAATTTGATAATACAGTGAATAAACGATTTTACCCTGCCTACATGATTGCTTTGCTATAAAGACAATTTAGCAGTTCTGAAATGTATTAAGCAGTTCTATAAGACAGTGGGTTGTAGGATGCGACCCCAGATCACCTCTGAAACCTCTCGTCACTGGCCTCTCCGACTGCTCCTCAAGTTGCTTTCTCTTCCTCCTCACTTCGTCCTCCCGATCTCTCGCGCCAACTGGTCAACGGATGGTCCAAGGGTGAAGGCGGCTCTCGTCCCTCTCCCCTTCGTCTCGGTGGTCAGTGCGTCTCTTGTTATCCGCCTCCTCGCTCGCTTGGACTCTCACGGCTTGGCTCCTCTCAGTGAGCTCGAGTCGGGAGGTCGCTCGACCCTGGCCTCACTGGGTCTGGTCTGGTCGTCTCGTAGCACGAATCAGGCAGAGCGGCAGTAGGCCTCGATCAGCCCATACGCCCCTGTTCGCGCTGGGTTCGGTGGGTCAGGCTCTGTGGTCCTGCGCTCGGCAGCAGTTCTCCTCAGGAAGCCGCTCAAAGCCTCCAAAACAGCCACGATTTACCCTGCTGTCTCTCCGCCATTGGTCACTCCTCGAGTCGCGGGTCGGGTTCCCTAAGTCGGCAAGCCTGGGCAGTTCGGAGTGAGGGCTCTGGTCCAAGTCCCGTCTGAACCTTTCCGGTCCGGTCAGGGGTATCCGCTGACACCTGGATGGCCCGGTGGGCTTGCTCACTCCGGGTCTCGGTCATCAGCGGGCAGATGGGCCGCGTGGGCCGTGTGGTGTGGTCACTTCGTCCGAGACTCGCCGCTAGCTCTCTAGATCCTTGGGTCCCGATTGGATCAACTGACTCGGTAAGGACCCGGCTCTGGCCTAGTTCCCTCCCGGTCCGTTCTGGTCTGGTTGGGGACAGTTCAGGTGGTCAACTCGCCTGGGACCTCAGGAGCTCGCCTGCAGAGCTCCTTACCTGTCGGCCATGATACAAAATCCAAATAAATAAATAAAGGGGGTGTCATAGGCATAGCAAAGACATGGACATCCTTCTCACAGAAACATCCACATTTTGGACATCCTCTGCCCATCCGGAGACACTTGGACGTCGTCCCTGATGAGCACTTGGACGTTTTCACCTGGACTTGTGCTTTTTAAAGGTTGTAGACAGCAATTTATTTAAGGTTGTAGACGGCTATTATACACGCAGCTTGTCTGTGTGTATGAAGCCATCTTTGGCATGCGCAAAGCAGCCATGCACAACGCTTGGCTGCTCTGCACTGGCTTCCCCTCCTTAGGAAGGAAATTGTGTACAAATGAGCTAACAGCGAGCAGCTCATTTGCATGCGATTTCCTTCATGCATGCCCGTTCCTTTCCGAATCGCTAAGGGATCAGTAAGGGAAGGGCTTTTTCCGTTCAGTTAATGCATCAGTTAGTCCACTGCAGTGCCCCCTAGGGTGCCCGGTTGGTGTCCTGGCATGTCAGGGGGACCAGTGCACTACAAATGCTGGCTCCTCCCATGGCCAAATGAGTTGGATTTGGTCGTTTTTGAGATGGGCGTCTGCGGTTTCCATTATCGCCGAAAACCTGGGATGACCATCTCTAAGGTCGACCATCTCAATATTTAGGTCGACCATCTCTAAGGTCGAGCTAAATGTGGAGATTTGGGCGTCCCCAACCGTATTATCGAAATGAAAGATGGCCGCCCATCTTGTTTCAATAATATGGGTTTCCCCATCCTTTCGCGAGGTCGTCCTGCGAGGACACCCTCAGGAAAACTTGGGCACCCCGTTCCATTATGCCCCTCCACGTCAGCAGGAAATGATGTGGAATTATGCTGCCTCTGCTGCTGGGGTGGGGTTTGGAAAAATGGTGTAAGGTGAAGAGAATAGTCACTTGGCTGGTGGCAGGCTGCGAGTGACTGTTGGCTGAAATTTGGGGCACTGCTAGAAGATGCGGTGCATAGGCTCCGTATGTCTACTGCCCTGATTATGGTAAAGCAGATTTCACTTTTAAGATGCTATTTAATAAGCCACAGTAAAACAGAGATGGAAATGCTGATTTACTGCAGAGAAACTCTTCATGTGATTTATTAAGTTGCATTATCTGAGTACAGGCAAATTCATTAACTCAGCTTAGGAAATAGGTCCCTTAGTTTCCATACCAGCAGTCAGTTTTGTGGCTATGCAGGATGCTGCTTGGCTCTTTTAATTATGTGTGACACCACAAAAGCTGTTTTTATGTTGTCAATTCACTACTAGCAGTTATCTTGATAAAAAGTAGCTTGAAGACATAGCAAGTTCTGCACTTCCTGACAAGTGGTGAACACATAGGGTTCTTTTACTCAGTGATGGTATGCACTAACGCGTGCTTACCATGCGGGAAAATGTACTACCGCAGGGCGTGCTCAGGCATCCCGTGGTAGTGTTCGCATCTGCACACACTTCACTCACACTAAAAAATATTTTATTTTTTAGTGCTGGGGGCGTGTTTGGGGGGGAGAGTAGGTGTGCTCAGCACTAATCGGTTAGTGCAACTACATTTCCACACACCTTCCAATTAACACATCGGTTAGCGCAACCACATTGCCACACAACTTACAATTAACACATGGTTAGCTTTCAGTCCTTTCCACCTATTAAATAGGTGTCAGTAAGGGCTCAAATGCTAACGGCCACGTGCTGATTGAGAAATTAGTGCGTGGCCATTAATTGAAGAAATTAAAAATCAGCCATTTTACAGCTGTGCTAAAAGTGGCCTCAGCGTGCAGGGAAACCCACGCACTAGTCATAGCATACACTACCTTTTAGTGCAGCTTAATAAAAGGGCCCCATAATTTGCTAACATATATAATTTCAGTGCTTCTAGAGATAAAAATGGGCCATGCTTACAGTCCAATTGTTACTTCTAGAAGGCCATTGGAGGGGGGGGGGGGGCAGGCTTACACTTAAATGTTATCAGCAATATTCAGCCACTAACCCCCAATTCTATATAGCACACCTAGAGATCTGAAGCAAAATTCAGGTGGATTCTATAACAACGAGCATAACTTAATTAGTTTAACACCCTATGCTGTCTATTAAAATGTTTTATTGTGTATTGTGTTGATTTTGTAATGTAGCATTCCATACCATACTTTGTATTGTTGTTTGAATATTTTTACTGCTGTAATTGACTATTGCTTATGTGTGATTTATCCTTGCTGTACACCACCTTGAGTGAATTCCTTCAAAAAGACAGTAAATAAATCCTAATAAGTAAGTAAATAAATAAATAGCATTGATAACAGCACTTAAGCAATAATGAGCACTAATTGGCAATAATTAGAATTCCTGCGCACAACTCTCTAAGTGTATTCTGTAATGCACTGTGCCTAACTTCTAACGCATACAGACAAAAAAGGGCATGGTTATAGGTGGGGAAATGGGTGTTTTATGGGCGTTCCGAAATGTATACATTTTGTTATAGAATATGGCCCAATGCACCTACATCTACACGCTGGGTTTTATACCATTTTTTCGTTGATGTAAATGGACACGCGTAGAAGCATATTCTGTATACTGTGCCTAAATCTAGGCGCTGGTTATAGAATATGCTTAGGTAGATTTTGTAGGCACCATATATAGAATCCCCCCATAAGAGGGGAAGTTATCAACAAGGGCTACTGTTAAGTTACTTTACCACACTGGATTATTTTACCACAAGTTGGGTTATTTTTGCTTAGGGTCTCATTGCACAAAATGGGACCCTGTGCTAAAATAACCCAATTTAACAACAGTCCACATTAGTAACTCCCCCCCCCCCCCCCCCCAATAGTAAGTTATGCATTTAATACCTGCTGGTCATCCCTCTTCTTATGGAGCCAAGCATCCTTCTGGCTTTGACCGTCACTTTTTCTACCTGTTTGGAGACCTTAAGGTCATCAGACAGAATCAACCTCAAGTCCCGCTCTTCTTTCATACACAGAAGCAGTTAACCCCCTATATTGTACCGCTCCCCTGGATTCTTGTAACCCAAGTGCACGACCCTGCATTTCTTAGCATTAAATCTTAGTTGTCAATCATCAGACCATTCTTCAAGCTTAGCTAGATTGTTCCTCATGCCATCCACACTCTCCGGGGTGTCCACTTTATTACAGAGTTTGGTATCATCTGCAAGGAGGCAAACCATACCAGACAGCCCTTCTGCAATATCAATCACAAAGATGTTAAAAAGAGCTGGTCCAAGGACCAACCCCAGCGGTACACCACCTCCTCATGAACACAGTCTTCTGAAAATTGATCTTGGTCTACCATACATTCATCCCTATTTGCATTTGTTTTCTGTGGTCCTACTCCTGGCCTTTCATCCATGAACACAGTACAGAAATAATTGTTAAGCAGTTCAGCTTTATCCTTATCAGCTTCTACATATTCCTCCCTCTCAGCTGTGAGCCTCACAATGATATTATGGCACTTCCTCCTGTCAATTATATATATCTGAAAAATGTCTTGTCTCCCAGTTTTACCTTATCAACTATCTTTTTTCCACTTGCATCTTTGCATTCCTGACAGCTTTTCCAGCTTCTCTTAGCTTTTCTAGGTATTTTTTTCCTGTCCTTCTGTTTCTGAGTCGTCTTGTAGTTGTTATTCTGGACGTGAGCCCTTGAGCCCAGGCTGAGGCCTAGTATAGGATTTAGGCCAAGGCCTAGGGTGGACCGAACAGGCCCTATGCACCACCCCAGCAACCAAACCCCGCACACTCACAACAGCCAACAGGCACCACCAGAAAGGGGACGATAGAGCATTCAGGCGGGCCTCACAGCCGACAGGGGACCAAATCACACTCTGGGAAGGGAGAAAGAATAACAAGGGTTCCACATGGAACTGAGCCACAAGCAGCTCACACAGAGCAGAGTAGAGCCACAAAGGAAAGGGTGAGAGGCAGAAGCCTCTAAAGGTATATAAGGCTGTGCCACAGGTGAACAAGAATACAGGAAGCCCCAGAAGGAAACACTCTAGGCTTATACAGCACAGGACTTAAGGAAAAAGAAAATCAACTATAGGAATACACTCTAGGCTGAACCATTCAGCACACAAGGGAACTAGGCTGTATCTACAGCATACAACAATACAGGGAGTCCCCACAAGGGAACACACTAGGTTGACTATACAGCATACAAAGGGAAAGGGAGAACTACCTAAGGGATACACAAAGCTGGCCCCACAACACCCCAAAGGAAAAAGGGAACTGCTAAAGGAATAAACAGAACAGTGCTACTCAGCAGACCAGGGAAACAGGGGAGAGATAAGCAAACAGGGGAAGCTGCCAAAACACACACAGACCAGCAAAGGCACACTCCACCCTGTACACAGGAGACAGCTACAGCAAACAAAAAGAACTAAAACAAACAAACAAGAGCAAAAATACAAGGACAGGGGAAGGCAGAACTGCAGGGAGCAGAGCAGAAGCTCAACACAACAAAGGGAACACCGAGGGAGAGAAAGTTAAACAAACAAACTGAAAAGACACAAGCTTACCCAGACAGTACTACTTAGAGCAGGAGAAAGCAAACCAGGGGCTAGATGCACTAATCAGTCGTTACAGCCCTTCCCTTACCGATTCCCTTAGCGAATCGGTAAGGAACGGGCATGCATCAAGGAATAGGAATGCAAATGAGCTGCTCGTTGTAGCTCACTTGCATTCTCTATTCCATCGTTAAACAGTCGGCCAATCGGCCAGTCGTGCATGCGCAGAGCAGCCAAGCGTTATGCTGGCTGCACTGCGCATGCCAAATACGCCTCCCTATGCCACTCGAAGACGCCGCGCTGCTCACCCTCCTCCGATGCGGCTCAATCCAGCAGAGGTGCAGTTGAGAACGCCCATTCAAAAAAAAACCCATTTAAAACGGCTAAACGCGTTGTGATTGGCTCAGAGACTTCCTGGTATCTGAGCTGAGTGAAGCACTGCCAGAAAAGACGTTTTTATTATTGCAAGGGGCCAAAATGGACGGGTTTTTTTGGATGGCCGGCCATTCCCCCCTTTTTTTAATAATAAAAACGTCTTTTTTGGCAGTGCTTCACAGCTGAGAGACCAGAAAGTCTCTGAGCCAATCACAGCACGTTTAGCCAAGCTAAACATGCTGTGATTGGCTCAGAGACTTCCAGGTCTCTCAGCTGAGTGAAGCACGGCCAAAAAGGACGTTTTTATTATTCCAGGGTTGAATGATGTCCAAAAAAGAGCCTGCAGCATCAGAGCTTGTTTGATTTTTTTTTAATATATAGTGAAGAACGTCCATAAAGGACGCTCCTGACAAGCACTTGGGCGGTTTTTTGGGTGTACAACGGCCATAATGGCTGTCCATGATGAACACTTGGCTGTTTTTGCTCCCCAATTAATTTTTTTTACATTTTAATAATTTTTCCAATCCCGCGCAGCCCCAACGAGAGGTACAGACCTCTCGTTAGATTTTCCAGCGTTAAGGCAATCGGAAAAGGTTAGTGCATCTCATTACAATGGGGTTTCTACACAATTTGCTCATCTGAATTCCGTTTTCGTTAGCTGCTACCGTTGTTGGAAAAAAGTCTTTAGTGCATGCCAGGATTTACTACTTGCTTGTTAATGGCTCGTTAAGTTTAGTGCAACTGCCCCCAGGTGTGGGGAGTGAGGCAATCAGGCTCATGCTGGGAATATCCAGCACACACAGACACACAGAATAAGCAAGCACGAGGAGAAAGGCTAAACTCCAACATGAACATAAGCGCAGGCTGGCTTCAGCAAAGCAATCAGAGCAATCAACGCCAAAGCAATGATTGCAGGGGAAAGGCAGGCTTAAATGGATCAGGCTTCTGACTTATGCTGGCTCAGCCCCTGACAATCCGATCAGGAGTGAGTCCCAAACATTCCCCTGCCTATCCAGCAGAATCATAACAGTAATGTAATGTATTTCCCTTACCTTTTCAGCTACTATGTTCGAGAACCAGGGCGACCTTCTTTTCCTCTTATTTTTTTTTATAGTTTTTTAACATAAAAGGTTGTCGCCTTTAAAATAGCTCCTTCAGTTTTGCCCACTGCTGTTCTGCTTCCTTCAGCTGTTCCCATTCAACTAACTCCTGAGAAATTCCCCCATCTCCGCAAAGTTAGTTCTTTTGAAATCTAGGACTTTCAATCTCGAATGAGCCCTCTCCTCCTTGGTCTTAATATTGAACCACACCATTCGATGATCACTAGATGCCAAATGATCTCCCACTGTAACATTAGAAATATTCTCCCTGTTTGTGAGCCCTAGGTCTAGGATAGCTTCATTTGTGTTGGTTCTGTTACCCACTACTGAGACAATTCTTCCTGTAGAGAATCTAAGATCTCTTTGCTTTTAGAAGACTGTGCAACAAGGACGCCCCAATCGATGTCTAGCATGTTAAAAAAAAAACTATTAATAGTACTTCCCCTTTCCTAGCTATTTTGTGGATGTCTTCAATTAAGCCTCTGTCCATTTCTTCTGATTGTGATGGTGACCTGTATATTACACTAATGTAAATACATGTTCCTTTCCCTCTTACCAGTTTAATCCACAGCGCTTCTTCCTTACCCCATATGCCCTGCAGTTTTGTCACTTTATTATTATTATTAACAAATAATGTCACTCCTCTGCCCTTTTTTTCCTACCCAGTCATGGCTTTCCATGAGCCATGTCTCCATGACCACCACTAAATACAAGTCAGCTTCTATTGTTGCAGCTTCTAGATCTAGAAATTTGTTTCCCATACTACAGGCATTGGTATACAAGGCTCTCCAGATGTTACTTCCCCCCCCCCCCCCCTTTCCTATAAGGGTATTTGATGTCTTACCTTCCTGAGGGTTATTAATTACTTTGGGGCTTTTCTCACCCATCCCCAGCAAACTAAGTTTAAAGCCCTCTTTAGCAGAGGGGGGGGGGCACCAGGGGAGCGGCCACTCCCCCAAATGGACTTCTGCTGGCACTGGTGCCTTTATTTTACACGATCTATCACATTTAAAACACCGTTGGCATTCTGCTCTCCGCTCCACCTGTGCCTTTAACCTGGCTACGCTTCTGCTCTTTAGTATTTTAGCCAGTCTGTTACTGAAGACACTTTGTCCATTTCTTGAAAGATGGACACCAGCACCACTCAGTAGCTCTTGGAAAATCATCCCATGGTCTAGGAAACTGAAGCGTTCATGTTGGCACCATCCACGCAACCACACATTTAGCTTCAGGATGCAAGCTTCCCTCATTCAGCCTTTTCCTTTAACAGGAAAGCACCTAGTTGTTGCCTGAGCAACTAGGTGCTTTTATCTAGAAAAAATAGGGAGATTCAAATGTCAGGCATCAAAAATAGGCAATACAGGTTCAAAACACTCATAAAAGTCCGAGTGTTATACAGAGGAAAGGGCGTATCTCCATGGGCGTTTATCTCTGAGAACGGGTCCGTGAAGGGGCGGACCGAACCGTATTTTCGCAAAAAATAGACGTCCATGTTTTATTCGACAATTTGTGAGCTGGGCGTATTTGTTTTTCAGCGATAATGGAAAATGAAAGCGCCCAGCTCAAAAATGAATAAATCCAAGGCATTTGTTCGTGGGAGGGGCCAGGATTCGTAGTGCACTGGTCCCCCTCACATGCCAGGACACCAACCGGGCACCCTAGGGGGCACTTTTACAAAAACAAAAAAAAAGGTAAAAGAGCTCCCAGGTGCATAGCACCCTTCCCTTGTGTGTTGAGCCCCCCAAATCCCCCTCAAAACCCACTGCCCACAAGTCTACACCATTATTATAGCCCTAAGGGGTGAAGGGGGGGCACCTACATGTGGGTACAGTGGGTTTGGGGGGGGGGGTTGGACGACTAATAAGCATTAAGCAGCACAATTGTAACAGGTAGGGGGGGATGGGCCTGGGTCCACCTGCCTGAAGTCCACTGCACCCCCTAACAACTGCTCCAGGGACCTGCATACTGCTGCCAGGGAGGTGGGTATTACATTTGATGGTGAAAATAAAAAGTTGTGAAACATCATTTTTTTGTGGTGGGAGGGGGTTAGTGACCACTGGGGGAGTCAGGGGAGGTCATCCCCGATTCCCTCCGATGGTCATCTGGTCATTTAGAGCACTTTTTTGGGACCTGTTCGTGTGAAAAAAGGGTCCAACAAAAGTGTCCTAAATGTTCGCTAAAAACGCCTTTATTTTTTTCGATTATCGCCCTAACGCGTACATCTCTCCTCGGCCGATAACCACGCCCCAGTTCCACCTTTGCCACACCTCTGACATGCCCCCATCAACTTTGTCCGCATCCGCGACGGAGTGCAGTTGAAAACGTCCAAAATCGGTTTTCGATTATACCGATTTATTCGTTTTTGTGAGATAAACGTCTATCTCCCGATTTGGGTCGAAATCTAGGCGTTTTTCTCTTTCGATTATAAGGTGGATAGTCTCACTTAAGTTACGTGAACTCACACCCAAATTGTTTTACTTAGCTTTTGCGGTGTTCGTCACTAGTTATTCAGTGCGGATCCTTCCTACTCCTCAAACCCCGACCTACGATGGCCGTCGTTTCGAAGACCTGCCTCAGGGTTCGGTGGTTCGCATGTTATCTCCGCACTAGTGCTTTACCATCTGACCCAGAGCCTTGAAGTCACATTTGATATGTTCAGTAAAATACCTAGCAGTATCATTTGTGCCAACATGGATGAGCAGCATAGGATAGTGGTCAGTACGCTTGATGAGTCTAGGTAATCCTTCTGCTGCATCTTGAATCTTGGCACCAGGCAGATGACGCACCTCCCTTAACCAGAATATCAAGTGCTGGCTTCATAAGTCTATGTTGTATCAAAGTAAATTTTGGCAGATCTTGATAAACTGATATCTTGAAGTTGTTGTAATCTAGAGAGGGATGTTGCCGGGCTCGTTCACTCCTTATCCAAAAATTTAACAAAGTGTGCTATGATGTCTCTAGGCTGATTATCCTGCCGCTGTCCTAGAAAGCAATGAGTTCTTTCAAGTTCTACCGGTTCAGCCACATTGTCAGGGCCCAGCAATTTTGAGCAGAGAGCTTGCACTATTACCAACACATCTTCTGTTGCCCCCCCCCCCCCTGGGGATCCTCCGAAAATGCAGATTCTTCCAACGCCTTCTATTTTTGAGGTCGTCCATCTTGTAGAGAAGATCCTCTTGCTGTTTTGCCAAATCCTGAATCTGTGAGGTGTTTGATGCCACAGTCTCTGCGTGTTTGTCTATTTTGAGCTCCAGATCCTTCACAAGCCTGCCCAGCTGTCAGCGATCGGAACTCAGGGATGCCATGTGCTCCAAAATATCCTACTTTGAGCACTTTATCTCCACCAGAATCCCGGACAAACACTGCTTCAATTCTTTTGAAATATCTCTTTTTGGCAGATAAGGTCTTGCATCAGCCAAAGAAAGTGCAGAATCAGAATCTGAGGGCCAGGAGGGAGCCAGTGAAATGAGGCATCTGGTGCACTTTAGCAGCAGCATGCCCCGAGGAGTGCTCACCATCCTTTTTGTTGAAGAAGAAGCTTTACTCATAATTCCACTATGGGATCAGCCCCAATTCCACCAAGTAGGTAGGAAGATAGCCACAGATGGAGCAGGATACTGCTACTTTTAGTGTGATTGAGGCAGGAGCAAGCGAACTAGGCAGCCAATCAATGCTGTGACATCACTTCCTTTGATTTCTAAAGTCTTTTAAAGATTTTAAAATGTGTAATTTGCTATATTTATATATCAGAACATTGTTTGGGGTCCAAAAACAAAACGTTTGCCTCAAAATTGCTAAAAATCTTGATCCCCTGCAAAATTTTGAGTCAGGCGCAGTTTGTACCCCTCCGCTGTTGCTGCTATTAAAAGCTACCTTTGGCTCTTTTTCTGGACTCTTTAGTCTGCTCACCTTTTCTGACGCTTTGACACTTGAAGATCGTTTGCCTGTCTGTTTTCCTGGACCAACAATTGATTTCATTTGTTTTCTCATGTTTTCACATATCCATCCACAAGCAAGCTCTCTAGCACCCCCTCAATGCCCTTTCATTTGAAACATTAAAATATGATGACAACTTAAGTACTTTCCTACCAGTGGTGCACAGAAATAAAGGTTAACAAATAAATAAAAAAATCCACCAAAAAATATAAGGTGATATATTTTTAAAGGATTAATTTTATACATTACTTGACTAACTTTCGGGAGCTAACCCTTTTTCAGGTTTAAACATTGGTGACAAATATATCATGAACACCTCTGAACCACTATAGAGATATGTTTAGATTGGTATTTCTCTGTTGGTGAAATCTAGTTTACAAGATTGTTTTTTTTTTACCACTGGGTGGTGCTGTAGGAACATTGTGTAGATGGTAGGGCAGAATATCTCTGCATTATTTTGTTTAGGCTTCAGTTCCTCTCTTTGGGAGTCTTTTACAAAGGTGCCTTAACGTTTTTAGTGCATAGTAAAAATTAGTGTGTGCTAAATGCTAAAATGCCCATTATATTCTTATGGGCATCTTAGCGTTTAGTGCATACTAATTTTTGCCATGCACTAAAAACACTAGTGCTCCTTTGTAAAAGGGCCCCCTCTGTGCTTCATAACTTCCTAAGGGTCATCTTTGTGATTTTACTGTAGTAGCAGAACTGTAATAACATTCATGTTGAGTATTAGATCAGGTGATACACCATTTTATCATGCTGTTTGGCTTTGGCAGAGGAGTAGCCTAGTGGTTAGTACAGCAGACCTTGATCCTGAGGAACTGGGTTCAATTCCCACTGCAGCTCCTTGTGACTCTAGGCAAGTCACTTAATCCTCCATTGCCCCAGGTACAAATAAGTACCTGTATATGTTATGCAAACTGCTTTGAATGTAGTTGCAAAACCCACATAAAGGCAGTATATCAAGTCCCATCCTCTTTAAATGTTCATTATTTGGAAATAAAAACATTTTTTTATACATTACTGATGAGAATCAGACTGTGTTTGAACATACTGTTTACAAATCCATCTTGGTTTACTGATTGTAAATGGTGGCGAGTGCTCTATTTGAATAAATAGACTTCTTGTTACACTTGAGTTAAAGTATAATTTTAAATAATTATTTTTGTCTTATACTTTATTGTATAAAATATCAGAAAAGAGATTTTTTGAGTTGAGAATATCTGAGATATGACACACTTTCTCAGTGCTAATTAAAAGCAAACAAAAGACATGCTGCATTGGAGCTAGTCTTCACCTTCCACTTTAGCTGCAACTGGGAGAATGGCACAGGTTCCAGATCAGTGCCCAAATGTTCCAAATTGATAACCTGGCAGAAAATCACCATTGCTCTTTCTCTCTACATATATCAGAAAATCTATTTAACTACCTTCGTGAGAGCAGGTTTGAAAAATCTACTATTTGATTAGCCTTTATTATGTATGCCCAAGCTTTTTAATTTTCTTTATTTTTCTTATATCTATTTTAATCTCATTTGTGATAATCATATTATTTGACATCATGCCTTTTTATTGTATAGTTTCTTTCTTTCATTTTGAACATCTTGCTCCTTTTTTGAGCAAGCACTCTATTTCAGTCTTGACAATATGAAAGGTAATAAAACAGGGCATCAGATGCATTATAACATGAAACTGGATAGTGAAATCTCTGTAGGTTGGTCTTGAAGGTCAAAGCTGCAATTCAGTATTTTACTGTTAAGATAACTACTTGTTCAACAGTCCCTCTCTTCTTTCTGACTTCATCTCAGCCACATTGATTCTTCTGTGGTCATGTACCTAGTGAAATCAGTAGTGCAAAAGATGGGTAAATAAGTTTAGCGAGGTCATGATCTGAAAAGAAAGCAGATGTAAGACAGATCCTTAATATCTCACCTTCCTGCCACGAAGGACAGCTTTGCAGCCTCCTGTTGCTTGAACTTTAAATGTACAACTCTATGGCTATCGAGACTTTTAATTACAAATATCAAGCTTATCTCAGATTAGCATTTCTAGCAGGTAAGTAGTGTGCAAAAAGAGGAACTTAAAATTGTTATGCAAGAGTCACTTTCTGATGCTGTTCAGCTTCCTCTGGTTAATTTTAAACTTCGTTCTCATTTAGGTACATGCACAAAGAGAAGGCATAATGTTTCCTGGCTCAACTTTGCTGCCCATTATCGAGATTAGTATGCCTTAGAAATGGTGACTGAGGTGAGAAATAATGAACTCGGCTTTACATGTGCAATGTGCATAAAGCAGAGCTTTCAAGTTACCCAGATCCAGGAGGGAGATTGTTGGCTAGCCCTAGATTCCTGTCAACTTCAACCTTATGCATTATAGGACCTGCAGCACTGATTTCAATGTGTAGAACAGGGACTGCAAAAACCACACTGCTTTGGGATGCAAGTTTAAAACCAGGACTGGCCAAAAAGACCGCCTCGTAAAACTGAAAAACTTGGCAACTCTGGCATAAAGGGCCTTATGCTTGTGGTTCCCAAATCTGATCCTGGAGGCACCCCAGTCAGTCAGGATTTTAGGATACCCACAATGAACATTCATGAGAGAGAATTGCATGCACTGCCCTCAATTTATGCTAATCTCTCTCATGAATATTCATTGTGGATATACTGAAAACCTGACTGGCTGGGGTGCCTCCAGGACCAGGGCCCTATGCAACTCATTGCTCCTTGCAGTTTTTGAATTGGATAGGCATGAGTTTAAAATTTATTTTTTAAGTATGACAGTATTGTATCTGGTTAAATTTTCACATTACTAAGAAAGCAAAGCAGAGACTATATGAAACCTAGGATGCAGGAGTTCAGATAGCCTCACTTGTTTGGGGAAAAGCTACAGAATTTATTTAAACATCTATCATTTTTAAAGTAGGAAGTGAATTGAGATAGCCGACACTGACTGCATGCTTGTTGCAGGAGTTTCACACTATGCTACTTACTGAGGTCTAAATTAGTTGCACTGCATATGAGGATTATGGGAAGGCAAAAGGATAAAAGTAAAACCTATGCTGCTAAGATAATGGCTGCTCAAATACTCAGTCTGATGGATCCACATGTGCTGTAGGCAGTGGCATTTGCCTTTATTGGAAATAATATTTTAGAACTCGTTTGTGAGCTTGGCTCATTTGATGCAGAGGCCTTGCTATGCTCTTAGTGTGGTGGGTTCTCAACCCAATCAGGTTTTCAAGATACTCAGGGCCGGCTCAAGGGACTGTGGTGCCCTGACCAACGGTTTGGTGCCTTCCTATTGGCATGCCCTCCCTCAGGTCATCCTCCCTCCCCCGACCTACCTTTAAAAGCAGTTTCCCCCTCCTGAATACTGACAGTGTTTCACTTACGCTACCTGCATCGGCTCCTGCATCGTCCCTCTGCCGCACCCCAGCCCCTCCTTTGACATAACTTCCTCTTTTCACAGGGGTGTGGTGGAAGGAAAATGACAGGGTGCTGATGTGGGTAGTGTTAGATGAAATGCTGTCTGTGTTTGGGAGGGGAAAACTGCCTTTAAAGGTAGAAGGGAGAAGGTGGCTTGAGACAGAAAGAGGAAGAGGGTTGCCGGCTCTTCTTTTTTTCCTGCACACGCAATGTCACCAGGTAAGCTCTGGACCAGCTTAACCTCTACTCTTAGGGTGTCAGTATTCAGAAAACTGCTTTTAAAGGTAGGTCGGGGGGGGGGGGGGGGGGGGGGGGGAGGATGGCCTGAAGGAGGACGTGCCAATAGGAAGGCACCAAACCATCGGCTCAGAGCACCACGGTCCCTTGAGCCAGCCCTCAGTATCTTGAAAACCAGATTGGTTGGGGGGTTGAGAACCCACCACCCTAAGATTATGCAAGACCTCTACACCAAATGAGCCAAGCTCACAAACAAATTCTAAAATACTATTTCCAGTAAGGCAAATGCCACTGCCTACAGCACATGTGGATCCATCAGGCTGAGCATTTGAGCAGCCATTATTTCAGCAGCAGCATAAGAGTGGCGGAGTAGCCTCCCACTGCAGCTCCTTGTGACTCTGGGCAAGTTACTTAACCCTCCATTGCCCCAGGTACAAACAAGTACCTGTATATACTATATAAACCACTTTGAATGTAGTTGCAAAACCCACAGAAAGGTGGTATATCAAGTCCCTTTCCCTTCCCTATAGGGCTAGTGATATCACAGGCTCAGGCTTTTGGTGCCCTTTATCTCTGGCGCCCTAGGTCAGAGCCTCACCTGACCCATAGGTTAAGTTGGCCATGAAGATACAATAAATATGCATGAATAGACATGCATACAATGGAGATAGTGTATGCAAATTTACCTCATACATATTCATAGTGAAGATCTTGAAAACTAGATCAGCTTGATGTCTCCTGAGGATTGGGTCAAGAATCCCCGTCTTAGGGGGCAATCTCCCTCTCTGCACTGAGGAGTGCAGGATTTTGTTGTGGATCTGGTCTTGCTGCACAAGAATGATGTGAACAGTGGATAGAGCGAGGCCAGGATTCAAATCCCACTGCTGCTCCTTGTACAAGTCACCTAACCTTTCCTTGTTTGAGGAACAAACTTATATCAGAAGCACTCGGGGAGCGGGAAATACCTACTGTACCTGAATGTAACTCACCTTAAAGTGGAGCAGGGGAGTGGCCTAGTGGTAAGGGTGGTGGACTTTGGTCCTGAGGAACTGAGTTCAATTCCCACATCAGGCACAGGCAGCACCTTGTGACTCTGGGCAAGTCATTTAACCCTCCATTGCCCCATGTAAGCTGCATTGAGCCTGCCATGAGTGGGAAAGCGCAGGGTACAAATGTAACAAAAAAAAAAAAAAACTACCACTGGAAAGGTTGAGCTAAATACTACAACAATAAAAACAAAAAACCTCCACCTTACATGAATGTGACAAAATCCTGTACATCAGTGGAGTAAGACTGTGATGATGAGCAAAGGATCCATTTTGTCCCTATTAGTTGGTAGAGGGGGGTGCTGGCAGTGAGAGATGGTATATCCAGTGTTTATTGCAGCTTCTACCCCAGAATGATTTCTTTGCAAGAGATTAAGGGTTTAGTTTCATGAATGGAAGTTCCACTGACTTATTGGGTTTGCATACCAAGACATACGAGGAGAGACTTGATGACCTGAAATCTATCTCATATGCATATTCATTATGCGTGTCTTGAAAACCTGGCTGGCTAAGTGTGTCCCGAGGACTGGGTTGAGAACCCCTGCTTTATAGACTACTAGCCTATCTGGGTACATACGTACTCAACATTTAGGAGCGAGCAATTATGCCAGCCATAGAGCTGACATATTAGTGGAGTGAAGGAGTGGCCTAACAGTTAATGGAGTGGGTTGAGGAACTGGGTTCAATTCCCACTGCTATCTAACAGTCAGCAGTGGGTTGAGATCCCCAGGTTAAATCCCCCCTACAGCTCCATGTGACCCTGGGTAAGTCACAGCCCTCCATTGCCCCAGGTACAATACATAACTTAAATTGTGAGCTCATTAGGGACAGTGTACAGTACCTGCAATAGAAATTGTAGGCCTCAGGGATCACTTGTGGTATATCAAGTGATGAAAAGAAATAAATGCTGGAGATACATGTGTAGCTTATATTATTCTATAATTTCAGAGTGTGTGTGAGCTCAGCTCATGTGCCACCAAATTTGCACTATTTTGGGTATTTGCAGAATAGCACTTAGGTGTAATTTTGTCTTTGACACATGTATGTGCACAGATATACACTTAAATGCCATTATTATGTATGTAATGGGCACATAAATGTTAGAACCTGTATTATAGAATTGCCCCCCAAAATTGTGTCCAAGGAATATAAACAAAGGTTATTTATTTTCTCTAATTCCCGCTCCATTATTACTCAGCAATATGCACTCTTGTCTCCAGGGTTGAATTCCCACACAGAGAGAAGGTATTTCCCTTCCAGGCCCAAGGTGTTCAGTCCCTAGTTTGCCAGTAACACATATTGGCCAATATTCAGACTGCGGAAGGCAGCCCAGCTAACTCCCGCAGTCAGTGGTGAGACCAATATTCAATGCCGGGCTGTTTCCAGTTATATTGCATGTTCCTGGCCAGTTAAAATAGCACTGAATATTGGGGGGGGGGGGGGGGGGGCAGTCTTTTAGGGCACTCCAACTAAACTTTACTCCATACATGTGGAAATCAGAAATTGCTTGAGGTATCCTCTTTTGTATAGGTGTACTACTTTGATTAAACATTGTCTCTGTCTTAAAATAATCAAATGCTGCTTCTTCTGTGTTGTGATTCAATTTTATTATTTTCACCCCAAAGGAAGTCGGATGCAATTATATAAAAGGGGTTAAGAATATCTGTCTATTGGTCTGGGGGCAAAAATAACTCTCCAATAATGTAACAAAATGGGATGAAACTTGGCATGAGGGGAAAAAATGATTTAAAAAGAGACAATGGGGTAGATATTCAGTCAGTGTAGTGAGTGCTTTTTTAGCTTCCGCGGCATTATTCCTGGATATTCAATGCTGGGTCACTGGCTTTGAATATCCAGGATTCTGCGGCCGGCTATCTTTTATGCAGTTATGTGAGATATTTAGCACTTAACTGCCTAAATGACATCGCATAAAGATAGGATTGACTTTCATGTAGTCCGATTTGGTCACTTAACTTAAGCACTTAACTTAAGCTGACTTTGCCCTGGACCACCCACAAAATAGCCGGTTTTGAGTTTCGTGGTCTGTGGTGATATCAGTGGCACTAAACGATTAAGTGCCACTGAATATCAGTTATTTCTGGCCAGTTAAATTGCTTTGACTATCGACCCCAATGAATTTGAAAATGGGCCAAATTAGATTGGGAGTTCCAGAGAAATAAGTCGCTCCCCTCTCCCCCCCCAACCCCCCCCCCCCCCCCCACACACACACACACAATGACTCAATAAATTTATTTGGGAGAAGGAGTTTCAGCTTCTGCAGTATAGAAAAATTAATGGAATGGGACACATCAGGGTTGATTATTCAAAGGGGTTTAAGCAGGCATGAGAGGCTCCTGCTGCTTAAACCCAACCATAGAGCTGCCCTGAGATACTCAGCAGCAATCAAACCACATACTGTTGCTTAATGTCTCCTCTGATCGTCATGGCAGTGTGTGGTTAGTGTCGGGGTAGTCCTCAGCCAGAGTCAGGGAGTAGCTGGCAGCTATACCAGTTCCCGCATGGCTACCTTGACAAAGATAGCCTTCCATTTTGTATGGCTCTATTTTTGCCCAGGTAAGTATGTGGGTGCTGGCACTGAGCGGGTGATGCTCAATGCTTACCATGCTAGCAATGTCTGATTTTAAACTGGTTCTAGCCAGTCAAGCGATCACATTATTCAGTGTCTAATGCATAAAGGGGTTCTGTATGGTTTTTACTGTTCAGGGTAGCAGTTAATGATAATCCTATACAAAGGTGTTTGGTATTGTATAGGTGTTAGTATTGATTCCAAGTGATGCACAGACATTTCTGAGTGATGCACAGAAAGGAGTGCCTACCTGTAATGTGCAAAATTCTCCATCAGGTCTGGAGCTGTGTTGTGTGAGGAAGACTTCTGGGAGGAGCAGTCTACTTGCATTTTTCAATAGCAAACAGAGACCAAGAGCACAGAACAGCTTAGGGGTGGAGAAACAAGCAGACAGCCAATCGGCTGGGGAAAGCCCCTGTGATGTCAGTTGGAGAGGGTTTGAGAAACAAGCAGACAGCCAATCAGCTGGGGAAAGCCCCTGTGATGTCAGCTGGAGAGGGTTTGAGAAACAAGCAGACAGCCAATCAGCTGGGGAAAGCCCCTGTGATGTCAGCTGTCAGCTGTGTGTGTGTGTGTGGGGGGGGGGGGGATGGGGGGGTAGAGAAACAAGCAGACAGCCAGTCAGCTGGGGAAGCCCCTATGATGTCAGCTGGGGGAAAGAGTACACCAGCCCTAGCACATGTACAGAACAGGGACACTTACCGTGAGACCATTCTGTGCATGTGCTAGGCGTTTTCCCTAGCAAACTGCTTGTTGAAATTGCGTGCCATTTCATTTGAGTATTGCTCACTATTTCCAAATCTGTAAGTTCTTCCAAGGATCTAAATGCACACAGTTTTTAACAGGAACTTTTGTGCATCGGGCCCTGAATATCAGCGAGTACCTGAATAACTTCTGGGTCCTTGGCTGACCCTGATGTTCAATTCTGGTGCCCAGAAATGACTTGGCATTGAATATCTGAGTTAGATTCAATCTGTGGTGATCACTTTGGGCTAAATACCGGGAAGATTATGTTTTAAAATGGGACAAACCATACCAGGTGTTCCAGAGAAAGGAGTACCTACTTCCCCCTAAAAAAATATGCTCACTGCATTTCTATTGGAAAAAGAGTTCCAACTTTTATAACATAGAAACAGAGTGAAATCTAGTAGTTAGAGAATAGGGCAATACAGTTTAAAAGGTGGAATTCTCTGTTCTTCCTAAACATGCTACCCTTCCCCGCCCCTCCAAAAATACTCCCTCTTCCAATTAACATTACAGTAGGATATCAGAATGCCAAGTCCTGGCCTGAAGCCTCATTCTAGTGTTGTATTGCTGTATGAATTAGGCTTGGGTATGTTACGTTTTCTCCAGATGGGGAAACAGAAGGAGGTATGGGATAAGCAGTATAAAATGTTTTGTACATATTTGGGATCTTACCGGGTATTTGTGACCTGGATTGGCCACTGTTGGAAACAGGATGCTGGGCTCGATGGACCTTTGGTCTTTCCCAGTATGGCAATACTTATGTACTTATATGATATTTTGGATAAAAGGTGGGCAAATACTAATTGTAGGATATTAACATGCAGGCAAGGATCTGAGGAAAAGGGAGAGGAATCAACTCCTCTGGTCTTGGACTTGGTAATATTTCACAAGGAAATAAATTATGATGATGGCCTTTTAAGTAACATTTGGTTCAGCTATGTTATGTAAAACAAACTTGAGCCATGCTTCCGGTTACCTGACAAATTCCTTTCCCATTTGCTGTCTCAATAATTAAGCAGACCCAACCATAATTCATGTATCTAGCTTATCAAATAAAATGTCCATTTAACAGAATCATTTTGAACTATTTGAAATAATGGGTTGAGGTGTTAGCCTAATGAACATGTAGCAAAAAGTTCAACAAAACAAAAGTTGTAGGAGATATGTCTTTATTAGATCACCTGAGTAAGAATATCTGTGAATGACTTTTAAGAGTTATCTTCTGTTTATCAGGTCAGTGAGGAAAGAAACCAGTTACCACAGGTTTCACTAGTCAGAAGCAGCTATGTCTGAGGCTCACCGCATATATCAGTACAGTTCAATAAAGGGAAAGGGGTAGGGGGTTTACAGAGGTGAGACAGACTGCAGAAATTGTAGCAAACATCAAATGACATAATAAAACTATTGATTTTCTCATTCATCTTCAGATATTTATATCTATATCTATTCCTTGAACTGTCAAGTTCTACTGTCTCCTCAACTCAAAGTCCCCCCCCCTTTCCTTGTTCTGAACTGTAATGATAAATGCTGCTAACAGCTTTAACATGTGCTAAATCAGTAGCACACTTTAGCAAATTTAGGGCCCTTTTTACTAAGCCACGTAGGCACCTACGTGCACCTACGTGCACCAAACGTGCATCAAATTGGAGTTACCGCCTGTTTACTGTGTAGCCCTTGCGGTAATTTCAATTTTGGCATGCGTCTGCTTTGTGCATCTGGAAAATATTTTTTATTTTCTGGCGAGTGTAACGGACACGTGTCAAGTGGCATTTGATGCGTGTAGGTCATTACGTCCAGATTCTTTACCACTTGGTCTATAGCTGGCGGTAAGGTCTCAGACCCAAAATGATTTTGCCACACATCCATTTTCAGCCCTCCCCCCCAAAGAGGCCTTTTTTACAGGTGTGCTAAAAAAATGGATCGGTGCGCGCCCAAAACCTGCACCTACACTACTGCAAGCCATTTTTCAGCCCACCTTTGTAAAAGGACCCCCTAGCCCTGAGTCAGCTAGGAATCGTGCTGTCTGCATTTCTCAGTACAGCTCAATACATTATTAGTAAATAAGTCCCATTACATAAATAATGCATATTAATGTATGTTAATGCCGTCATCGCCTTTAGTAAATCTAGCTCTCTGTATTATATAGATCCAGTGTACCTGTACTGCTTTTCCACTCACGTGAGTAGATAACTCACAATAGCTAGTCATAGGTTTTAATTCAACAGAAGATATTACTCTCATTTCTTGACCTTTATTTTCATATGAACTATTTAAAACAACTATGCCTAGCAATGGTTTAATGTTTAAAGCTTTTATATTCCAGAGCTATCTGAGGTGGATCACAATAAAACATACATAATAAAGTCATTACATCCACAAATATGCATAAATAATAACAAAATTCCCCCCATCAAGCTCTCCACCTTCCCGAGAAAAAACCCTACCCCTACCCAAAACTAGCACATAGAACTATATCTATTGCACAGCAGTCACTCATTCTGCCTCATCCTTTAAGGTTGCGTTGTTAATCTATTCGTGAGCCCTTGAGCCCAGGCCGAGGCCTAGGAAGGATCTTGGCCAAGACCTAGGGTAGACCAAACAGGCGCTATGCACAACCCCAGCCACCAACCCCTGCACACACAGGACAAGCAACTAGCACCACCAGGAAAAGGGAGATAGACCACTCAGGCGGGCCTCATGGGAACCCACTCGTACAGAGTCCCAGCGTGCGGGCCTCACGCTGAACAGGAATCGAGTCATAAACTGGAAAGGGAGAAAAAACAACAAGGGATCCCCAAGGGACTGGAGCACAAGCAACGCATACAGCGCAAGCTAGGGACACCATGGAAAGGGCAACAGCCAGAAGCTACTATAGGAATCCACAAGGCTGTACCACACGGCAGTCAAGGCTAAGAGAAGCCACTCAAAGGAATACTTTAGGCTGTACCATACAGCATTCAAAGGTAAGGGGAAGCCACCTATAGGAATACACAAGGCTGGCCCCACAGCACACAAGCATAAAGGGAAGCTGCTTATAGGAATACACAAGGCTGTGCCACACAGCGCACAAGGGTTGCAAACAAAATTGCCTTAACATACACAGATCAGACAAGGAGCAATGCTCACCAAAATCAGGAGACAGACTCAGCAAACAAAAGGAAAAAAAACATGCTAAAGGGAAGCAGGGCAAATATGGCAGACAAAGGTAAGGCAAACAAAGGAAAACTTAAACAAACGAACAGGAGCAAGTACAAGGACAGGGAGGCTGCCAACAGAGGCAGAACTACAGAAGGCAAATACTAAATACAGCACATAAAGGGTTACACTGAGGAAAGGGAAACTAAACAAACAAACTGGAACAATACAAGGGACAAGCTTACCACAGACCACACTACAGCAGCAAGCAGGGAACAGACTCAGGTGCAGGGGAGTGAAACAATCAAGCTCATGCTGGGGACACCCAGAAAACACAGAAGCTACAAGCTAAGAGGAGAGTAGACAAAAGCCAACAAACACACAGTGTGCAACAACACAGACTGAGAGAAGGGGGAACAGGCTTCAGTTGACAGGAATCAAACGCTAAAGCATGGCCTGTAGGGAGAGGTAAGCTTAAATAGATAGATCAGGCTTCTGACGTCTACTGCTTCAGACGTCAGCTCAGTCCCTGACAGGTCAATCAGAAGCGAGTCCCAAACATTCCCCTGCCTGTCTAGCAGAAAAATAACATGCATATACTGGGTGAAGAAGTGGTCCTTCAGTTATTTCTTAAATACTGTCATATTGGTCATCTGTGGCAAAAAAAGGGGGGGGGGGGGTAACTGGTTCCATATCACAGGGCCCCACCAACTGCTATGCACCAACTTGTAACTTTGTAATCAGAAAGTTTCATATTGATGAAGAAAAACATGGCAGCATGCCTAAGAACCTATTCAGAAGTCAGCTTAAAGCACCATTATATTCACCAATATATGTATCTGGAAGCTTGCAATAGGATCCCCATGGGTTGAAATGCAATGACCTGATATTCATTTAACTAGACCTAGCTATTCAGAGAACATAATCAGTTCTGGGCTGCTGAATATATCTGGTTAAAGTTAATTGGTTTATTTTAGAATACATATTTATGAAGTCTGACTTTCACTGTCCTACTTCAACCAGATAGTACTGAATTTTGCCATTAACTTGCTAATGTGTAAGTAATGTGCTCTATTTTTATTTAACTAGTTAAATATTTTCTGACCAATATGTTGGTCAGAGGAAATGTAAGCAGTCATTAAGGGCTGCAATTTTGAAAGCTAACTCTGAAAACTGTATTTCATTCTCACTTCATTACATTTATTAATCTTAATTACACACCTTATCAAATTGTTCAAGGCAAAACAGTAAATTGAAATAGCAATACAAATTCACACTCCCCCCAGACACTCAAATCAAAAGAGTGGAGGAGTAGCCTAGTGGTTAGAGCACCAGTCTTGACATCCAGAGGCAGCCAGCTCAAATCCCACTGCTGCTCCTTGTGAGCTTGGGCAAGTCTTTTAACCCTCCATTGCCTCAGGTACAAATGTGAGCCCTCCAGGGACAGAGAAATACTAGTGTACCCAAATGTAGCCCACCTTGAGCTACTACTGAAAAAGGTTTGAGCAAAATCCAAATAAATAAATTACCATATAGAAAATGACCAAGTTTTGACTTCCATAGTAGAGTGTTCATCTGTTTGTATTTTCAGTGCATTCAATAGATTCATAACCAGTAGTGGTTGTGTTCATCTTGTGCATCAGACTAATACAGGCCTCAAATAATAGCCTTAACTATGCCATAATATAATATGTAAGTTAAGATATCTATCTGCTTAATCACTATAAACTTTCAACTTCACTTGGGCATTTTCTCTCTCCTTTTTGTTTCCCCAGTTTTCAAGAACAATTTAGGAAAAACAATGTTGTACCGAGAGCTCAGATCCTAAACCAAACAAAATGTAATTTAGATTTTGTTCATTTTTTAAAATTCCCCATATAAAGAATGCGTAGACTCTATGGTGCTCATTTTCAAAGTTTACAATATAACAAAAAGCAACCTTTCATTTTAGTATGGATTAACACCATAAAAAAATTAAAAAATGGGGGAAAAGATTCAGAAAATAGTGACCATCAGCTCCAGGACTGAAGTGGCTAAATCCAACTAGTTACAGTTCTTCTCTGTAATCATTGGTCGTAAAAAACCCCAAACCAACCTGAATATGGTTGTACAAATCTTTTCTAATCTTTTGATTTTTCTTATGCTATTGTGTGAAAAAACAAAATCAAAAAGAAGGAAAGTGCATCCAATCAACAAGCACTCCCCCGCCGCAAAGCTGTAGTTTTCATTTTAGTATAAAGATTTAACTTAACTGACTGAGCTTGACTGCATGTAATTATATCAGGGAGGCATCTAGACTCCACAGATCCCTTTCACTGTGGGGCCTCTTCAGGGGATGTAGGACAACAGACTCCTCATTGCAGGTTCCAACTCAGCAGTAGCACTGCAGGGAAACAGAGAGTTGCAAATAACATCACCACCAAAACTGACATATAGTGCCACCCATACCAAAAAACAAAGAAAACTGACAAAACTGGAAGCCAAAAACAGCTAGGTGAGCCGACATCAACAGGTACTGCGGACTTTAGTGCTTAAGGCAAAAACCCAGAAAAAATGATGCCAGTTATATACTGAACGCCCACGCATGCGTACTAGGAAACCTGTCAAGCGCCCAACAACTGATCGTGATAGCCAACAGCTCACCAGGCAAAAATGTATTGCAGTGCCCGCAAGGATCCAAAAAGAAAAAAAAAAATAATAATCTGCACAAGAGACAATCCTCATGTCTCTATATAACTTCACTCCATCAGAAGAACGCCTACCAGTCAATGTTTGCGTTGAGGCCGTGCGGTTTTGTACACTTCAGTCGAAATATCCAATGTTGTTCCAACTGTATCAATCTCCTGTTGGTATCACCTCCACGGGGTGTCAGAGTCATGCTGTCAACCACTCTGACAGTAAAATCATCCAGGGAATGCGAATATTGTAGACAATGGGACAAATATACTAAAATGAAAACTACAGCTTTGCGGCAAGGGAGTGCTTGTTGATTGGATGCCCTCTGGTGCAAGATGCTGTGCCTATGTTCATTAATACAAAGATTTAAGGATCTGATGGTCTTACCAATGTACAATTTCAGACATAGGCACTGAAGAGCATAAATCACACAGGATGATCTACAGTTCGTATAGCGTGTGGAGTGGTAGATTTTCTTGTCCACTGGATTCGTAAAGACATCACCCTGTGCAGTAATATCACAGGTCTTACAATGGCCACACCTGAAGTGGCCAATCTTAGTGGAAACCAGTGTGGTTTCAGGCACAAGGGGTAGTTCAGACGGGCTGATGATCTCTTTAATGTTCCTACCCCGAGAGAATGCAATCATTAATTCTTGATTACTGAACACTGTATGTGATCTCATAACATCCCAATGTTTATGTAATATATCAGCTAATGCCTCACCTCCCTCAGTGTGCTGCATCACATACACCATCTTATATTCTTCACATTCCACTGGCTTAGGTGTAAACAACAAATCCCGGTTCATATAACGGGCCCTATGATAGGCCGTTTTGAGGACTTTATAAGGATAACCTCTGGAAAGGAGGTCCTGAAACAGGATATGAGAATAGAATTTAAAATCTTCCAGAGAGGTGCAAATTCGACAAAAGCGTGAAAACTGAGAAAAAGGCAAGCTTCTGAGCAGGGACGTGGGTGGCAGCTGCTGTATGATAGTAAGGTGTTGCGGTCAGTGGGTTTCTTGAAAACCTTGGTGACAAAAGCCCCAACATTCTGATGAACCTGGACATCCAAAAAGTGGATGTCTTCGAAAGAGCAGGACATGGTGAATTGAATGGCTGGATTAGAAGTATTGAGCCAATTAATAAATCCTGTCAAATCCTCTTCAGTCCCCAGCCAGAGAAGAAAAATGTCATCAATATAACACTGCCAGAATGCTAGCTTGGAATTGTATGATGAAATGGGCAACCACTGCTGTTCAAAAGCGTCCATAAATAAATTTGCTATTGATGGAGCGAAGGTAGCGCCCATCGCTACTGCCTGAACACTGCAAAAAAAAAAAAAGGTGCCCGAAAACAGAAAAAAATTCTCAGTCAGAGCTAACTTGGTCAGGCATAACAAAAAGTCTGATGGAACTTCTTGAGGTCTGGGGCGAGAATCTAGGGCTTTGGTCACAGCCGCCAATGCCTGGTCTTGAGGTATGGAGGTGTAGAAGGCTGTAATATCCAGCGTAGCCATCAGCAAACGCCCCTCCAATGGAAGTACTACCTCAGACAGAAGCTGCAAAAAATGAGTTGTATCCTTGATGTAAGTCGGAATCTCCAATATCATGGGTTTCAGAAAAAAGTCCACAAATACCGACAAGGGTACCAAAATGGAACCTTGAGAGGAAAGAATCGGTCTACCCAGAGGTCTATGAAGGTCCTTGTGGATCTTCAGAATTTTGTGTTTTCATACAATGCAATAAGAAAAACTAAAAGAAAAATCAAAAGATTAGAAAAGATTTGTACAACCATATTCAGGTTGGTTTGGGAGTTTTTACGACCGATGATTACAGAGAAGAACTGTGACTAGTTGAATTTAGCCACTTCAGTCCTGGAGCTGATGGTCACTATTTTCTGAGGTCTTTTCCCCCATTTTAAAATTTTTTTATGGTGTTAATCCATACTAAAATAAAAGCTCGCTTTTTGTTATATTGTAAACGTTGACTGTAAGCTCGCTTTCCCTCTGTATTTGTTACTTTGGCTCATTTTCAAAGCAAATAGATGTCTCAAAATGGCCAAATAATAATGGAACAGGAAGAAAAGTCCAAGGCAAAAAGGGGTATTTTTTATCTAGACCTGTTTCAACCACGACTATGTTACAAAAAGGTGCTCTGCCTGATCAGCTGACCACTGGAGGCATTAAGGCTTGATCCCTGCTTAATCCCCCAATGAATGTTGTCCCCCTCCGACCTCCATAAGAATTGAAACTGAGAGAGGATACCAGGCTGTATGACAGCTGCAGGTATTATGGACATACTCAACAGAGCAGCAGTCAGGTCCCAGAAATAACCTAGTGGTCAGAGCAGTTGGCTGGAAGAAAGAGATCACGTCCAAACCCCACTCTACCTAGTGCATTTGTGGTAGAAATTGTGAGCCCTCCAAAACCACCAAATTACTTACTGTGCCTAAATATAGGAGATACCTGCAGGGTGGAAGGTGATTGTAATGGTGTACAGTTAGGTCCAGTAGGTTGTATTCTGTTCCTGGAGGATTCACAGTACAAAATAAAGGCGTTATGATGGGAATCGTACCTGGATACTATTGTTTAAAGTCTGCTGCACTGACCACTAGGCTGCCCATCTGACCTGCAAAGACATCTGTGTGGCCATTTCTTTCAAAATGATACCTGTTTTGGGTTTTTTTTTTTTTTTGTCATTCATAGGTTGGATGTTTCATTTTTTTAAAAAGGCTCTTCTTTTTAGATGTCTTCTGTTCAAAAACGTCCATCTTTGAGCCATTCTTGAAAGGGAAACCCAGATGTTTTTTTTTGTTCAAAAATGGATCTAGGATGTATGTTTATTTTGGACGTTATGAGAAAAACATCCCAATTCGGACGTAGATGACTTATCAAAAATGCTCCTCTATGTATGTTCTTTTATACATGAATAGAAAAGAACTGTTATTTTGCTACAGTGTCTTGACCCTTTTGCCCTTGACAGATGAAAGCATGATTTACTGAAGTGAGACTTTCACATTTTATCTTGTTGGATGAGTCAAGTTCAGTCTGAGTAAGTGAGGTAACTGCTGTTAAAAGGTTAATGGTAAGGTACTGAAAAGTGTGGTGGGGGGGGGGGAGAGGTGATAGAGAGACAAAAGTACTTTACAACAGATTTTTAGAACAAGTGAGAAAACAGCAGGAAAGAGAATCTGCACAGGAAAAAAGAAAAAAAAAAAAAAAAAAAGAGAAATAGCATTTAACAGTTTCCTGCATCAGTGTTGTAAAACATGCCAGCAGGAAACTATGCTAGTAACCAGGATTGTGCTTTCTCACAGCAGGGAGATAGTGATTCAATAGAATGGCTACCCTGATTATCTAGAAGAGACTCTTGAACATAAACATAGCACTTATTAATGCAGACAAATGTATCCAAAATGAAAGTCAAGTGTTTGAATTGATTTTCTGGGCTTTTAAAGTGTGTGCTGCCATTGATAGCAAAGAAATGGCTATTTCAGACAATGAACTAAAACATTAAAAAAAAAAAACTAGAGAGGTTTCTTTTCATGGTTTCTGCATTGTTAATACGTCCTTGCAGCCAGAATATACTTGCTAGCTGGGTGATTGCCCTATGGGCTACCAGTTTCTCTTAAAGTGCTGAACTTTGTAAGAGACTCACTTTGAGCCAGGAAATTAGGGAATAATGCCAGGGACCCAGGCTAGAAATTTGAAAAGGGGTCCCAAAGGTCAGTCTCAGGCTCTGCTCCGTTCATTTTCAGGCAGGTTTCAGGTCCTCTGAGGCATGGCAGCTCAGTACCATTGCTCTGGTTGTACCGACGTAGAGAGTAATTCTAGATACCAGGAATATGCCTATTTGGATTCTATTCTATAAAGTAAAATAGGCACCTACTTTTAAAAACATAATATTAGCAGGTTATATATGTGCCTATATTTTAGGCACAAATGTACAAGCCATAAATCAGGTGTAAATTCTAGCACATAGATTATGAAAGAACATGCAGAGATTATAGCATTTTATAATTTATGCACAAATATGTGTGCCCCACCCTTGCTGCATCCAAATTCTGTTCATGTGAACACCCACCTGAAAGTGCACACAGTTTCATCTAGGCGTGATTTTACAGAATAGTGCTTAGCCAGGAAATATATGTAGGGCAGGATTTACATATAAACTAGACAAACTGCAGTTTAGGGCCTGACATTACAAGGGACCTGACACACTTCACTGAGAAACACACGAAAGAGAGGTCCAAATCTCCCGTGAAATCAGAACAAAACACAAAAAATGGCGGAAGATAAACCAAAACAGACCAAAAAAAACAAAAAAACAAGGGAGTAAGAGCGCCAGAAAAGTTTAATGGGACCCTACACGGTCCATGTTTCGGCCAACAGGTCTTCCTCAGGGGTCTAAAATAAAACAAAACAAATAAATTAACATATGTACAACTTAAATATGAAAGTACAATTGTTCCAAAATTTAAAAATTAAAAATAAAAACATGAAAAGTGAAGGTTAAAAACAATTTAACAATGAGTCCAAGGATGTCAATGAAATGCCAAAGCGCATGGACACACATCACAGACAAAATTAAAATAGCAGGACCTTATAATAGGAAAATTATACCACATAAAATATGGGTTATTTACTGAAGAAAGTAACAACGGTACTAATATGTGTTAATAAAAATCAATCCTACACTTCATGGGTAGAATACAATGCAATTATGTAACATCATTTAGAATATTGCAAAATAACATAACCAGCAAACACAGACAGTTGGTAACATATACAGAATTGATCTGATAGAGGAAATAAAATGTGTAGAGCTGATGTGAAAGAGGAGATAAAAATCCTAACCGTTATTTAATAATATAAATAGAAATATGGATAAAATATTAATATTAACAATATTAATAAAAATATTAATATTAACAATAAAGACAACACCGCTTAAGCCATCAAAAACAGGTATATAAAGATGAGAGATGTAACATTATGACCTACCCTGAATCTGACGTTTGCAGGTACACCTCCAAGATATTCATGAAACAAAAACCAGTATTTTGGTTTTTGTTTCATGAATATCTTGTTAATATTTTTATTAATATTTTTTTGTTTTTTTTTGGTCTGTTTTGGTTTATCTTCCGCCATTTTTTGTGTTTTGTTCACACTTCACTGAGAAACAGAGTAGAGAAGAACTAGAGGTCACAGGTTCAAATCCCACTGTAGTTCTTTGTAATTTTCTTCTCCTTAAAATCTATGAGCCCTCCAGGGACAGAAAAATACCGTGATTTCCTTTACTCTTTCCAGTGGAGAGCTGCTCAATCAAAGGACCTTTCTGTGACCTGGACTTCTCAAGTACCAGGTCTGAATATGGAGGTCCATCTTTTCGGACAATCACAAAATTACAAATCAATGGATCAAAATTTAATAATAAGGTGCTAAATACAATCTCAAAAGTAAAAATAGCATCATTTTAACTAAATACCACTAATTACAAAACATGTCCTAGCATAACTGCATAATTCAAAAAAAATTATAAAAATGAAATAAATTTATAATGCAATATACTCAGTTCACCAGTGTAATCATCTATAATGTGAAATAAGTGAAAACTTGTATGGAACCATCATTGCACATTAATGTTCCAAATGCAGCACCAATAGTAATAATTTCAAATCACCACCATTGGATTACTGAGAGGAAACTGTTACAGAGAAGGTCAAAACATTTATCAATTAAAAGGCCAAGTCACATCAGTCAGTGTTGATAATAGGCAGATGAAAATAAAGCATAATGGTCCATAACAGTCAGATGAAAGTAGAACTCAATAGTCCATAACAAGTTTACTACCCCACATACTATAGATGAAATTGAATCAATTATCTCTTATGTTAGTCCTGCTCTGGTAGGATGAATGCTGACTCTCCAAAATTGCGTGACAGCCCATATCCAGTTTATATCATCATAAAATAGTACTGCCAGCAAGAAATCTCTGAGTAATGTACTGAGTTCAAAAAAAAAAGAAAAACCTTTCCTCAACTCAGATCTGGTTTTGCATATGCTTCTTCAGGAAGAAAGGCAATTGGGAGAAGAACCCCAACAAATAACTGTCAATTTAACTTTTTGGACATTCATATTCCCCTGCTGCAATGGCCCCTCCCTAGCCATGCTCAAAACATATCCAGAACATACTCCTTTGTCATATGGGCTTACTGCAGATTTAGATGTTCATACACTATAGATGTCTAAATGGCCATTTTTAGGCATACAATACATAGAGTTTCTAAAATAACCACCTTAGATACACAGAAATCAAGGTTAACAACCAACTTGGCATATCAGAAGACTAATCTTATTAAAAGAATGAAAGAGTCAGGTAGATGTGTGCTTACACTCATTTTATAACAGATGAGGGATATAAATTGAAAACACATAGAATTAATCATGATCTTCTGGTTGGGTTTAACAGCATGGTCAGGAGAGTGACAATTAAAAATAGGAAGTATATCCCTATACAAATATTGAAACACGATGTGGGACCAAACCTAGAATGCTTGCTGTTGAACATGAAATATAGAAGAAGATTTTAGATATCATGATGAAAGTGGAATTCACAGGTCCATCTCCCGATGGGATGCGGAAAATTCTCATACTATTTTATAAGAGGTTCTGCCAAACATTGAGCATCTTATAAGAGAGGTACAAAACTGCACTTGTATGACTCTTCATGTGCAGTGGGAACAGCCATTTTAAAGAGGGAATGTGGGGGGGGGAAAGCTGTAGAAATACCCCCCACATATATATGGGAACTGTTTTACATAATCACTGCTCCCCGCATAGCCTACCTTTGCAGAAGTGGTTCCCCCTCCTTTCGATCACCCTCTAATCTCATTCTTCCCCATCACATTACAAAATAGCTAATACCCTCCTGACCCCCCTCTTCTGACCCTACTATGAGATCCAACCCTCTACCCCACCTCCTTAAAGCATCCAATTACCTGACACCCCTGGCAACATCAAAACCCCATGAAGCCCTCCCCCCAAGTACAGCCCCCAAACCTTACATCCTGATCCCCATCCCTGGCATTATCAGAGTTTCTGGTACCTAGTGGGAGTAGGAACAATGGGCATTTGCTCCTGTTCTTACAGCCCTGGGTTCCAAAATGGCCCAACCTCTAGTGGTATTATCACTAGGGGTTAGCCTGCAAAATAGAGACACAGAAGAACTTCACCTTTTATAATATATTGCTTCCTTGTTTATTTGCAGTCCAAATGTATGACCCTTGTATTTTGAGCATTGAATCTTAGTTGCCATGCTCTAAACCATTCCGCAAGTTCTGTTGGAAGACTCCTCATGTTTTCTACACTTTTCAGGGAGTCTACCATGTTACAAATTTTGTTGTTACGTTCAAAAAGGGAAACTTCATGATAGCCCTTCTGCAATACCACTTACAAAAATATTTAAAACAAACAGATCGAGGACTGATTCTTGTGGAACACCACTGCTTTCCTCAGAGTTGAGTCCATTTACCAATATCCTTTGTTGGCTTCAACTCAAGCAGTTTCTGAGCCAGTGGATCACTTTAGGGCCCATCACAAGGGTACTCTGTTTATGCATAAGTTATCTGTGTGGAACTGCATCAAAAGCCATGCTGAAATTTAAGTATAATTTTTCTAGTGCTCTACCTCAAACAATTCTCTTGTCATCTAGTCAGAGAAATTGATCAGATTCATCTGAAAAGGCCTATCTCTGGTGCACACAGCACAGACAGCAAAGGTGATCCAGGGAATGAAGAACAGGAGAGAGTTCACCAAAACAGATTTTATTGAAGAGGGACCCACCTTGGCCGCGTTTCGGTTTTGCATTTGTTAGGGGTCTACAAACATATATTCACAAAAACAATTAACAATAAAATCTTAGTGGTCCAAAGGAATAAGTAACAAATAGTTACAAAAATGTATATGAAAATCATATTGAACATTAAAAAATATATAAAAACAGATTACCACTAGATTACTTCAAACAAATCCTAAAAGGTTCGGACAAGGACATAACAAAAATGGACCATGTAAAAAGCTAAAATAACAACTTGAGATATAACCTGTATACATGTGATCTCTGATAGTGCAGGTTATATCTCAAGTTGTTATTATTTTAGCTTTTTATATTGTCAATTTTTGTTTATTTTCAGGGTGATATGTCCTTGTCCTGAATTGTTTAGAATTTGTTTCAAGGAATCTGGTGATAATCAGTTTTTTTTTATATTTTTCTATGTTCAATATGATTTTCATATGTTTTTATGTTTTTGGAACTGTTACATATTCCTTTGGACCACTGTGATTTTATTTTTAATTATTTTTCTCAATATATGTATGTATGTAGACCCCTGACAAAGGCAAAGCCAAAACATGGTCAAGTTGGGTCCCTCTTCAGTAGAATCTATTTTGGGTGAACTCCCTCCTGTTCCTGGATCACCTTTGCTGTCTGTGCTGCTTCTGTGTTACTGCAGAGGTTCTTCTCCTGATTTTTTTCCACCTCTGGTGCAACCATACTGTCTCAGATCCTGTAATCCATTCGATTCTAGAAACTGCACTATTCTATTTTAAGCAGTGATTCAGTTACTTCATTGTCTTGATATAGTGCTTTTCATTGGAATAGCACTAAGGCAGTTTACATTAAGCTGAAATACGGGGAAAGACAATGTGAGTGGATATAGAACAGTAGGAAAGAGAGATGTAGAGTGTAAAAGTATGTATGAAGTAGGAATAGAGGAAGGATATAATTCTAAGAAGTAAGATGCAGCAAGGGAGATAAAAATCTAGTGTCAGTTTAGCAGCTGGTGGTTTAGTTTCTGTAAAAAGCCTGCCTGAAAAGCCACATTTTTAGACCTTATTTAAAGCAGGTTTAGATGGATTCAAATCTCAGGTTATATGGCAGAGCATTCTATAAAGTTACTGCTGGATGACTAAAGGAAATATGGCATGTGATCATCAGTCTGGGGGGGGGGGGGGGGGGGTGGAGGTTGGACATGGAATAAGTTTTGTTCAATGAGAAAAAAGATGAGAGAACAAAATGGCACCGCAGGAAGTGGTTCTCTCTCTCCTACCTCCATTGTTCTTGAAAGCGCGTTTCCTGCTTCAATGCCTAAGAAAAGAGGTAAGCAGCATGTTGGCCCTGCAACACCTGCAGTACCGAAGGTCGGACCAATGGACCGCTTTACCGCCCTTGGACACTCTTCAGGACAAGATCCCTCACTGCAGGAAGGAGCGGTGGGAGCTGACCCACTCCTCCAGCCTGCAACTGACATCTCATTTAGCCCCGACTCTCGGAGTCCACCGCTCATTCTGGCGTTAGACCCGCTATATGTTTTGGAGGCCCCGTGCGATGATGCTCAGGGAGTGCTTCCTACTGCGGGGGCAGGACACTGTGTAGGAGCGCTGGCTTTTTCCATCCAGGAAGTGGAGGTACAGGCAGTAGTCAGCACTTTATTGGACTCCAAAGCTGCAAGGGAGAGACAGTCCTTGGAAGGAACAGAGACAGAATTTGCTTCTCTCAGTAAGTCTTATTTGCCTGAGCAACCACAAAAGATCACCCTAGATACCATTTAGGAAGCTCTTTTGGGACTGGAAACCTCTTTTCACAAAAAGTGATTTCTGTGAGCCCCCCTAGAAAAAATTACTATGTTAGAAACAAAAGTAAATTCAGTTGAAAAATATATTGAAACTAACACTAGTAAAATAGGCAATCTTCAACAAGTTCATATGAGCCTTATTAAAGAAAATAAATTGTTGCAATATAAAATTGAAAACTTGGAAAACAAACAGCGAGCTAACACTTTACGTTTGATAAACTTTCCCAAAATACCGTCTATAGCTCCTCTTATTATCTTCAAAAAATACTTACTGGAGATATTGAAGATTCTTGAAGAAGCATATCCACCAGTTTCTAAGATATATTATTTGCCACCATATAAAAAGAAAGACACAAACCAACCCATTATGGAAGGAGCCGATGTTTCCTTTGACGTTCTAAATCTCACACAATTGATTGAAGAGGATGAGCTGGGTTCTAAACCAGCAACATTAATAGTAACATTTGTGTTACAACCTGACCGAGACTGGGTATTAAAGCAATTTTTCCGACATAGGGAAGAACATTTTATGAATTATAAGATCAGAGTGTTCCCAGATGTCGCTAGAACAACCCAAAAGCGGCGTCAACTTTTTTTTTAAACTTTGCCCTAGGGTTTTACAAATGGGTGGTCTGTTTTGGTGGAATCTTCCTTGCAAATGTGTACTGAAAGTAAATTCGGTAAAATATGTATTTTATGATCCAATACATTTAACCTCTTTCTTAGATTCAAGGGCTGTGGTGTCTCCAGTTGCACAACCAGTGATTATATCTTTGTCAACTCCATAGTCATATATGAATGGTCTGAGTTTCTCTTCTATTTCCTTTACTTAAGTGAAATTTATATTTCCTAAAATTGTACCGCGTTCTCCTTCTTATTTGTGGACTAGAGATCGGAAAGATTATTTATTTCCTGTATAACTGAGTAATATGATGTTAATATTTTCAATCTTTTTTGTATCTTTTCTTTATCAAGAGTATTCTTGATTAATTTGTGAAAGCATAAAAAAATTGTTCAATGAGTTTGAGTTGAAGTCAATGAGCTGCTATTCAGATTAGCATATCAAGTGCATTGTAGGAGTTGGGGAAAGCAGCTAACTGGATATCTTCTATGTATATAAACATATGAAAATCATATTGAACATTAAAAAAATATAAAAACAGATTAGCACCAGATTCCTTTAAAGAAATCCTAAAAGGGTCAGTCCAAGGACATATCATCCAGAAAATAAACAAAAATTGACAATGTAAAAAAGCTAAAATAACTTGAGATAAAACCTGCACTGCGATCACATGTGCAGGCAAGGATGTTTTATGACAGGAGACAGCATGAGCCTATCTGGCCCATTCTGTGGGCTGAAACCAGTGGGCAAGCTTGCCACCATATTGTGTGACCCCAAACATTCAAAGACACTATTGAAAACAATAGCAAACGTGTGAGGTTTTCTGCAGTGCTTTTTTTGTAGAAAAAAAGGTGCCGGTACTCATTAAGTGCGGGGTCACCATATATGGCTCTGCCCCTATGATAGCCACAACCTCATTAGCCACACCCCTTATACCAGCCATGGCGCATATAAACAGACATCATTGAAAATATTATACTAGTATAGGAGAAAAAAATAACTTGTGATTTTTTTTTCATTATAAATAATTTCTGTAAGCTGTTACAGCTCCAGTATACCCAGTGCAAAATAAGACAGCAGATGTAAATTCTCAAATTGGACATATTCCAAACACTAAAATGAAAATAAAATGATTTTTTTCTACCTTTATTGTCTGGTGACTCGCCTTCTCGTCACTTGCTTCGCTTCCCTCTCAGCGCGTCCCGCCCTCAAGGAAAGGAAATTACATCAGAGGAGGGCGGGGCGCGCTGAGAGGGAAGGGAATTGAAGCAAGCGATGAGGAGGCGAGCCTGCCTGCTGCTTTCACTGCCGGTTCGCCGCGACTTCGGGTAAACAAACGTTTTGCAACACAGGGAGCATGGCTGGGTGCACGAATGGAAGGGAGTGGGCATGTGAGCCGGACCGCTCAAAAAAGGGGTTTATGACTTCCTATGTGTGTGTTTTTTTTAATTTGGCAACTTTTTTAATTATTTGAAAGCTTCCCATATGTAACCTGAGGGTTTTTTTTAAACCTGGGGGGGGGGGGTGTTCTAGGGGGTGAGCCATGCTCCCGCCACAGTTGTGGGTGCTCCTGAGTGGCATACTTGTTTTTGGAGCTGCAGGAGTCCCCACAACTCAGCCCTGAGGCTTATGCAGAACAAGGGCCTTTTCTTAAAGCTGCCCCCTACAAAAACCAAGCCTCTCATGGCTTATTAGTATTTTTTGTGTTATATGAAAACCTGATGATGATACAATAGTACATTTTTTGTTATCGTGGTATTTTAAACAAGCTGCCTGTAATTGTCAGGAAGTTTTTCTGTGCCTTTATTGCTAATTAACAGTATTTATGCATTCACTACCATAAACTCTTCCCTGTAGTTATCAGTCTCTTCCTGTCTGACTCATACTAGTCAAAGTTCTGTAGCACCATAATTCTTTCCAAATTAGTGAATTGAGATAATGTTGCAATGGAAAAAAAGGACTTCTGTAGACAGAAGCAATGGGTTGATTGTGTGGGAGAGAAATTGTGTTGTGTGCTTGAATCTTTAATTATTAAGGGCTGTCATAAAGATGAATGATTAGAACACTGTGCTGTAAAACTCATATTTTTCTTCCTTAGTGAATGATGACTTCCAAATTACATACCCTCCAATGGTCAGCTCTTTGGAATATGAGACATTGTAGCTATTTGATTTTCCTTATCATAAATGTGAACATTACAAGAATAAGAATCAATAAGGATGGTGTAGGCTTTCAGTTACTGTCTTCCTGGTAAGAGGATTTTGCCTCTGACTCTTACATTATCAGAGCATTGAAAACAGGAAATGCTTTATTGCAGACATTATTAAGGGGGCCGCTTACTAAAGATTAGCGCATGTTATCTGCAGCAGGTCCCATAGAAACAGATAACTTGTGTCCTAAGACTATTACAAACCTTGCACCAGCATTTTACCTTAAAATAATTCTAAAAACACTTTAATTTAAAACCCCGATGTGGTTTATAAATAAATATAGTCCATCAAATGAAATATTTTGCATAGAATGCCACATAATCACTGCCAGGAAAATAACAGCATAATCTCACCGAAGGTGATCTTACAGGCAGTCTTGCAAAAGACTAAAAAGGATTTTTATGAGTGAGCAATGCAGAATTAAACTCTGGAATTCACTGCCAGAGAATGTGGTAAAGACGGTTAGCTTAGCGGAGTTTAAAAAAGGTTTGGACGGCTTCCTAAAGGAAAAGTCCATAGACCGTTATTAAATGGACTTGGGGAAAATCCACTATTTCTGGGATAAGCAGTATAAAATGTTTTGTACATTTTTGGGATCTTGCCGGGTATTTTTGACCTGGATTGGCCACTGTTGGAAACAGGATGCTGGGCTCGATGGACCTTTGGTCTTTCCCAGTATGGCAATACTTATGTACTTATGTAGATCCTGTTACATTTGCTTGCAATCATAACTGGTATTTTACCAGTTCTTGGCACTTTTTCACCACTCTCAACCATTCCTTCTGCTCTCTTCTAGGTCTGGATCTTTGTGCCTGGTAATTACTAACATTCTGATTACAAATGTTCACCATTAAATTACATATTGTAATTACTCAATCCTTATTAATTTTGTTATTACTGCTTAATGTAGACTATCCTGCATCACTTTTTATACTGTTAATCACAATAAGTTGTTAGCCACATTGAACCTGATCTATTGGGGTAATGTGGGATATAAAATAAATGTTTATAGTCAGGTTCCACTGAGTTCTCCCAGATAGATAAACATGGGTGGGGGTGGGGGTGGGGTACTTGCTCATGTATGTTAAGGCAATAACACACACAGTTGATGAGGAATGGCATTGTGAGGCAACCCAAAGATGTATGTCTCTGCATCCAGCATTGCAGGAGCCAAGGGGTATGGTGCCACACAGCCAGGTGGGTACAGAGGAAAGAATTGTGTAAGGGTTTTCGAGGGCACAGTGAGAGGAACACAGAGGTGTGGAAATCAGAAATTGAGACAAATTGGTGATGAGCCTAGGTGGAGGGGGGGGGGATGAAAGAAGGCACCTAAATATGATAGATACAGGAGCCCTCCACCTGGCGAGCCAAGTGGCCCACTAACCATTGGTTGCCCACTAACCATTACTCCTTCTGGAATTGTTGGGACATGGCCTCTGATAACCAGCCTTTCAACATGTATCTGGTGTGCCTTCTTACTCCCCTCACCCACCTATCTGAGAACCTGTACCATACATGGGAGTGGTAGGGTCTCCTATCTATTTGACATTTCCCCTCTTTCCATGTCCACCATCCATCTTCTCTTTGTGCCCCTATCTATCATGTACAGCATCTCCCCTCTGTGTCCCTGTCCCTATCATCCTTCTCATTCAGTATATACCTTCTGTGTCCCTATTTTTCCCTGCCTTGCATTTCCCGTGTCCCTATTCCTCTCCCTATGATCAGCTTTTCCCCTCTATATCCCTGTCCCTCTCCCCCCCGTGATCACTATTCCCCTCTGTGTCCCTGTCCCTCTCCTTTCCCCCATGATCAGCATTGCCTTTCTCTGTGTCCCTATCCTTCTTCCCATGTACAGCATTGTTCCTATAAGACACTATTCTCTCTCCATCCAGCATGGCCTCCATGTATTCTTGTCCCTGTGCTCCCTCTATGCTCACCATTTCTTCTTTGTTTCCCTATCTCACTCCTTTCTTTTCCCTTCCTCCACAGCAGGGGTTTTCATCTCAGTCTTCAGGGCACAGCCAGCCAGTTGGGGTTTTCAGGATATCTTCATTGAATTCAAGGGGGTTATTCTGAAAACCCCGACTGGCTGGGTGTGCCCTGAGGAGTGGATTGAAAATCTCTGCTCCACAGTCTGCATCCCTTGCCTTAATGTCACCTGCCTGTCCTGCAAACAACACACAGTTCAATTATCCCTCTTGTATGTAGTCGTGTGAGCCGAGGTTTACTGTGTGCAGTTCACAAAAAGACAGAGTGAACATAAACAAACATCATCCTGAGAAAGATGTTACCGGATGAATGCATTAAAGATAATTATTATAAAGAGAATCAATTTAATTCATACACAGGTAAGACACAAATACAGGTGTTCTATAAGACTAATTTATTAAAGTGCAAGTTTGAAAGAATATTGCACTTAAATTGTGAAATAACTAATTGAAATTGTTAAAATCTTGGATATAATAAATATGATAAATAGCTAAAATCCCTACTGGATCCAGTATTACACTCTAAACATATTTTTCTTTTAAATAGGAGTCATTAAATTTCCCAACTACCTCTGGTAAGTATCTTACACAACCATAAATAAATTCTGCATAAATTTTCTTAGTAAATTCTTACTTAATACATTTAAGTTCTTTTTCTCCTATAGGAATTCCTTTGTTTCTGGTATTAGTCTGTTGTATTCTGATTCAGGTATATAGTCAAGGTATAATTAAACCTGTGCTACTGTGTTCTTTCTTTCTTAGGTTTTCAGTTCCTTAAGGTAAGGTTGAATGTAAAAGGTGGATGCAAATTGACACTCTCTCAATTTCAAAGTTCCATTAATTTGTCTTCTCTTCAGTACTTAGCTGAACTTCCTGCTTTATGGAGTCCTGCAACAGTTCATCTGTCTTGGAGGACTTTTCCTTGCTCTTCTTCCTAAACCTGTTGCTTAAAGAAAATAACAGGAAAGAAACCTATCTCCCTTCAGCGTGTGCAACTCTAAGTGAGCCTGCCAGATACAAGAACCTGAACTGTATTCTAATATGAGGAAAATAAAACAAAATACATTTCCCTTTGTTCTGGTTTCCTAAATTATTCTGTTTACTTTGCTTCCCTAACTAACTAAAATAGAGCAATTCTTCTTTTCTTGAGACTGCTAAATTCTTTAGGTTCACAGCAAAACAAATCACATAAACTTTAAATATCAAATTATTTGCTTCACACACACACACACACACACACACACACAGAGTACAGACCTGTGGTGAAGAGGTGCTGAAAGGAGAGCTGCTGTACCCTGTGGCTGCTGAACAATGCAGAGGGGAGGGGGCCCCCCTGCAGGAGGGCCCCAGGCTGAAAGGCCTAGCACACTTGGAGCTGAGAAACACTATGAAGGGGAGGCTTCCTCCACCCAAGCCCCAAGCATGCAACCAGGAGAACCAGGAGAGCCCAGGCCTGTGGACGGAGGAAGGACCAGAGCCCAGCAGCGCTTGCTGAGGAGCCAGCTCACCCTGACTGTAAGTCCTGGCCATAACATTCCTAAGCTGGGTGAAGAACAGGGGGCAAGAAGGCAGGGCCCGGGTTCCAGAGCAGGGTTCTCTGCATCCAGTATCAGAGGAGAGGTGGTGGAAGAGAATAGCGGAGAGTCTGAAGAGGACGTTAGTGAGGAAGAAGAGGAGGAGAAGGAATCCAGGCCTAGGGCCTGGCAGAAGAAAGAGGCCCAGCATATGACTCCTGAAGAGGTAATTAGATCAGTGAAGAAAATGAATCGAGTAGAAGGTGAAATAGAGGTACTGAGGAAGCGGCTGAAGCTAGCAAAAACTATGTGTAACCTGGCTTCCACTGGCCCACGAGACAAGTATGTTAAGGGAGTTGAAGCACTCCAGAAGCGGCTTACAGCAAAACAAAGGCAGCTGCAAAAACTAAAGAACTGCAGAGATAATCCCCTTCGTGAGGTTTTCCTGAACAGGGAACGCATGCAGCAGACCCAGACGCAGTCCCAGATCCAGCAGGAAGCAGAACCCAGAGACACACAGGACTCCGTGGTTCCAGACACCCCAGAGGCTATGCTGGAAGGGACAGCAGGGGAAGAGAAACAGCAGCAGCCAGAAGGAGGGAAAGACAAGACTGACACAAATAATTCCCAGTTATCACCAGTATTTTATTTCCTACAGGATTCCCAAGAGCTAGGTGCTCCATCCACTTACCAGCCTTGTAGAACAGAGGCTCCTAATCCAGTTGTGGCAGGTACTGTGGATAAGGAGGGGCTCCAGCACTGCATGCAACAAGAGAGCCTGGCAAGTTTGGAACACAAAAGAGCTATGAAACTGAAAAAAATTCAAAAACGTCCCTTATACTTAGAGAGCTGGCAGGGCATAGCCGAACCCACAGAGAAGAGCTCAGGTTTGCTGGGAGAGACAGAGAAGAAAGACAGCCTGGAGAATCAGAACAGTTTGAATGCTGAGGAGAATCAGAACAGTTTGAATGCTGAGGTAGGAGAAGAATCACTACACACTGAGCAAGTACAGAAGTTACCAGGAACAACGGGAGGGAAAGTAGAGCAAAAACAAGGGGTTTTGCAGATGGAGACAGAGACTAAAGAGGATGGGAAAGTACAGGAATGGAGTAGTGGAGTACTACAAGAGATGGAAGAAGCTGAGAGCAAATATGGTGGACAGAGGGCGGGAACATCGTGGGAACACCACAGTCACTCATGGACAGAATTGATAGGGCAGACCTCTGAGCAGGGCTGTCCAAGAGCTGCCATCCAATCTCAATCAGAAGTGCTGATGACATCATGGGGGAAGCTCAGTGACAGGCAGGGGCTCCCAATAGATTCTGCCACTCAGAAACAAGAAGAAAGAGCAGAAGGGAGCTTCTCAGAAACTCATGCCCATCAAAGCAGGAGTCCCAGAAAGGAGAGAGAGAATTGTGGAGAGTGTCAGCTGCACCAGGAGGCGGAGCCAAGACCCAGATCGAGTGAGACAGGGCATGGAGGAGAGTGTCAGCTGCACCAGGAGGTGGAGCCAAGACCCAGACTGAGTAAGACATTGCCAGATACAGAGAGAGTACATGAAGGAGAGTGTCAGTTGCACCAGGGGGCGGAGCCAAGTCCCAGACCCAGTAAGACAGAGCATGGAGGAGAGTGTCAGCTGCACCAGGAGGCAGAGCCAAGACCCAGACTGAGTAAGACAGTGCCAGATACAGAGAGAGTACATGAAGGAGAGTGTCAGCTGCACCAGGAGGCGGAGCCAAGACTCAGACTGAGTATGACAGTGTCAGAAACAGAGAAAGTGCATGGAGGAGAGTGTCAGCTACAAGAGGAGACAGATCCCAGACCTGGTCTGAGTGGGACAGTTGCAGAGCAAGGGAACGAGTGCTGGTTGGGAACAGCAGCAACTGGCAAAGGACTGGAAGTAGAATATTGCAGAGGGGGAAGAGACAGAAACAGCACAAGTGAACTGAACATAGTGGGGTTAGTGGACATGGGAGAGGAGGGAGGGGAAGAGAGGGGGAGGGGAGGAAGGCAGGAAGGGAGTGGGGAAGGGGGGAGCATACTGGTATCAGCCCCTTTATCCTTTGCAGCAGTAGTACGGGGAGGAGGGGCAGAGACAGGGAAGGAGGAGGGGAGGCAGGAGTCAGACATGGAGACAAGGGGAAATCCATTTTCTGGTCCGTTGCGGGGTCCCGGGAGCGGTGTTACCCCAAAACGTCGAAATGTTGTCCAGCTGCGTTGGGTGGGCACAGGGGTAGCACCACCTAGAGAGGTTGTTTTAAGAATGGTATTCTCCCTTGGCTTTATCCCTGAAGATTTGTATGCATGCATACACCCTGTGGGAATCCCTGAATATGATATTAGTTTCTTAACAGGGCGAGGTTTGGACCTGTTTTGGGAAAAGTACACAGAGGTGCAGCATCAGGGTAGATGGGTGGATTTTAAGGCTGTCCCCATCAGTAGACAGGACGCAGTCCAGATTACCATTTTGGTACGTAATGAATCTCTTATGGCTGCAGACCTGTCATACTGGTTGGGACGGTATGCCGAAATTAGGACCCCATTAAGCAAAATACCAGACCAGAGTCGTGTGTGGGCGGGGGGGTGGAGTGCCCTTGTAAAATTAAAACAGGCAGGCTATGTCACCCAACATATACCTTCAGCCGCATACATTGGAAGGGATCGAATTCAATGCTTTTATGCAGGACAACCCAGACAGTGCTACAGGTGCGGATCTTTCCGTCACTTAAGCATGTCATGTACAGTGTTAAAGTGCTCGCGATGTGGTAGTACAGATCATGACACCAGCGACTGCACTACCATACGCTGTAACCTGTGTGGAGGCTTGGGGCACCCTTTTAGCAAGTGCCCACAAGCATCGCACAATCAGGTAGAGGAAGAGAGGAGGGGGGAGGAAGGGGCACAAGCAGAAACTACAAGGATACAAGGACAGAAGCGGGAAGCATTAAAGGGATTAATGGATAAATCAAATACCACTATTCATACAGAGGCAGGCACTAAGGGAAAGGGAAAGGGGGAGAAAAGGGCATCAGGTTTGGATCACATTCAAAGAAGGGGTATTTGTGAAAGGATGGAAGAAGGAGGTGGGGAGAAGGGGGGAGAAGAAGGGGAAGCATGGACCCTGGTAGGGAAACATGGAGGGAAGGGGGGTCGGAGGAAGGAGGGGAGGGGGCTAGCCCGAGCGGGGAGAACAGATATTCTGGAGAAGAGCCAGAGTAATCGATATGCAGTGTTTCAGGTTTCAGGTGAAGGAGAGGGTGATCTTGAGATGAATCCACCCCAAAGGGAGGTTTTGGAGGAGAAGAGGAGGGAGGGGAGGGGAGCAAGGAATGAATCATCTGAAAGACTTAACAGAGAGGAGCCAGCAGTGTTACCCCCAAGTCTAACATCACATCCTACTAGTTTAATGAAGGGCCTCATGCAGGAAATAGAGGAGGGTAAGGAAGGGATGAAAGGGGAAAGGGCTGGTCCAGAGGAAACCAAGAAAAAAAAGGGTAGAAAGAAAGCCGGGGAAGATGACTCAGAGTGGGAGGATTTGGAATTAGAAGAAATTATAGAGGATCCTGAAGAAATGATGGGGGCAGGAATATCTGTGAAGAGGGATTGCGGTGAAGAGATGAGGAGGGGTAAGAAATTTAAGAAATAAACCATGGCTGCCTTGTCCTTAATCTTTGCAACTCTGAATGTAGCCAGCATAAAGGCAGAGAGAACTAGATTTGTCGCCTTTAGCGATTTGACCCAGTGCAAGGTAGACTGCATCCTGTTGCAGGAGACTCATTTGGATTCTTTGCAGCTCCTGCACCGGGCCAAGAGAGATTGGAAAGGGGGGCCCTCATTCTGGTCTCTGGCCAAAGAAAGATGCGCAGGGGTGGCTATTCTTTTTGCCACCCGAGAAGTGGAGATTACGAGGGAAATAGAGGTGGAGATAGGGAGGTGTGTTGTCTTAGACGTTTTCATTAGAGGGGTAGCAGTGCGAATCATTAACTTTTATGGGCCCCAGATTAGTTGGGAACGCAAGCAGCTGTTGCTCCGGGTGAAACCGTATTTATATACAAGCAAATTGGTGGTATTTGGAGGAGACTTTAATATGGTCTTACAGCAAGCAGATAGAAAGGGGTCCAGGCGTCAGGTGGGTTATGACAGCCTCCAGCTGGCAGCAATTGTAAAACAGGCAAGACTGGAGGTGGCGGGAGGGAAGGGGTTCACTTTTAGAAGGGGAGACACGGAGAGCCGTATTGACTGGCTCTTTGTAGGCGGGTTGGCTAAGTTTCAGGGGCAGCCGAATAGATGGACGGAATATTCAGATCATGCCTTAGTTTCCACAGTCTTAACAATATGCGAAGGGGCGCAGAAAGGCCCAGGATTTTGGAAACTGAGTGCAAAGTTATTAGAAGTAGAGGAAAACAGACAAATATTTGAGGGTTTTTTAGCAGACCAAGAAACACTATGGGAGGTGATGGATGATAAGGGAGCCTGGTGGGACATGGTAAAGGGGCGAGTCAAGGCCCTTTTCCGGTCCCTAGCCAGGAAGCAGAGTCTGGGGTTACAGGCACAGTGCTGTCGTCTTCGTAAGCAATTGGACCACGCGGTCTCCAACCATCTAGAGAAGGGAGAGATAGAAGCTTTGCAGGCCCAGTTGAGGCTGTTGCAATATGATCGATACGCTGCTTTGCTTCTGGAAAGGGAATATGGGCATCGGTATTCCCCGGATCCTTTCCAGAATTGCAAGGTAGCAGTAGGACACAAGGTCATTTATGCTATGAGAGATGAAGCAGGGCAGCGATTGACGAACCAACGTTCAATCGAGGCCAGGGTCATTCGGTTTTACACCAAATTGTGGGGGAAAGAGAGCTTGGTTTCTAACTTCATGCTATCATACGTGCAGAGTGCCCCAGGCTTGGAAAAGGTTTCGGAGGGGGAGATGGAACAACTGCTTAGGCCCATTACCACAGGAGAGGTAGATGATGCTATTGATACGCTATCAGCACGTACAACTCCGGGTCCCGATGGGCTGACCCCAGAGTTCTACAAAAAATTCCGTGTGGTCCTGATTCCAGTGTTAGCTGCAATTTTTAATAATTGTTTGCAGAACGGGCGTTTGGCCCCTTCACAGCAGTGTTCTATTTTGGTTCTCCTCGCAAAGAAGGGAAATCTGGAACTTATCGAGAACTGGAGACCCATAAGTCTTCTGAGTGTAGATAGGAAAATAATGGCCAGGATTATTTACAACCGCCTGGCAGGGGCAGTGGGTGGTCTCTTGTCCTCAGCACAGTTTTGCTCGGTGAAGGGGAAAGGGGCAGTGGAAGCAGTTTGTACCATCCGTGAAATAGTGGAAAGGAGTCAAGGTGGGACAAAGGGAAAGTATTTGCTGACCCTTGATCAGTCTAAGGCTTTTGACAGGGTGTCCCAGGAGTACCTATGGCTAGTGCTTCGGTGCTATGGGATACCCGACCAGTTTATAGGGTGGATCCAGACTTTGTATCGCAATGCAAGGAGTAGCACTCTAATAAATGGTTGGGTGGGCAAGAGCTTTGCAGTGAGGTCAGGGGTACGGCAGGGGTGTCCCCTCAGCCCCTTGCTGTACGTCCTTTCCTTAGATCCTTTCCTCAGAAGGTTGAGTGGAGGGTTTAGCGGTCAACTAGAGGGCATCTCTTTGGGTTCACACACATGGCGATGTGTCGCCTACGCAGATGATGTCACAGTAGTAATCAGTAGCAAGGAGGAAGCCGAGCGAGTTCAGACCTGGATGGCAGAATACACACAGGCTGCGGGGGCCCAGATAAACCAGGATAAGAGCTCCGCAATTTGGGTAGGACAGGGCAGACCAGCTTTCAAACTTCCCAGTCAGTACCCAGTAGCAAGGGATGAAGTACGGATCCTGGGTCTCTGGGTAGGCAGACAGGACTATGATACGATCAACTGGGAGAAGGGGCTGGGGAGAGTCGAGGAAAGGGTGGCCCAGTGGAAATCATATAAGTTGCGGTTTGTGGAAAAACTGCATGTCATTAAGACCTATCTGATACCCCTTCTCCTGTTCATATCCAAGGTCTGTTTACTGCCTATATCGTTACATGCCAGAGTATACAGCTTGTTTTTCCAACAGCTATGGGGGAACAGGATGAATATTATCCGGAGGGAGGTGACCTATTTGCCCAAAAGGGAGGGGGGGTTGGGAATGGTCAACCCTGTGGTACATTTTAGTTGTTTCTTTTTCCAACAAAATCTGGGAGGGGTCTTGCGGGAAGGGAGGCCGGCTTGGGCAGACTGCATGGCCTCCTGGCTTCAGCGGTACTTGAGGGATTGGGTGAGGGGAGGTCAGGCAATGCCCCTGCGAGGGAAGGCGGGATACTTGCCACAGTACATCTCACCTCTGTTGAGATTGGTGAAGAGATGGGGTATCACAGTACAGGAAATCCAGAAGGAGGACAGGAGGCAGCTACAACACCGCATTATTCAGACACACTTTTCAACACGTCTAGCCTTGAGGGACTGCCCAGGTCCACTACAGGAGGAAGGTCTGGCTTTCCTCAATTCATCACGCCTCCCCCGGAAGATTGCGGACATGGCCTGGCTGACTTTCCACAGCCGGCTTTATGTTCGAGCTAACATGAAAAATAGAAACAGCAATGATCGTAAGTGCCCGAGGGGGGAGTGCGTGACGGAGGATGAAACAATGGACCACTTCCTCCTCAAGTGCCCGTTCAATCAACAAGTCTGTCAGGCAGTAGCCCGCCAATTAGGGATTCCTTTCTTCCACCAGCTATCTTATGCAGAATGGGCCTATGGAGGGTTTCCAAAAGGAAAGGGGTGGTGTAGGGAGACACTGTATATCATCGCTGCAGCCCTTTGTTACTTCCTGTGGCAGGCACGCTGCCAAGCTTCATTATATCGGAAGTGGCTGTCTGTACAGGAGGTGGCAGGGGATGTGGTACATTTTGTCCAGCAGCTGGCAGTGAGGGAGAAGGAGCATTGTTCTGGACTACAGTGGGCAAGGCATTGGAGGGGTTTTTCGTTTCAGCCTCCCTGAGTGGGAGGGTTTGTTGAGGGGCGGGGGTATTGGCCAGTAAGGTTTTATTTATGTATTAGTTAGCGGGTTTTATTGCTTGTTTTATCGCTTGTTTGTATGCTTGGTTTGTCTTGTTGCAAGTTTCAATAAAGACAATATGACACACACACACACACACACACACACACACACACACACACACACACACACACACACACACACACACACACACACACACACACACACACACACACACACACACACACACACACACACACACACACACACACACACACACACACACACACACACACACACACACACACACACACACACACACACACACACACGTGAACAGGTCCTCCCTTATCTGAATCTTCAGTTGCTCTCCTTCAACTGTCACCAAGCAAAACCCTAACAAGAGTAGTATCAGAGGGCTCCATTTGAGACAAGAGTAGTATCAGAGGGCTCCATTTGAGACTATATTTCCATACCAAGATTCCATTTTACATTTCTCATTAAAAATAATACATTAGGGGCAAGATGGCCGATCAGAGCAGACGCATGTGTCTGAGCTCCTGACTTACCAGGCCGTTGAACGTTAGGAGGTTCGTTTCCTTGTGCAGGACATGGGGAAGCGGAAAGGAAAACCCAGGGAGTCGGCCTCCTTACTCCCTGGGAGTGTTCCCTCCTCGCGACAAACGGTTCTGGAACAATTCGGGGTTCAGCCACTGATCATGCGGCAACCCGCCACAGAATGCTCCGCAATAACATCGCCGGAGACCAGCGAGGAGGCGTTATCGCTTAGTCCGCCTGGGAACACCAATCCTCCACAACCAGGAAGTAGAGTGATCCCGACGGTGAGAGCGGAAGGGACGTCCGAAGTGGCTGATTTTCCCCTGCCCTCAGGAGGCCTCGACGGTGGTCTTTCCCCAATCGGAGCGGAACAGCAAAAGGGTTTGATGACCTCTACCCCTTCTCCGATGAGCAATACCCTGGTTTTACTGGAGGTAAAAAAACCTAAAGTAGTAACTTTAGATGCCCTATGGGATGTTATCCAGGGAATGAACGCTATGCTTTCTCAAGTAACGAGTAACTTTTCACAAAATATTGATACATTAAAGCACCAGCAAAATCAACTTGTGGACAATTTTCAAACTCAAGCAGTGCAAATTGAGTCTTTGAGAACTGAACTTTCCACTTTAAAAAATTTTGCGGGAAATGTGGCGAAGGATAGAGAGATTCTGGCACGCAAGCTAGAATTTCTTGAGAATCAGGGGAAAAAAAACAACTTGAGGTTTATTAATTTTCCCAAATCGCCATTAATTTCAGCTATGGACATGTTAAGAAAATACTTTAGAGAAATTCTGGGTATACCAGCAGAGGGATTTCCGCCTATTACCCGAACACAGTACATAACTGGGAGAACAGTGAATCCGCTGAACCCTCAGCCACAGCAACCAGAATTTAATATTACAGAGTTTCTTGAAAACTCATTGGAACTAATTACGGAAAGAACTACTCTTATTGTTTCATTTGCACTGGAAATGGATAAAACAAATGTCTTTAAGCTTTATTTTAAATTTTTGAACAGTAAATTTCTTGGGCATACCGTTCGAATTTTTCCAGATTTAAACAGAGAGACTCAAGCCCGTCGGCGAGAGTTCCTCGGTTTAAAATCCAAAATTTTGGCTTTGGGAGGATTGTTTAAATTAGTTTTTCCTTGTCGTTGTATAATAACATTACAATCTGTTACATATATGTTTATGGATCCCAAGAAATTGAAGGAATTTTTGATTTCAAAAGAAAGTGTACCATGTTCGACCCAGGTAACCTAATAGGGTAGAAGGACTCGCTGAAGTCTGGCTGCGGATTGCCTCTTTGATCCTGCTCTAATTAGTTTTTGTTCTTTTTTCTTTATATTATTTTTACCTTGTATCTTGTCTCAAGTTGTTGTGGTCTAAATGAAACTAATATTTTCCAATAAGTTTGTTATTTTACTATATTTCTGTATCCAACATTTATTGTTTTAATAGATGGATGTTTAAATGAAAAATAATAAATAAATAAAAAAAAAAAAAAAAATACATTAAACCCTCGTTTCTAGGTTTAAACCATATAATTCAGGTCAGAGCCATACTCTAACATTTACCCTGTGAAACTTTCTATGAAATTTGACCTCCAAACACCCAAACTGGAACCCTTCAAAAACCTTATAACTAATAAGTACAAGTTTCTAGCACCTGAATTCTAATCTTGAAATTCATGCAATCCCTTTCAAAATACATTTTGGATTCTTTTAAAACTTTAGGGTGTCAGTGTAAGTCTCCTTTGACACTACTGTGCATGCGTCCCAGAGCCTCTTTCAGCTCCCAGATGTCAGGTATTAAATAAATAAAAACTTTTCTTCCACTGGTTACAGTAAGGTCTCGGTCTCTCTCTCTCTCTCTCTCTCTCTCTCTCTCTCTTCCTCTCTCTTTCTTCTCCTCTCCTCTCCTCTCTCCAGCATATTTCCCCTCCCTCAATCCAGTTTCTCTTTTTCCTTCCCCTCCCCCTCTGAGTCCAGCACCTCTTTCTGTCTGTTCCTCCCTCCATCCCATCTAGCAAAGGGGTACTTCTCATTCCCCAGGTCCAGCAAACCTCTTTCCCTCTTCCTTTCCCCTTCCTCTTCCTCCCCTTCCTCCTCCTCCCCTTCCTCCTCTTCTCTCCCCAATCCAGTAGAGCTCACTTCCTGGATCCAGCACCCCTCCCTCTCTCTCTCCCTCCATCCCGCAGGTACAGGGCTGCAGGCGTCTCTCCTTCTTCCTCCCCGCGGTCCCCATATCTTTGTCTCCATAGCAGCAGCACAGCGAATAAAGCAGGGCTGCTTTGGAGCTTCAGCCTTCTCCGGGACTCGTTCTGCCCTTCTCTGATATAACTTCCTGTTTCTGCGAGGGCAGGATGAGTCCCAGGGAAGGCCAAAGCTCTGAGGCAGCCTGCTTTAATTGCTGTGGTGCTGCTACCGAGGCAAGGTAGAGGGACCGCAGGGAGGGACAAGGAGAGAAGTCTGCATCAGGAGCAGCCTTTACAGTGCCGCGTGAGAGTCAGGGGCAGGGGGGTGGAAGGACACATCAGCCATTGCAGAGACAGAAGATTGCTGGTTACTGTAGTGGGTTCCAGTGCCCAATGTTCTGCTGTGTGTAGGGGATAATTTAGATTTTTAAACTGGCAGAGGTCACACTTGGGGCTGGGGACAAGCCTCTTAAACGGGGTGCCTATACAGTACTGCTACATGTATGGTTAATGGCACTGAATAGATTAACTTAAATTCCTGTGCTGGTGTATAATATCAGTTAGTGACCATAATGGTTGAAAATTCAACTTTACCATTCACTCTCATGCTATCATCGATTGTAGCATTCGTCTCAGTGATTATGGACACTAGCTAGGCTGTCCTAGTGCCTATTTTATTTAGGACCTTTTCACATATCTATTATTTATTGATATTTATTAACCACCTTTATGAAAAAATTCAACCAAAGTGGTATACAGTATGTACAGCTTGACATAAAATTTACAATTTTGTTATTTTAATTGGTATACATGAATCAGCCATATTTTCTTCCCCTGATACCTGGTCTTCAACCAAATGGGAGTTTTACTAGTGAGGTTTAGTGGCTAGGATGTTTAATTAATCCACATCACGGGCAGCAGTCTCCTGTATCTTTTTTTTTTAGACATTTCTGATGTTTTAATAGAAGATACATGTTTTTTTAACTAATTATATTTGTGAATGAAGATATGAGACTTTAAGAACGAATGCTGCTTGCTACTAAGACATCATGTAAACTGGAGATCCAGATTTTCAAATGATTAGATTTACCTGGCTAAACTTGATTTCTGTCTTTTGATTATCAATTCTATATGAACCCAAATGACAACTCACAATCTTCTTAGAGTACCATCTGCTTTAAGAGGCTAGGTTGCCATGGTAGGCCTCAGTCAACTCTGCTTAAGACACTGGAGCTGTAGCAGGTTGTCATGCCAACCTTCATCAAATCTGCTTGTTTATTGGGGATTGCAGGAGCTTAAGATGGTGGTGCTGGTGCTGAAATAACACAGGTCAGTCTTTACAGGCAGTGACCTCCTGGGGTAATGAACAACTCCTAAGTTACAATGAAGCATGCCTCTTTTTTTATTCCAAAGATAGTAGATATTGTAGCACTCATCATTCTTTAATCAGTCTTTCGAAACAAACAATTATGACAGACTACAAACCATGTTTTAGCATTAATGATGGCCTGACACCAAAATATGAACTAATACATCTGTCTACTCAGCCTAATATTTGTAAGTAGCTTGATGACTTGCATAATTTTTCATTTGCTACAGTTTGTTGAAGAAATGCTGTGCTTGCACTGTTTTTGTTGTACTATCAGGATTTCTAATTTTTTTTAAATATGGAATGAAAAGTTTCCATATTAAGTCTAAATGAAATATATATATAGTTAGATTACTTGTGTCAAAGGAGTTTTGAGATATGCTACATTTTTCCAAGAAAACTTGTAAACTTTATGTGGGACTGCAAATATATTTTCAAAAAGAAGCACTGTGTGGGATTTCTTTAAAAATCAGACTAGCAGGTGGCTAAGGATGATTTTTCTTTGCTCCCTGGAACTTAGAGAGGTTGGTGATTTGGCCTCACCCAGAGGGGATGCTTTTTGCCGTATGTGGGCCCCTTTTTGGGACTCTCTGACAGTGGTGGCTCGGAGTAGAATTTTAAACTCTTAGTGCACACATGACATGACACAAGAAGAGGAGGGGTTCTCTGTTGGGGAGGGTGAGAATTTTGTGCCAAGATGGAGTGACGAAAGGTCAGGTGGTTATTGAACATAAATGTTTGTCTTCTTTTTGGAAATACCTGGCTTCAGTGATTTTTGGGAAGTTGTGCATTGTAACAGTAGAAGAATAGCGAGCTGAGGAGGAGAGGTGGGGAGGAGGGAGTAGGGGAAGGGGATATCAGCTGGTGGAGGGAGGGGGGGAATTAAAGGAAATATTGTATTTGATGGTTGATGTTAATGTCTTGTTGTTGTTTAATTTACTCTGCCATCAATAAAAACGATTGAATCATAAAAATCAGACTAGCAGAGCATAGTGGTTACATTATACCTGCATGTGTTTGAAATAGGTACAAATGTACATAAGTATTGCCATACTGTGACAGAATAAAGATTCATCAAACCCAGCATCCTGTTTCCAACAGTGGCTAATCCAGGTTGCAAGTACCTGGCAACATCCCAAAAAAGTACAAGATCTCCAAAAAGTACAATACATTTTATGCTGCTTATCCTAGAAATAAGCAAGTCCATTTTAATAATGGTCTATGGACTTTTCTTTTAGGAAGCAAGCCAAACCTTTTTTTAAACCCTGCTAAGCTAACTGCTCTTACTACATTCTCTGGCAATGAATTCCAGAGTTTAATTACACGCTGATTGAAGAAATTTTTCTCTGATTCATTTTAAACTTACTACTTTGTAGCTTCATTGCATGCCCCCTAGTCCTAGTATTTTTGGAAAGAGTAAACAAGTGATTCACATCTACCCATTCCACTCCACTCCACTCATTATTTTATAGATCTTTATCATATTGCCCCTCAGCTGTCTTTTCTCCAACCTGAAGAGCCCTAGCCACTTTAGCCTTTCTTCATAGAGAAGTCACCCCATCATCTTTATCATTTTCGTCACCAATATGGCTTTGGTAATAAAAGTCAAGTGCATATGGCCCCTCTGTCAAACTAACCTTGCATCTTCCACCCTCTTTTTGGGTGCAGGTAAAAGTACCTGTAATCCCCCATTATACTAGGGATTACTAAACTGATGAGAGACCCTCCTTCAGAGTCTCTGGGGAGAGGGAGTGAGCTAAGAGTATGAGAAGCCCAGCCCTAAGGGGAGTGTTTTCTGAAATCACTGAAGAGGAAACTGCACATTTTATTTCTTCCTCAAAACTAACTACCTGTTCCTCTGATCCTATTCCCACCCATCTACTTAGCACTATCTCTGCTAGTCATCCCTTTTGTCTGTAATATCCTCAATCTTTCACTTTCCATTGTGACTGTTCCTGATGCCTTCAAACATGCCATAGCCACACCACTCCTCAAAAAACCTTCATTGGACCCTATCTGTCCTTCCAACTATCGCCCTATCTACCTCCTCCCTTTCCTATCCAAGATACTTGAATGTGCTGTTCATTGCCATTGTTTTGACTTTCTTTCATCTCAACCTATTCTTGATCCACTTCAATCTGGCTTTCGCCCATTCAACTGAAACAGTGCTTGCTAAAGTCTCCAATGACCTGTTCCTGGCCAGATCCAAAGATCTCTATTCTATCCTCATCCTTCTCGATCTATCTGCTGCTTTTGACACTTTTGATCACCGCCTACTCCTTAATACTCAATTGGATTTCAGGGCTCTGTTCTTTCCTGGTTTTCTTCTTGTCTCTCCCATTGTACTTTTAGTGTATACTCTGGTGGATCCTCCTCTACTTCTATCCCACTATCAGTTGGTGTACCTCAGGGATCTGTCCTGGGACCTCTTTTTTTCTTCATCTATACTTTTTCCCTTGGTACTCTGATCTCATCCTGTGGTTTTCAGTATCACCTTTATGCTGATGACTCTCAGATGTATGTCTCCACACCAGAAATTTCAGCTGGAATCCAGGCCAAAGTATCAGTCTGCCTGTTTGACATTCCTGCCTGGATGTTTCATTGCCATCTGAAACTAAACATGACCAAGATGGAGTTTCTTATATTTCCCTCTAAATCAACCTCTCCTCTTCCCACATTCTCTATCTCTGTGGATTACACTCTCATCCTCCCTGTCTCATCAGCTCATTACCTTGGAGTCATCTTCAATTCCTCTCTCTCCTTCTTTGCACATATGCAACAGACTGCTAAAACCTGCCGCTTCTTTCTCTATAATATCACCAAATTGTGTCCTTTCCTTTCTGAGCACATTACCAGAACCTTTATTCACACACTTATCACCTCTCATGTAGACTATTGCAACTTGTTTCTCAAAGGTCTCCCACTAAGCCATCTCTCTCCCATTCAATCTGTTCAAAATTCTGCTGCACGACTTATATTCCACCAGTGTTGCTATGCTCATATTAGCCCTCTCCTCAAGTCACTTCATTGGCTCCCTATCCATTTCCATATACAATTCAAACTCCTCTTATTGACATACAAGTGCATTCACTCTGCAGCTCCTCAGTACCTCTCCACTCTTATCTCTCCCTACACTCCTCCCTGGGAACTCTAGTCACCGGGTAAATCTCTCTTATCTGCACCCTTTCCCCCCACTGCTACTGTACCATATGCCTGGAATAGACTTCCTGAGTGAGTATGTCAAGCTCCATCTCTGGCCGTCTTCAAATCTAGGCTAAAGGTCCACCTTTTTAATTGTGCTTTTAACTCCTAACCCTTACTCACCTTTTCAGTACCCATGTTTAACTTTCCCACCTTAGTAATTCCATTATCCCTTATTTGTCCTGTTTGTCTGTCCTAATTAGATTGTAAGATCTGTCGAGCAGGGACTGTCTCTTCTTGTTCAAGTGTACAGCGCTGTGTACGTCTAGTAGTGCTATAGAAATGATAAGTAATAATAGTAGTACCCATTCTACCATGGGCCTTAGGAGTTTGAATCAAAGTCTATGGCAAACGGTGTTTTATACCTTTCCGTAAATATTTTTGTAAAATCTTTAAAAAAATTATTTTCTTCGTGTACCCTCAAATATAAGGGCAATTGTTGAAATAAATAAAGTCACCCAGGGGTGCAGAGCATATTAAACAAATGAATACTACCCCAGAGGGAGATAGGGTAATCTTGTCAAAGGTTTAACTTTAGTTAAAATACCTAGGATTTATAAATGGAATATTGAATTGCACCAAAGTCTTGAACTGGCAATTAGCCCTCTTTTGAGCAAGTTTATCTGTTTGGATTGAATTGAACTGTTTGATACTGAATGAACTCTTTGCACCCAGAGAATATGAAGTTTGGATAAACTGCCTGTTGCAACATTCATGTAAATTTTAAGTTTGTTTCATAAAACCTGGACTAGACTATTTCTTTGAGTGAGAGCGAAGCTTATTTGCTCCCGGACTGTTAAAGAAATCTAAATAAAATGTGGGTTACATACCCATATATGAACAAAACAAGGACTGTTATCTGCATTGAGAGATGCAATTTTCACAGGGGCTTTTCTATGGGTAAATGGTGTTCACCCATTGCAGAAGCTTTGAAAATTGCTCTCCCTATATAAATAGTTTTACTATCCCCATGTCTAAAAGAATAAGCTTTGGAGGCAAATGACTAAAGAGGGTAAAGTTGGTGAGTAAGTGGATAGATTGGTGAATACATGGATTTTAATTGACTAAAGGGAATCAGTCACCTGCATGCCATTGATCTAGTACTTTCAAGATTAAAGGATCCTTTTACTAAGGTGCGCTAATAGATTTAGCACGCACTAATAATTAGCGTGCACTAAACGATAAGATACCCATGGGCATCTTATCATTTAGCGCGCACTAATTGTTAGTGTGCACTAAATATGTTAATGGGCCTTAGTAAAAGGACCCCTAAGAAAACTTTTTAATAAATGCCATTTTGAATAAAGTAACAGGTGGACAAATGGGCAAATAAGACTCTGATAATGCATGTCTGGCAGTGGCAACTAAGTGGTGGAATACATTGCCTTTGGAAATTAGGATTCAGGAGAATTATGATAGGCTCCAGAAAATGTTAAAATCTTTTCTGTTTCATAAGTTTCTGTTGATGTAATTGTGTTCTGTCTGAAGACTAGGATTCTGAACTATTTGCTGTATTAACTTTTATTTAATTAATTGTAAGCCACATTGATCTTCATGGCTAATGTGAGATAGACATTTATTTATTTATTTATTTATTTGCTGCATGTGTACCCCACATTTTCCCACCTATTTGATTAATGTCATGTAAGTAAGCATAAAAAGAGGGTGTGCTACTAGAGTTGGTGGTCCCCTACCCAGGCCCCCAAAAGGTGATGAAGTGGGAAGATAGGGCAAAATTTTCAAATTAATGGCCTCTTTTACAAAGCCATGCTAACAATTCCTGCGTGGTAAATGAGAGGAAACCTATAGGAACTGAATGGGCTTACTCTCTTTTACCGTGCAGGAATCGCTAGTGTGGCTTTGGAATAGAAGCCCTAAGATAGGAATGTATCTTTAAATAAAAATGTCTTTAAGCCAGTTTTAAATTTCAGCAAGGAACATTCCAATCTAAATCTTTATTTTTATTAATTTTTCTTAAACTGAAGAGAAGAGCACTCCATAATGTGGATCCAATAACAATAAAAATATGCATCACGAATACACAGATGTGCCTAAAAGAGGAAATTGTTGAGAGGATCTGGACATCCGAGAGGGCGTGTAGGGAATTAGTAAGCATGATAGATATAATGGTTCTCCTGAGTAGTGTACTTTATGTACTGTTCTAGAAAAATAATTTTAAATGTAATTCTGTGTTGTATGGACAAACAATGTTCCTGTCATAATAAAGGGATGACATGATCAACATTTTTGAGCCCTTAAAAGTTTTATAGCCATATTTTATACAATCTGTAAACTTTATGACCATTCAAGAGGGAATTACAGTAATCCAGATGGCTACTAATGAGAGAATGAATAATTTGAAGGGCATTCTTTGTGAATACATTTCTTACTGAATAAATCATTCATAATTTGAGAAAGCAATTTTGGACAACTCTCAAAATATATAAGCAGAAATTCAGTGACTGGTTTACCACCACTCCCAAAATCTTAACAAAGGAAACAATAGGGATAGTGCAACCTGCTAATCAAATGGTAATAATAAGCATGGGGGGGGGGGGGAGGTTGTCTTTCTGAGAAAGAAACATTGCCCCAGATTTTTTTAGATTTAACTCTAATTTATGAAGTTTTATCCAGTCTGATATCGTCTTTTACAAAAGATTAGCTCGAGCTATCTGCAGCAGGGCCCATTTTATTCTTATGGGCCCTGACCCTGTTGGAAATAACTCATGCTACTCTTTAGTAAAAGACCCCTTAGTCATTAAATAAAGATGTAGCATGTGAACACTCACAGTTAAGGGCACCAACGCTAAGAATATTGTCTGCATATACAAAAGGAGATAGGTCTAAGAACTGAATGAGTCATAGAAGTAGTACCATGAATATATCAAGAAGAATAGGAGCTAAAATAGACCCTTGAGACACTCCACATTTAGAGGGATTTGCATCTGAGCAACCTTCCTGTCAAAGAATGATATTGCTGTGGTTTATTAAGTAGAGGCTAAACCAGTCTTCCTTGAATACCTATTTCATGAAGTCTAATGAGAAGAAGTATGCAATCCACCAGATCAAAAGCTGCAGAAAGGTCTAATGAAATGAGAATTACAGTACTTTTTTGGTCCAAATTGTAGTGAGAGTGGAGGGGCATAATCGAATGGTGCCGGTGAAATAGATCGCCGGCGATCTATTTTGGCGGCGATGCAACAGCTGGCCGTATTATCAAAAAAGATGGCCGGTCATCTTTTCTTTCGATAATACGGTTTGGCCCGGCCAAATGCCAGAGTTCGCCGGGTTTGAGATCGCCGGTTTTGTCTTTCAGCGATAATGGGAAAAAAATGCCGGCCATCTCAAACCTGGCCAAATCCAAGGCATTTGGTCATGGGAGGAGCCAGCATTTGTAGTGCACTGGTCCCCCTGGCATGCCAGGACACCAACCGGGCACCCTAGGGACACTCCTAAACATTAAAAAAAAACACAAATAGCTCCCAGGCGCATAGCTCCCTTACCTTGGGAGCTGAACCCCCCAAACCCACTCCCCACAACTCTACACCATTACCATAGCCCTTATGGATGAAGGGGGGCACCTACATGTGGGTACAGTGGGTTTTGGGGGGGTTTGGAGGGCTCAACACTTAGCACCACAAGTGTAACAGGTGTGTGTGTGGGGGGGGGGGGGATGGACCTGGGTCTGCCTGCCTGAAGTGCACTGCACCCATTAAAAACTGCTCCAGCAACTTGCATACTGCTGTCAGGGAGCTGGGTATGACATTTGAGGCTGGCATACAGGCTGGCAAAAAAGGTTTTTTTTAAAATTTTGTTAGTGTGGGAGGGGGCTGGTGACTACTGAGGGAGTATGGGGAGGTCATCCCCCATTCCCTGCAGTGGTCATCTGGTGAGTTGGGGCACCTTTTTGAGGCTTGGTCATGAAAATAAAAGGACCAAGTAAACCCAGCAAAATACTGATTAACGCCGCTTTTTATTTTCCATTATCCGCGAAAGCTGGCCATCTGGTAGCCACGCCCATGCCCGCCCATGTCCCTCCTTCGCTACACCACCGACATGCCCCCTTGAACTTTCGCCTGCTCGGTGACGGGAAAGCAGCGATGGTGTAAAAAAAAAACAGCTTTCGATTATACCGATTTCGCCGCTTTTGAGAGATCACCGACAATCTCCCGATTTATGTCGGACGATGCCCGGTGATCACTTTTGAAAATAAGCCTAATAGGGGGTTACGCCAGTGAGGGCTGTCTCAGTACTATGGTGTTTTCTCAAGCCTGTTTGATTTGGGTGCAAGGTATTGGTTTTGAATAAGGAATCATCTAGCTGATCCTGCACTAAGTGCCCTACAACCTTGGAGACAAAACAAATATTAGCTACTGGATGCAGGTTGTTAACTTGGAAGTCTCCCAGACTGAGGATTCTTCAGTCGAGGACGAACGTAAGCTATCTTTCATAGAAAGGAACAAACTGTGTTTCTAGACTGTTATAGTGACCATATGGTGAAGAAAAGTAGCAAGCAAATGAGCAAATCATTTTACAAAGTAAGAAGACAAAGGTTTGTGAGGTGCTGTTGTAATTCTAAGTACATCGAGAGCCTGAACCAGAGCATCTCGAGTAGGGATATTAAAAGAAGAACTTGTACTACATAATGTTATTGACTGTTATACAAGGGGTAGTAGGAAATGGTGATAGTGTAGTTGATGTTAATAGTCTCATGGATTCTTGCAAAATCTTCACCTTTTTAGAGAAATAATTGGTGTAATAGTTGGTGTAAGTGGCTTATCAGCAGTGGCTGTGACTTTAGGATGTACAGTAAGTGAATGAACAATTCTATATAACTTAGCTGAATGAGGTGCTCTGGCAATTTGCTTAGAATAATATTTCCGCTTCGCTTCCATAATGACTGCTTTGTATAAGTGGGCAAAGTTCCTAAATTCAGTAAGACTAGCCGTGGTGTGTAATTTTCTCCAGAGACATTCCTTGTGTCTCAGTTGATGCTTCAGAAGGAGAATTGTAGACAACACATAATGTAGAGTTCCACATTTGAGACTGATCATCTAGGGATGCGATGGAGAATAACTCCTTAGAGAGGAGTAGGTTATTTGAAAATTTCTCTTCAGTTAAATGACTAATATCCTTGTACAGGGTTGAACTGGCCTTAGTACATTTGCATGGAATTGTAAGATTAAAGTGGATGGGTATAAGCCAATGGTCCACCCATGGTATAGAAAGCAAAGGTAGCGATGTTATATCTAAGGGGAAAGATGATGAGACTAATACAGTATCATGTATATGCCGTTATGTGAGTAGAAAATCTGATCATCTGAATGAAACCTACATCATGAACAAAGTCAAGGAACTCAACCACAAATGGTGCCTGAGTGTCATTTAATGGATGTTAATATCACCAAGAACAATTGGTAATTAGTTAGGCACTGAGAACTGATGAGAGACTGCAAAGATTGGAGAATGTGTAAAGTGGTGGAGGACAATAGAGCAGAATGAAATCCAGTGGAGTTAGTGCCATTAATCTGAAAATGAGAGATTCGAATGGCAGGGATGATTGTGAAAGGAGGGTTAAAAAATCTACCTCCTTAGCGAATAGAATAGCCAAGCCTCCCCCACTCCATGTCCTATTCAGGGGCTGTTGATGTTAGAAACACCAGCAGGAGATGTCTGGTGAATATAGGCTATATCCGAATCCTGTATCCAGGTTTCCGTAAGGCATAAGACATTAAAGAGAATGTGCCTAAATTAGGTCTTTAATCAAATATTGCTTCCCTTTAATTGAGCAAGCATTTAGAATGGACAATGATCTTTTTGGAGTGCATGAATGACCAGAGGAAAAGGCATGGGACACTAGAAGTGGTACATAAGTACATAAGTATTGCCATACTGGGAAAGACCAAAGGTCCATCGAGCCCAGCATCCTGTTTCCAACAGTGGCCAATCCAGGTCACAAATACCCGGCAAGATCCCAAAAATGTACAAAACATTTTGTACTGCTTATCCTAGAAATAGTGGATTTTCCCCAAGTCCATGTTCAGGAAGCTAGGGCCTTGAAGAATAATCTTCTTCCATCACTAAGCCCCCCCCCTCCCCACACAAAGAGGTGAGGAGAAGTCTCCCCTCCAGAATCTAGAATGATTACAATAGGAGGAGGAACACCAGTTCCTATGATTATAGCATAGTAAGGCAAGGAGTAGGGTAAAAAGTTGGCACTTCCAAAAATCACAAGGGAAACGTGTCGGTCCAATTCAATGGTGTTTATTGAAAGCACATCAAAAGTCTTGACACATTAGCTGTGTTTCAGTGCTCTAGGCACCTGCCTCAGGAATGTGGAAGTGAATGTGTGAGAATTTTTCCGAGACTGTACGTGAATGATTTAACGAGTATACCTTGAATATTTCATGCACCTATTTTCTGTAGAATTATATTCTTTCATGTTCATTTCCAGACCCCTGAGGCAGGCATCTAGAGTGCTGAAACACAGCTGCTTTGTCGAGTCTTTTGATGTTCTTTCAATAAACACCATTGAATTGGACTGACATGTTTCCCTAGTGGTTTTTGGAAGTGACAACTCTTCACCCTACTCCTTGGTTTGCTCTGCTTCCCTCCAGAATCAGTTGCTTTTGGAGCTTCCATAGTCACAATCTCTCAAGGGACTAGTTATATTGTAAATTGTAACAGTGCCAAATATCATTATAAAAAAAGCATTCCTTAAAAGCATATATATAATGGCCTCATTAAAAATGTTAATTAGTCACAGTAGGGTTTTAGATACACTGTAAGCATTGCATTCATTTTATTGCTATAGTTTGTATCTATCATCATCTATGATAAACATTAAGCATAAAAATGTAAAATGTTTGTAAAATGTGATTATACGTTCTATTTATTCAGAATCTTGGCCAACTCATGTATAATGTCAGGAAGTACTTTTTCATGGAGAGGGTTGTAGCTACCTGGAATGCCCTCCTGCATGAGGTGGTGGAGATGAAAATGGTAATCGAATTCAAAAATGCATGGGATAAACACAAAGGAATCCTATATAGAAGGCATGGAACCAATAAGCTTAGCGGTAATTAGATGGCAATACCAGTAATTGGGAAGCGAAGCCAGTACTGAGCAGACTTCTATAGTCTGTGCCCCAAAAATAGCAATGACAAATTAAGATCAAGTATATGTATGTAGTATCTCGTCGTACCTTATACTATGAGTTTATCTTGTTGGGCAGACTAGATGGACCATACAGGTCTTTACCTGCTGTTATCTGTTTTGTTACTATGTAAAAATTAAAAAAAAACACTTAGATGTTTGGCACTGTGCCAAACATCTAAGTACTTTTGAATAACAGGCTCATTATCTTAAAATTATTTCATATTTTGTGTTTTTCAGACTAGAGGGACTGACTATCATTCTTGATCTTACTGCAGGCAATGCCTGTGGCCTACTGGAAAGGAGAGAATGTGGATGGGAGGCTGCCTCAGTGGCTGAAAGAGGGTACAAAATTGTACCTCAGACCTGAGGAACAACTTTAGTGAGTTGTATTCAGTTACTTAATGGGTTCTTACAGTTTTTGTTATTTTATGCGCTCTTTGGTTGTAGTGCATGGCTGTGTTTCAGCACGACTACTTTGTCCATGTGTCTGCTGAGTTCCAGGGATATTACTCTTTCCAAAAATTCTAGACTAGGTGGCAAACAATGAAGATGTTAAATAATATATTTAAAACAAATCAGAGAGAATATTTATTCACTCAATGTGTAATTAAACTCTGGAATTCATTGCCAGAGAATGTGGTAAAAGCAATTAGCTTAGCAGGGTTTTAAAAAAGGTTTGGCTAACTTCCTAAAAGAAAAGTCTATAAGCCATTATTAAAATGGACTTGGGAAAAATCCACTGTTTATTTCTAGGATAAGCAGCATAAAATCTATTTTACTGTTTTGGGTTCTTGCCACGTACTTGTAACCTGGATTGGTCACTGTTGGAAACAGGATACTGGGCTTGATGGACCTTCAGTCTTTCCCAGTATGGCAATGTTTTTATGCACTAATTATTGTTTTTAAATATATGAGTATTCTAGGTAATTTTACTTTTAGGAAAGAGAAGACAAATATTTTTATTGCTTGCCTGGATGCTCTTTATTTAGTTATATATGCACATTTCTTAACAATAAACCTAGTACAGCTTACAGTGATTTATAAAACATGCAACATAATACACTATTACAGATAAAAGCAAACTGCAAACATTAAAAAGAAATCAAAAGAGAACACTAAAAAAATATAAAGCAACATCAAAACGTGATCAGACATATGCTAAAACAAAGAGATGCTTATGGAGTAAGTAAGAATTGGAAGGCAAGCTTAAACTACCTGTATAAATTTGCCATTTAGCAGCTGGATATTGCAATTAAATGGACTATTTTTAGCTTTCTGTTATCCTGCCCCAAATCCAGCTCCTCCTTATATAGATAGTAGTGGCTCATTTAGCGGCATAGTTATTAATGTGGGCTGCTGTTAAACATGTTATTTTACCACTAACGTGATGCTTTAGCACAAGTCCCATTTTATGCAATGAGACCTAGTTACTAATAACAGTAAAATATCACATCTTAACAATAGCCCACATTGATAATTTACCCATTTAGTGATTTAAAAAGCCTGATACTACCTGAATAAGTTTGAAAAATATATGGATAGGCAAATTATGCATTACCAGCCACCAATGAATGTATAACTTGTTTGGAATGCAGATGTCACAGTTTGGAATTTGTGAGACCTTGGACCACAGTCAAGTTAGGTAGGCCCCCAACTTGTGGCAGGTGAGTCATGACCCTTGGCAAAGACTAGGCTAGAGAGTAGCTCTTAAAAGAGCTCTTGGGCAGGTCTGACAGGATCAGGATCTGGGAGCAGCGCTGCGTACGTCTAGTAGCGCTATAGAAATGATAAGTAGTAGTAGTAGAGCAGCTCTGAAAAGAGCTCTTAGGGGCGTCCTGACTAGTCAGGGTGGGGAGTGGCCCTTAAAAGGGTCATTTGGGACTGGTCTGATGGATTAAAGACCAGGGAAAGGCTGGAACTTAGAAGACCTGGAGATCCACCAACTTGAAGACCTGAGACAGGACACGAACAAGATTGGAACAGGGGCTGGAAATGAGGCTGGAGACAGGAAAGAGCAGGACTGAAAACAAGGTTGGACACAAGGCTGGAACTGGACTGGAGACAAGGCAGAAAACTGTGCTGGAAACAAGGCTGAAACTGGAATGGAGGCACTCACAAAGGACGAGGCAAGGTGATCAGTTGTATAGTCAAAGCAGAGGAGCCACAGGATGAGGCCCCAGCCTCATGATGTCATCTCTGGGCACCTGGACCAGCTTCCCACCATGGGTCCTCTAAAACATCATCTTTGGGATGCACACGAGCCTAGGGGAGCTGGCATCTGCCAGCACAGTGTGGGGAGCAGGATGCTGGAATGAGGGAGTGCTCTGGAGCGCCGGGGATGACCAGGCAAGCAACCTGGCATGACAGGAGGGCCACCGGAGGCCTGAAAAATCTGCGGAGCCTGACCACCAGGAGTGAAAGGTGAGTCGGGGTGTGGGGGCATGACTGCGGCCATGACAACAGACAAACACATCCAGTCCCTCTCTGATTGTTTCAACTGTTGTACAGAGTTTGAGACGCCTGTTTTACAGAGCCCTAAGCTTATCTCACTCACATCACATGAAGTGCGGTTCACAGACTGTGTAATGAAAGCGATGTAAGAAGGTGCTGTCTTTGTAATCTTCACATACTGTAGCACAAAATTCATAGTTTGCTTATTGCATTTGTGTTATGGCTTGGTTATGAACTCTAACACCTTTCATGTCAGCTAATTGAAGCTGCTTTCACATTTCCTTCAATAAAGGTGAAAATGATGGTTTAATATGACTTGTTGGAGAGGTGTAAATGAGCATTAGCAAAACACATATCCAAAATGGAAATGTTTCTGAAACTATATTACATGGATTAACATCCTGTCTTTAGACTTTTTTTTTTTTTCTTTGTGAGTTTAGGAAGTTTTCTTCATGGCAGTTTTCCTGTGTAGGGCTCTGGGTTTGCAAAGCTTAGGAACTTGGTAATAGTTATTTTAGAGCGCAGACATCTTTGGAATGCTGACATGCAACCACATTTAGGGCCTGAGTCACTTAGACTTCTTTTTTTTCCCATTCTGTGTCCTTGGGAAGCAGGTTTAGTAAATCAGACCGTTGGCGTTTAGATCCTGGAAAATGACAGCCCTTTATTCTTGTACAAACATCATCATAGTGTTTCCATTTCCCAATCAGATACTTCACAAAGACAGACGTTTAGGCCACACAGTGTACAAGCCTCTTCCCCCCACCCCCCTCATTCCTTTTACAGTGAAATGCAATGAATTGCCTTCATTTGATACAATGCTGTATGTAGAAATGCTATACGAATACAAACAAATGTTTGCTGAATTGCTGTCAAAACAATAATAAAGATAGTTTCATTCATTGCTTGCTGAAGCCTTGGGAACATGCCTTCTTTGAATAAATCCATATCAGAATTTGTACAGAAAATGACAGCTTTCAGATGGTGAGAATTTGAAGCGGAACTACAATTAAAAATTTTTCACACCAGTTATTAACTACCCTGAATAAACACTCCCTGCAATTTTCAATTAAGGCAAACATTTGATTGTTAAGCTATAATGCCTTGGTCTCATGTTTACTATAGAAAATAAATATAATGTTTGTACATAAAGGGCCTTTTTAACAAACTATGGTAAAAGTAGTCTTAGCCCGTGCTTTCATGGGTCTTTCCCATGAACTAAGGCCATTGTTAGTGCCGGGGTAAAATGGATGATTTTTCTATTGTCCCCATTAATGGTCACATGCTAATTTTCCCAATAGTGCATGGCATTAGCCACTTGAGTCCCTTGAGTAGCCTAGTGGTTAGAGCACCAGTCTTCATCTCCAGAGGCGGTCAGTTCAAATCCAGCTGCTGCTCCTTGTGATCTTGGTCATCACTTTAGGGTCCTTTTACTAAGGTGCACTGAAAAATGGCCTGTGCTAGTGTAGGCATGTGTTTTGGACGCACACAGATCCATTTTTCAGCACGCGTAAAAAATGAAATTACCGCCTGGGCCACGCGGCAGTTAGGTGGTAGTTCCGAATTGGCGCACATTGGGCATGTGTAGGCACCTACGTAGCTTAGTAAAAGGGCCCATTAACCCTCTATTGCCTCAGATACAAAATTAGATTGTGAACTCTTCAGGGACAGAGAAATACCCAGGGTACCTGAATGTAACTGAGCTACTACTGAAAAAGGTATGAGCAAAATCCACATAAGTAAAATTATGTAGGCACTAGTCAGTTAGCATGTAACAATGTAGCTGTGCTAACTGATTAGTGCAGAAGATGTCCACTTTCCACCCCAGTGCTAAAAAAAAAAAAATTCTATGAGATGCAAAGAAAAAGCAACAATTCTCACAGATAAAATTTACAAGGCAAAAAGTTGAACTAGCCAAAGAGAGCTGTGAAAATCAGCGCAGTTTATTCATGGGGCAACTTGACACAGCTGTGTTTTTTTAGCACATTGGAAGCGCATGCACAGACAAAAGTTATCATGCATTAGATGCTAAATAATGTTTGCTTTAGACCGGCTACAACCGGTCTAAAGCAACTTGTAATTTGCTGTTGTTATTCCTACATGAGAAACGGTGCTGGTTATGAGCACTATCAACCAATTGGAATCTTGCTGATACCATTTGAGTTTTGGGTCATTCTTAGTCACATAAGGGAGTGGAAAACCCCATATGAAACTCTTCAATAAATAACAAACCCCTGACGCAGTCATTTTCTGTCGAAACACAGCTGTGTCAAGTTGCCCCATGAATAAACTGTGCTGATTTTCACAGCTCTCTTTGGCTGGTTCAACTTTTTGCCTTGTAAATTTTATCTGTGAGAATTGTTGCTTTTTCTTTGCATCTCATAGAATTACCCTCCACGTTTCTATGATCCTATGAGAAGTATGTGTCACCGCTATTATGTATTTGCAACTTAACAAGATATTCCACCAAATATCAAGAGTGATCATTATGGGATTCTTTCAATTGTTAGCAGTTGTTTTAAGAACCATGGTTATCAATAGCTTGATTAGGTCTTCAGAGTGGGCATTTAGTTCTTTTATACCTATAGACCTCCACACTATCAGTTTAAGAGAAAGTGCATCGTTGATGTTTGTAACATCCTTTATTTTGGCCCATATCTTGTGTCAGTATGATTTTATTCATGGACAAATAACAATAACAAACCAGAATGCTAAATGCAAAGTACCAAAGAGGACATAAGGGACTTCCTCTAAACCCAGTCAATTGGAAACAGCGTATGTCTTCTGGGGACCTAAAGTGTAAGAGTAGAGGAGTGGCCTAGTGGTTAGGGTGGTGGACTCTGGTCCTGGGGAACTGAGGAACTGAATTCAATTCCCACTTCAGGCACAGGCAGCTCCTTGTGACTCTGGACAAGTCACTTAACCCTCCATTGTCCCAGGTACAAATAAGTACCTGTATACAATATGTAAGCCACATTGAGCCTGCCATGAGTGGGAAAGCGCAGGGTACAAATGTGACAAACATAAGATACCAAATATATCTAGATAAACATGGACAATCATGCACCATGCCAGCATTTACCTACAATAGATTTATTTATAAGAGGTGTCCTAGGGGTACATCAATTGGGCCAATGAGGCCAACATTGTGGCCCTCACCATTTTGTCCCAAACCGTGAACCATTGCTTGGCAGTTGTATGTACACTAGTTTCCAATTCCAAACATGATTTAAATCTAACTGCATCTTGTGTATAGTTCCTCCTCCCTTTCAGCATGCCAGTATTGGCACAACATTCAAATAAAAACAAGCAGCAAAATCAAAACACTGAGATGAAATAGTAGAATCCCTTCTTTTGTGTCAGTAAAAATGGTATTACTGAGGGGAAGAAACCTTCACAATACTTTGAATTACAGACTTTCCAGGCCTGTAATGTATTAGTGACTGTAGCAGGCCATGCTCAATTTTCATGTTAAATACTGCAAGCTGCTTACCTAGAAACAGGAAACCACTCTCTCAGTTCACATTCTTTGAGAGCATATTCTCAGCAACGGTATTCATAAGTACCACATGTCATCAATAGAATAGAAAATTAAGATGTTAGGAGGTAAGAAACCACTAAAACAACATTTTTATAAGTGTCTGCACTGTAACCATAGCAAAACACAAAAAGTAGCATTTTCAACATTTGGGTGTTTACTACAGGCTGCAGAGCATTGCAGTTCTAACCCTTGACTTGAGGACAAACCATATGCTAAGCTGATGTTATGAAGCAAGTGAAAATAGTTCCTGCCATAGATTTTCAATGTCAGAGTAAGCTGGCAGAAAGAGGAGGCTTCAAAATATCATAACAGGAAATTGATAAGGGCTTGATTCACCCACATTATTTTGGCCCAGAGAGGGATAAAATCGGGGGGGGGGGGGGGGGGGGGGGGGGACACACGACCCCAAACAACAACTCTTATAAAAATAAATAATAAGGCTTGTCGTTCAGAGCTTTTGCAAAATAGCCAGAGAATTTTGAGTGTTCCAATTTGGGTATCCCTTTATTTATCTAGATATTCAATGTGAAATTTGCTTTAAAATCCAGCTGGAACAAACTCACTTCTTTTCCTTTTTAGTTATATGCTATGGTGCTCATGTTCAAAGCAGATGGACATCTCAAAATGTCCCAGAAAAGATCCATCTGCCATAAACATCTGAATATCGATTTTCGTAAGGCAGAATTTGGATGTCCTATACTGCAGTTCATTTAAATTACAAGGGGCATGTTATGGTGTGTTTAGGGTGGGACTAGGGAGGGCCCAAATTTAGGACATCCAACAACAATAATCGAATGGAAGAAATGTTGAAGTCAAAAAAGAAGGGCGTCCTAAGTTAGACCTGTTTCAATCATATCCAGGGTATAAAAAGGTAACTTCACTGAGTAGCTGACCATTGAAGGGATTAAAGCATTATTCCTCATGAATCCCCCGGTGGTTACTGTACCCCTCCCTAACCCCTGAAAGTGACACTGGAAAGGGAAACGAGTCTCCTGGACAACATCAGGTATGATGGGCATTCTGAACACAGCAGCAAGCAGTTTGAAGGATAGCCTAGTGGTCAGTGCAATGGACTGTAAGCCAGAGGACCCAGGTTCAAATCTCACTAAAGATTTTCTACAATATGGCTTATCATATAGCTGAGGACCAAGTGCAGATATATAGATGGGGACAAGATGCATGATACAGAGTCAGTTGGGATAATTAGATGGTTAGCTAAACTCAAGTTATATGCCTAACGTTGGGTACAAGCACTTATGCTAGCCCAATGGCTGATATAAATGCTGACACCTAACTGTTGTCAGTTAGGTACTTAACTGCTAGTAGTCTTTAACCACCACATGTAAGTGCTAGGTATGCCTCTGACCCACCTATTCCCCCTTGCAGTTGCTTGCTTTGGATTTTGCATGCACAATTTGAATAATTCCAACTAAGGGCAAATTGGCATCAATCCCAAATTAGTGTCAATTAGCATCAATTAACACTGATTATAGCCAATTATTGGTTGCTAATTCCAATTAGTAGCTAATTAAGTAATGATGGTAGTGCGTAACTGACACTATTCTATAACTTGTGCATGTAACTTTGAATGCTAAAAGTTTAAAATGTGTGTGCAAGATTATAGAATTTGAGGGATGGTGAACACCTTTCTGATCAAACTTTTTCAGAACCACACCATCATATCTCCCTTTTCAACCTATTAATGCAGTACCTACAGTGGGGGAAATAAGTATTTGATCCCTTGCTGATTTTGTAAGTTTGCCCACTGACAAAGACATGAGCAGCCCATAATTGAAGGGTAGGTTATTGGTAACAGTGAGAGATAGCACATCACAAATTAAATCCGGAAAATCACATTGTGGAAAGTATATGAATTTATTTGCATTCTGCAGAGGGAAATAAGTATTTAATCCCTCTGGCAAACAAGACCTAATACTTGGTGGCAAAACCCTTGTTGGCAAGCACAGCGGTCAGACGTCTTCTGTAGTTGATGATGAGGTTTGCACACATGTCAGGAGGAATTTTGGTCCACTCCTCTTTGCAGATCATCTCTAAATCATTAAGAGTTCTGGGCTGTCGCTTGGCAACTCGCAGCTTCAGCTCCCTCCATAAGTTTTCAATGGGATTAAGGTCTGGTGACTGGCTAGGCCACTCCATGACCCTAATGTGCTTCTTCCTGAGCCACTCCTTTGTTGCCTTGGCTGTATGTTTTGGGTCATTGTCGTGCTGGAAGACCCAGCCACGACCCATTTTTAAGGCCCTGGCGGAGGGAAGGAGGTTGTCACTCAGAATTGTACGGTACATGGCCCCATCCATTCTCCCATTGATGCGGTGAAGTAGTCCTGTGCCCTTAGCAGAGAAACACCCCCAAAACATAACATTTCCACCTCCATGCTTGACAGTGGGGACGGTGTTCTTTGGGTCATAGGCAGCATTTCTCTTCCTCCAAACACGGCGAGTTGAGTTCATGCCAAAGAGCTCAATTTTTGTCTCATCTGACCACAGCACCTTCTCCCAATCACTCTCGGCATCATCCCGGTGTTCACTGGCAAACTTCAGACGGGCCGTCACATGTGCCTTCCGGAGCAGGGGGACCTTGCGGGCACTGCAGGATTGCAATCCGTTATGTCGTAATGTGTTACCAATGGTTTTCGTGGTGACAGTGGTCCCAGCTGCCTTGAGATCATTGACAAGTTCCCCCCTTGTAGTTGTAGGCTGATTTCTAACCTTCCTCATGATCAAGGATACCCCACGAGGTGAGATTTTGCGTGGAGCCCCAGATCTTTGTCGATTGACAGTCATTTTGTACTTCTTCCATTTTCTTACTATGGCACCAACAGTTGTCTCCTTCTCGCCCAGCGTCTTACTGATGGTTTTGTAGCCCATTCCAGCCTTGTGCAGGTGTATGATCTTGTCCCTGACATCCTTAGACAGCTCCTTGCTCTTGGCCATTTTGTAGAGGTTAGAGTCTGACTGATTCACTGAGTCTGTGGACAGGTGTCTTTCATACAGGTGACCATTGCCGACAGCTGTCTGTCATGCAGGTAACGAGTTGATTTGGAGCATCTACCTGGTCTGTAGGGGCCAGATCTCTTACTGGTTGGTGGGGATCAAATACTTATTTCCCTCTGCAGAATGCAAATAAATTCATATACTTTCCACAATGTGATTTTCCGGATTTAATTTGTGATGTGCTATCTCTCACTGTTACCAATAACCTACCCTTCAATTATGGGCTGCTCATGTCTTTGTCAGTGGGCAAACTTACAAAATCAGCAAGGGATCAAATACTTATTTCCCCCACTGTAGGTGTTATTCTTGACCAAGCTAAGATAAAACATTTTATATACTGTATGCAGATGACATCACTATGATTCTACCTGTCTCTCAACTGTGGTCTGATATGCTATCTAACATTAGAACTTGTACTTATATGATAGATAACTGGATTGTATTTCATAGGCTAAAATTAAACGAGCAAAACTAAGTTTTTATGGATGGGCTCTAAATCAGATCCAAAATATGTTGAGTCTATATCCCTAGATGGCAGTCAGTTTTCTCTGGATCTTCATTCAAAATTTCTGGGGGTGGAGGTGGACCATTTATTGTGTATGGAGTGTCATAATCAGTCTATCATTAGACACTCTTTTGTAATGCTGAGATAGTTGAGGATTTTTAGAAAATATTTCAACTTAGAAGTTTACAGAATTTTGGTTCAGTCTTTAATTCTTCCTAAACTGGATTACTGTAATCTTACATTAACTATTTGTTCTAAATCACTTATCCACCATTTACAATTGGTTCAGAATTCTGCTGTTAGATTGGTTTTTGGATTATCTTGATTTGAGTCAATTCAATTATATTACTCCAAACTTCATTGGTTACCTGTTGATGAGAGAATTCAGTTTAAATTAGGTATTACCACCTTCAGAATTCTTACTAGGGAAATACTTGACTATATGTTAAATCTAATATCCTTGTTACAAGGGTCCTCTACTAGATACAAAACTCATAGTCTTTTTCAACTAAGATTTCCAATGTGTAAGAATTTAAAATCATTTAAACATCTCACATCCTCTATTTAATATCAGTTAGCTAACTTAGGGCCCCTTTTACAAAGCAGCGGTAAGCCCTACATGTGCTACTGCCAGGCTACCACAGCAGCAGCCTCAGCTACTGAGGTAAAAGTGGACTCAGCGCGTGTCAAAAACACACGCTGATGGCAACGCAGGCCCACTTTTACTGCAGCTTGGTAAAAGGGGCCCTTATTTAACCAGCTTCTGTTGTTGTTGAGGTCTTGTACTCATTATCTTCAACTTAGAAAACATTTAAAGGCTCTTTTATTCTGCAAGGTGGGTTTATCCATTGCTTAGTATATGCTCTGTACCTTTTCTAATTCCACTATATCTTTTTTGAGATGCGTTTTAAATTTACTACATTGTAGTTTCATCGCATGCCCCCTAGTTCTAGTATTTTTGGAAAGCGTAAACAGATGCTTCACATCTACCCGTACAACTCCACTCATTATTTTATAGAACTCTATCATATCTTCCCTCAGCCGCCTTTTCTCCAAGCTGAAGAGCCCTAGCTGCTTTAGCCTTTCCTCATAAGGAAGCCGTCCCATGCCCTTTATCATTTTCGTTGCCCTTCTCTGTACCTTTTCTAATTCCACTATATCTTTGAGAGAGAGAAATGACCATTTAACCCTATCCTCTGTTTTCTGTCCAATAACCAGTTCCTAATCCACACCATAACCTTGCCTCCTATCCCATGACTCTTTAATTTTCTCAGGAGTTTTTCATGAGAAACTTTATCAAAAGCTTTCTGAAACTCTAGATACACTACATCAACCGGCTCACCTTTATCCACATGTTTATTCATGCTTTCAAAGAAATGAAGCAAATTGGTGAGGCAAGACTTTCCTTGGCTGAACCCATGCTGACTCTGTCCCAGTAAACCATGTTTGTCTACATGTTCTGTAATTGTATTCTTCATAATAGTTTCCCCTATTTTGCCTGGCACTGACATCAGGCTTACTGATTTGTTATTTCTTGGATCACCCCTGGAATCCTTTTTAAAAATTGGCGTCACATTGGCCACCTTCCAATCTTCAGCTACTACCGATAATTTTAATGACAGGTTCCATATTACTAACAGCAGATCAGCAATTTCATGCTTGAATTCTTTGAGTACCCTTGGATGTATACCATCCAGTCCAGGTTATTTACTCTCTTTAATTTGTCAATTTGGCTCAGTACATCTTCCAGGATCACCTAGATTTCTTTCAGTTCCTCTGCATCATCACCCTTGAAAACCATTTCCGGTACAGACGGATCTCTTACATCTTCTTCTGTAAAGACTGTAGCAAAGAATTCATTCAGTTTCTCCACTATTACCTTGTCCTCCCTGAGTGCCCCTATTGCTCCTTTGTGATCTAACAGTTCTACAGATTCCCTCACAGGTTTTCTGCTTCTGATGGACCTGAAAAAGTTGTTACTGTGTGTTTTAGCCTCTGTGGCAAGTTTCTCTTCATATTCTTTTTTAGTCTTCTTTATCAATGCTTTGTATTTGACTTGCCAGTGCTTAAGTTGCTTCTTATTTTCATCATTTGGGTCTGTGACAGAACAGTGTGTTTTAAACCTATAAAATTGCCTTTATTATAACTCTTGAAGTGCATTTCTCTAGTTTGGCCAGCAGGTGCTGCATGTTTTATGTTAAAGCTGTTATAGAAAAGTGCATGCCTTCTTTTAGTTTCACTTAGTGAAGAAGTGAATCTACAGTACTGTGAGCAGTATACTTTTAAAACTTGTTGACTGGGCTCTGATTGGCCTGGAGTTTGAAATTATCCAGCAGTTGTTGCTAGGTGTTGCTTCAGTTTAAACCCAGGAGAAGAAAGAGAAGAGAGAGAGAGAGAGAGAGAGAGAGAGAGAGAGAGAGAGAGAGAGCGCTTTGCTGAAGCTCTATGAACAGCTGTATGCCCTGATCTCCGCAAGTACTTTCTAGGAAGTATGAAAATGTTTAGTTAGTGTTATAATTGATCCATTTTTTCAGTTACCTGGTATTGTTTGCTAATTTCACTATTTTGTTCCACTGTTCGATTTTTAAAAAGGCAATAAACAATGTTTAGTTTATTTCCTCTCTGGATGGATAAAGAATCCTGGTGGTTTATGTGGTACATCTGTGAGTGCTTTCTGGGAACTGTGGGACCACTGGAAGTGTGGCTCCAGTAACCTAGCAAATACTGGGGATAATTGGAGAGTGGGAGGACTTGCCCAGAGGCAGTTGTGACCCAGTTGGTGGGAGGAGGGTGCTAGTGTAGAGCACAAGCAGCAGGTGCAGGTGGACCTGAGCTGAGCTGGGGATAGACCTTCTAAGTGGCCACGGTGGGTGGCTAGTCATTTTGTGACAGGATCTTTTTTCCATTCTTTGAAGGACAATCTTTTGGCTGTAATCGCCTCATTTACTTCACCTTTTATCCATGCTGGCTGTCATTTTCTCTTCTTTCCACCTTTGCAAATATGTGGAATGCGTCTGGTCTGGGCTTCTAAGATGGTATTTTTGAATAACCTCCATGCCTGATTTAGTGTCCTAACCTTAGCAGCCCATCCTTTTAGCTTCTTTTTAACCATTTTCCTCATTTTATTATAATCACCCTTTTGAAAATTAAATGCAGCTACAGTAGATTTCCTTTGCGGGTTCATCCCAGATACCTCAAACTTGATCATGTTATGATCACTGTTTCCCAGGGGACCCAACACTGCCACCTCTCGCACTATGCCCTGCATGCCACCAAGGACCAGATCCAAAATTGCTCCCCCTCTTGTTGGTTCTTGGACCAGTTGCTCCAAGAAGCAGTCGTTTATTACTAGGTCCTGCTGTGCCTTCTGTTAATGTTGTAGGCTGTGGCTGAAAGTTAAAGCTAACTCAATAATCATATTGTCCTTAACCCATTAGTGCCCAATGTTCCCAAATATGGGAACATTGGGCACTAATGGGTTAACCTTTGCAAATTGTCTACTTCTTCACACCTTAATTAACCTTTGGCATCTAGTGATCACTGGATAGTATGGTTCAATATTAAAGCATATATGGAGAGGGTTTATTCAAAATTGGAGGTTCTAGACTTCAAAAGATCTAAATTTGCTCAGATGGGGGAAATACCTCAAGCAGTTGCTAGCTGGATGAGAACAGGTGGGGGAAGCAGAAAATCAGCGGGCAAAACTGAAAAGAACTATTTTAAGAGCAATGAACCTTTTTGTTAGGAAAGTAAATAAAAGTAAGAGGAAAAGATGGCCACTTTGGTTCTCAAAAGTAGTAACTGAAAAGGTTAGGGGAAAGAGGTTAGCCTTCATAAATTATAGCATTGCAGAAAGAGGAAGTCAGGCAAAAATATCTCAGAAAGCGAAGATAAGCTGGAAAAGTAGTCAGGAAAGCAAAGATGCAAATGGAAGAAAAAATAGCCAATAAGGTAAAATTGGGGAACAAGACATTTTCTAGATATGTTAGTGATAGGAGGAAATGCAAAACTGGCATTGTGAGACTCAAGGATGAAGGGGGGGGGGGGGGGGGGGGGAAATACATAGAAGCTGATAAGGATAAGGTAGAATTGCTTAAGACATATTTCTGTTCTGTGTTCACAGATGAATGACCAGGAGAAGGACTGCAGAAGACAAACACAAATTGGAAAGGAGGTGTGGTAGACTCTAAATGATTTTTGAAGGAGTTGGGTTATCTAAGGCTAGAAAAAGAGATGGGGCCAGATGATCTTTTCAATGTTTCTTTAGAGACTGAAGTGATCCCTGGAAACTGGAGAAGGGCAGATATGGTTCCTCTCCACAAAATCGGAAGAGGAGGTTGGGAACTAAAGGCGGATTAGATTCTGATGAATTTCTTTGATTTAGTGACCAAACAGTTGGATTTAGGGGAGTGCTACAAGTGGCGTATTTAAGCAGGCAGAAGAGGCTCCTAATTGGCCACTTTAATATTGGGCTGCACAGGGACGTTATGGGGGCAGAGTCAAGAAGGAGCCAACAGTTATGTGCATGCTGAAAATATTCAATGCCGGTGCCCACATAGCTAAGCAGGATATAAGACCACACAAAAAGTGTCCCAACTATGCATGCTTAGCTCTGTGGGTGTCGGCATTGAATATCGGCCGGCACCCGCATAACTTTGGGTAGTATCCTGAAGGGCCCCCACTTAGCTTTATAAAAGATATCACAGCTTACAAACAATGGTTCACAGTTAATGTTTGTGTTGTGTAAGTAAATTCCTCTCATATATAAGAAAAAAAGAACAAATGTTCCCAGGTAAACTGATCAAAGAACATTTATTTCTATCTATCTATATGCATAATTAAGGGCTCCCTTTTACTACAGTGTGTTAAGCACTTACCCCCTGATTCTATATATGATGGTCAGAATTGCATACCCAAATTTGTGCGTGCACCCAAGATGCATGCGCAAATTAATTGAGTATTGAGCCAGTTAACATCAATAATTGGGTGCTATCATCCAATTACTTGATGTTAATTGGCACTCATTAAAATTTGCATGCATATTTAGCTGTGCACTATTCTATAAGGCATAGTGCCTACCTCTACTAGTGGGCCTTTTACAAAGGGGCACTATTATTTTTAGTGGTCGCTAAAAATAAGCATGTGCTAAATGCTAGAGACACCTATATTTTTCTATGGGTGTCTACTGCGCCTTCGTAAAAGACTCCCTAGTGTGTAACTCAAAAGGGGGTGTGGCCATGGGTGTGTCTGGGCTTTCCAAAAAGTTGCATGCGGAATTATAGAATATGGCCTCAGTGTGCCTAATTCAGGTGCCAGCATTTACACCAGGTTTCAGCAGATATAAGTCTGGAGGTGTCTACAGTTAGGCATGGAAATTGGTGCTGAGTGCTATTCTATGGAGAACATGCACCCTTTATAGAATTGCGCTTAGCGCAGATTTTTTGGGAGATGAATTTTGCTAAGTGCAACTGCGCTAACTGCAACCAGGTTCTACGCATGCTAATGCATGTTTGCATGCATTCATTGTATGGAACACGCTGGACATGCCCCATCAATTAGCACAGAATCTTTGCACCTAATGCATGCTGAATTTTGCTGTTAGGTCACATTAAATGCAAAAATGAAGGCACTTTAGCTAAAGGCACCCTAAATGTAGTTACACCAACAATACATTTAAGTTTCGACACTTTCAATCAAGACCACATCATTCCTCCTATATTATTTGCTAACATTCCTTTTCATATATTGCTTACTTTGGGGGGCAGGCAGTGAGAATGTTTATTTTTAATACTTTCCACTCATCTCTCATATCCTCAACCTTCACCAAAAAAAATGTTTTTCCTGGTCCCTTTTTTTATACTTTGTTTTAACAAGAGTAATGAGCATGTTGTGTGTTATGTGCATGGTGGCTAGAATTCACATGTAAAAAAATAGTTTGCAAGAGAGAGCGAGGATGTACAAGGCGCCAGTAGTAGTGATAACTCTCAATTATTATAATTCATATGTAACCTTTTGCTAAAAGGAGGATTTTTGAGATATATTTCATAGTCAAATCATTTTGGAAACAAATGTAGCTACTTCTCAAAAAGAAGCCACTGCAGATTTTTAATTCAGGGTTACCACATAACAGAATCTATCCAGAATGAATAATAGATTTGCCTTGTTTCTGTATTAGAAATTTAGGGGCTCTTTTACTAATCCGTGTAAGCATCTAGGTGTGCCCAACGCATGCCAAAATGCAGTTACCACCCGACTACCGCGTGGCTCTTGCGGTAATTTCATTTTCAGCGCATGTCCGATACTCGTGTCTGAAAAATATTTTTTATTTTTGGATACGCGTAACGGACACGTGTCAAGTGGCATTTGATACGCGTAGGTCATTACCGCCCAGTTACAGCGTGAGTCTTTACCACTAGGTCAATGGCTGGCAGTAAGGTCTCAGACCCAAAATGGACGCGCTGCAATTTCATTTTGCCGCACGTTCATTTTTGGCAAAAAAAGGCCTTTTTTACAGGCGCGCTAAAAAAATGGATTGGCACGTACCTAAAACCCGCACCTACACTACTGCAAGTCATTTTTCAGCATGCCATTGTAAAAGGACCCCTTAATGTTCAAATAATCCTAGTTCATTGAAGTAGAGACCCCCGATAGGAACTTCTATAATTAATAACTGACTATGAGTTAGAAGCTTGAGTGGGAGCCTGCTCAGTGGCTTAGTGGCAATGTTGTTTACTGGTGTCTGGAAGACCTAGGTTTCATTCCCAGCATGGCCTTTCACCCCTTGGGTAGGCTGGGGCTATTACACAGGCAGTATTCATGGTCCCCAGGGACCAAAGTCCAGGCCCTTTTTCAATGGTGACACCTACTAACTGAATTCATGAGGGAATCATGGTTTGTGGTTCTTAACCTAGGACCATCATTACAAAGTTGTGCTGCCCCACAGATAAATCTCATGATTAGATCCTTTGAAATATGTTTTGTTATCTCTTTTGATTAGGTTCCTTCTTTTTTTCAGTTGTATGCACTCATTTCCTCTTTTACTGGTATCATAGATCACAGAATAATGTGTAGGCATCCATGTTGCTATATTTGGGCCAGATGAATTAGCCATTTTTTTCCTCATAGGCCCTCAATGACCTATATAAAAAAATGTTAGGTATATCAGGGGGTCTTTTACTAAAGTGTAGCTTGAGTTATCTGAAGCAGGGCCCATTTTATTCCTATGGGTCCTGCTGCAGATAACTCGAGCTAAGCTTTAGTAAAAGACCCCTTCAGTTACAAGTTGTTTAGAGTTTCTGAAACTGCCAGTAATATAAATACATTCACTCAGAAGAAAAAATTTGCATTATATTCCCAAAAACATTTGACCAGTCACTGGGGATGCTGAAGATGAAATAACATGACTAAGTCCATCTGTGCTTGACAATGGCCTTTCATGAATGAACACTATATTTATTTTAAATGAAGTGAAAACAGATGTAACCAGCAGGCATCTATACTGCTAAACTTAAATGGGAATAGATGTAGTTCATAAATCAAGCAAACATGTTGTTGCTTTTTTTTTAGATTAAAATAAACCAGATTTTTTTTGTAGAATACCAGGGTACTGAGAGCAAGATATTTACTTCCCACATAATAAAAACCAAAGGTATGATTACAGGGATGCAATGTGTTTATATCTTGATAGTGGTTGATTATTATAACTTCTTTCCTGCTTGCTACTTCCAGACTTTCTTTACAGTGTTGCATCGTTCTCTGTGGTTACACATAAGGTTGTTCAGAAATCTAAACAGAGCCTTCAAGAGCTGATTATTATAATGTCACTTGCTCTGTAAGAATCCCCCCCCCCCCAAAAAAAAAAAAAGCTTGATCGAATAAAATCTCCTTTACAAGAGACAGTGAAAAATATACTTTAGAAACTGGGCATATGTACTTATTGCATATTATTAAGAGTTTCCAAAAGTTTCCAAAATAAATATCCTACATCAATTAAGGTCAGATGACAGAATCCGTCAGATAGGAAGGGATTTTTCATATAGCGCGTGACTTTTTCAGTAGTAGCTCAGGACAGTTTACATTCAGGTACACTAGTTATTTTCCTTTCCCTAGAGGGCTTTACAATCTAAGGGGCCATTTTAATAAGTGTACTGAAATCTAGGCTTAGCGTTTTACTGTGGGATTTTCCCAAGCGTTAAGCCCTGATTTTTCACCGCATGTTTTAAGCTTAAAAAAATATTTTTATGCAAGTTATGCACTAATGTAAGCCAATAGTGTGCACGCCACCTGCTGCAGTTAATGTGGGAACACTTACTGCCTCCTATTTAGGAGGTGCTAGGTACTCCCACATTAATACTGCTTATCCAGTTAGAGAGATATGCAAGAATGCCTTCTCTCCACCCATGACACACTCCCCCCCCCAAATATTTTCAAAATTAATTACTGTCTGGCCAATATTCAACCTGTGGGAGGCAGGCTGGCGATGAGTATTGTGGCCTGTGCTAGTTTGGATGTGTGAAACTAGCATGTGCTGGGCCATTTTTTACTGCTATGGGCAAAAAGGCCTGTTTTTTAATTGGCCGGTAAATGGCCATGCACTAGTATTAAAAGTAGCATGCGACTTTTTACTATCTGAGCCCTTAATGCCACCTATTGGCAGTAAGAGCTCACATGCTACTCCTGTGATAACCAGACTGCACCCGCTAATTTGGCCACACTGCCGATTACTGCTGGGAATGCCCTCATGGCAGAAAACAGAAAATTATTTTCTAGCATGGAAAACAGTGTGCGCCAACTTCAAAACTACTGTAGGGCACTGAGCTACCCTGACGGTAGTACCAATTTAGCGCACGCTACCCACATGTTAGACCTACTGTGGTTTAGTAAAAGGACCCCTAAATTGATATTCAGCTCTGGCCTGTTAAGTTTATAGAGGCCAAAGATAGGCCTGCCATTTACATAGTCTCATACAGCCACTTAACTTAGCTGGTGAAGCACTGAATATTCATGGCTATCTGGTTATATTCAGAAGGAACCAGCAGTAGAAAGTGCAACACAAGCTCCAGCGTAGGGAGTGTCCAACGGAGGTTCCAACTCAGGAATGGTTTAGAAATCACCTTCGTTAGCACCAAACAGGGAAACCCAACACAAGGCCATGTTTTGGCGGGGCAAACCGCTTGCCTCTGCCTCAGGGGTCGAAACTCACACTGTATAATAACATATCCATAATAACATAAAAATCAACAATAAAGATGATATGAATAATAAATTATGCAATAAAAAACAAATTATGTATGAGAAAAAGTACATTAAAAATATTTATAAAAAATATAAAAAATCTATAAATATATAAGGACTACAAATGTCAAACAAGGACATAATAAGGAGATGGTACTCAGAATAAAAAAGGTAAAAAAAGATGCTTATACCAAAAACATAAAAGCATTTGTATTTATGTTAATACACAAAAGTGCATATACTACAGATATTAAGTAATAGAAAGACCATAAAAATCTCTAATATATTATAATAGTAAAAACCTGTAATGCAGTATATATATATATATATTATATATATATATATATATATATATATATATATATATATATATATATATATATATATATATATAAAATTAGATCTATATACACGTCAGTGGTGTAGCCAGAAGGCAATTTTTGGGTGGGCCAACAGGTTGGATGGGTGGGCACTACAACTTTTTTGAAAGAGAAAAAAACAGCAACCTGATGCACCCTTGCTCTGCCCCTACCGCACTCCATGCTCGACCTCTACCTCACTCCCCATAACTTCAATGAGTGTTGCAGTGCAGATTTCAGTGGTTGCCCAATTGAGAGCTAAGGGAAGTATAATAGACGGCGTTTCAGCCCCATTGAGCCATGGTCCTCCAAGACACATATGGTATTGAAGCCAAACATATTCTGCATCCAGAGAACCTCCTGGCTCTCTACCAACAATGGATACAGAGCACAGCAAGGACATTTCCCCATAAAACTCATCATACAAAGAAATTTTGGTCTCAATAACAGACATATTATAAATTAGTTTTAAAAAATCTATAAAACAAAAGTCACTCAGAACCCATAGCAAATCTACCATGCCAACACTAAAGTCCAAAAACAAAGATCCTACCTATGAAAAAGAAGTGCCTTAAATATTATAGTGGGGCCCTAAAATACAAATACATTTATCAGGAAAGCTGAACAAGTCAAATTATTATAGAATGCTACATGGAAACTTCATGCTAACAGAATACGTCAGTCACACACACACACAGAGAACACAAATACCAAATACAGAATAAGTGACCACAAACTCTAGAAATATAAATTAAACAAAAACCCCAAGAAACCAGACCTTGCATGTAGTATAACACCAGAGAAACAAGAAAGAAAGGCATTTATTCCTGTGCAAAATATAAAGTTACACATGTCAGGGATGGTGTTAGGGGTTGTAACTAGGGTAATTGTGCTTGGTTTCCTGGCCAGAGAAAGCCCACCTGCTGGAAGCTGAAGGCGCAGCCTGGTAATGGACTTTGGGGTCCTTTCCTAAATTTCTGTCCTGGACCCCAGCCTTATTTAAAATCAACTCTGGCATGATGTACATTCCAAATCCAATATATTATATTCAAAACATTGAAAATAAAATAATTTTTTGTACCTTTTTGTTGTCTGGTCATTTTATTTTTCAAATCATATTGGTCCCAGTCACTGGTTTCTGCTTCTCTCTGTCTTCTCTTAACTCACTTGCCAGGGTCTCATGTCTATTTGACATTTCTTCTTTCTCCATGTCCATCATCCATCTCTCATCTCTGTTTTCCTATATTTCTTTGTCCAGTATCTCCCCTGTGTTCATATCCCCTCATCCATCATCATTCCTCTGTGCACCTATGCACCCCATGGCCAGCATATCCCTTCTGTGTTCCTATTCTCCCCCTTGTCTGGTATCTCTCCTTCCCCTCTGTGTCCATATACCCCCTCTCCAGTGTCCAGCATTGTATCTCTAGTCCATATCCCCCTTCCGCCCCCCCCTTGTCATTCATTGCCCCTCTGTGCCCATATGCCATCCCCATACAGCATCTCACATTTGGGTCCCTGTCCCCACGCTCCCACCTAATGCCCATCATCTTCCTTCTGTATCTGTACACCTCCTTATGTCCCCTTTCTCCTTCCTCCACACCAACGTGTCCCTCTCCTCTCTGATCCCACCCCAACCAGCTTCTCTTCCTCTATCTTTCCTCCCCCTTATGCATCTGGCTCTTTCTCCCACTGTGGGTTCAGCATTTGAACCCCCCTTCCTTTATCCCCTTGTCCAGCATTTCTCTCCTTTCCCTTATCAATAGAAATCAAACAAAATAAAACATGGAAAAGAAAATAAGATGATACCTTTTTTATTGGACATAACTGAAGATCAATATAAAGGTATCATCTTATTTTCTTTTCCATGTTTTATTTTGTTTGATTTCTATTGATAACCTTAAGAGTGGACTAACACGGCTACCACACTCCTCTCCTTTCCCTATAACCCCTCCCATAGGTCCAGCACCTTTCTCTCTTTGCTCCAGGCCTCCTTGCAGGTCCACATCTCTCTCCTTTCCCTTCAGCCATCCCCTACATATCCAGCACCTCTCCTCCAGCCCCCCTCTACATATCCAGCACCTCTCCTCCAGCCCCCCCTCTACATGTCCAGCACCTCTCTCCCTTTCATCCAAGCCCCCTACATGTCCAGCACCTCTCCTCTTCACTGCAACCCTCTGCATATCCAGCACATCTCCCCTTCCCTCCAACCCCCTGCAAATCCAGCACTTCTCCCCTTCCCTCCAACCTCCCCCCTGCAAGTCCAGTACCTCTCTCCCTTCCGTTCTCTCCAACCTCCTGCCCCTCGCAAGTCTAGCACCTTTCTCTTCTCTTCAGACCCCTCCCCTCCAAGGGCCAGCACCTCCGCATCTTCATTACCCCCCCCTGCAAGTCCAGCACCTCTCCATTCCCTTCAGCCCACTCCCCTTGCAGAGCCAGCACACCATTGTCTTCCTCACTCCCCCGCAAGTCCAGCACCTCTCTCTTCCCTTCAGCCCCCTCCCCTTGCAAGGCTAGCACTCCACTGTCTTCCTCACCCTCTCCCTCTGCCACCCCCGCAACAGCGCTTGCATTTAACACTATCGGTGCTGCGTCCTCCTGCACCTCACAGTCTCAGTCTCCCACCCCAGCAGCAGCGCCAATAGCAAATTGCAAGTGCTGCCGTGTGGGTGGGAGACAGAGACTGTGAGGTGCAAGAGGAGGCAGCGCCAATAGCATTAAATGCAAGTGCTACGGCGAGGGTTGGAGAGGGTGAGGAGACCCAGAGGTGGCGGGAGTGGTACTCTTCTGGATGGCCCTGGGCCCATCCAGGCCCGCCCATAGCTACGCCCCTGATATATGTATAAACAAGATGAACTGTCTATTATACATATAGATAGATAGATAGATAGATAGATAGATAGATAGATAGATAGATAGATAGATATAAACCAGAAGGTCTATATACATGTATTAACAAGATGAACTTGCCTGGTTGGTGAAAAAGATCAATATAAACAATGAGGTATACCAGTTAAGGGAACAGATGTAATGGGTCACTGAAAAAAATGTTTATAATATAAAATTTGTGGTCTATGAAGGATTAGAAACTTAAAATAGTGTAGCAAACAAAGGTGGAACGACTATGTTGCCCAATAGTGTGGATGGATAAAAGTCGCGAAAATCATTTTAAATAAAAGTTATACATCAAAATCAAATAGTATCCTTAAACCACGAAATGTGACCAAGAAAATGTTTCACAAATAGAGGAAAAAGCTCCGTTGGAATTGATAGGACATGTTCATACTGCTGGAAGCTGTGGCAGTCTCCTTTCACAAGTTGTCCATTGTCGATCATTCCTTGTTAATCTCTTGCTTAGAGAATTTGGGCATGAGTGTGAGTGCCCTGTAGTGATTTAGATGATTTCCATTGGGTCACTCTTTTCACGTAAAAGGGCATAACACTCTCTGTAATGCTAGATTTCCTCCTTCCCAGCCAAGGATCATTGCACAGTTTTGCTGCCTCACAGATAATCTTACACAATTAGGGTCTTTTAAAGGCCTATAAATGAACTGAGAGGTCCTTTTACTAAGCCACGTAAGGCTGTACATGTGCCCAATGTGCGCCAAAATGGAGTTACTGCCTGTCTACTGTGTGGCTCTTGTGGTAATTTCAATTTTGGCGCGCGTCCAATACACGCGTCCGAAAAATAATTTTTATTTTCGGACGCAGGTATCGGATGCACGTCAAGTGGCATTTGAAACACGTGGGTCATTACTGCTCGGTTACCATGTGAGTCTTTACTGCTAGGTCAATGGCTGGTGGTAAGGTCACAGACCCAAAATGGACGCGTGGCAATTTTGATTTTGCCACATGTCCATTTTTGTCAAAAATTTTAAAAAGGCCCTTTTTACAGGTGCGCTGAAAAACAGATCAGCACGCACCCAAAACCTGCACCTACACTACCGCAAGCCATTTTCAGTGCACGTTAGTAAAAAGACCCCGAATGCTTACTAAAAAAGGCACATCCTGGAAGACCATTTACTAAGCCGCAGTAAATTCGCACCTTTGTGTGCAGTTTTATCACAGCAAAAATGACAGTGGAATTCACTACTACTACTACTACTACTACTTAACATTTCTAGAGCGCTACTAGGGTTACGCAGCGCTGTACAATTTAACAAAGAGAGACAGTCCCTACTCAAAGAGCTTATAATCTAATAGACAAGTGAACGGTCGGTCCGATAGGGGCAGTCAAATTGGGGCACTAACCCATAATATCTCACAATAGCAGGTTAGTGAGTCACAAGTAATTTTATTTCCTTTGCTGCAACTGAGAACATCATGCATTTCCAGGCATAGCAATGCTTGGTAGCAGACCCCAGCTCAGGCTGTTATTCTTAAGGTGCCTATATTTGCAACTAAATGTCTCTTCCCCTCCTCTTCTCACAACCCTAGTCCCCTTGTATAAAATATCAGGGCCCACTGGCAGCCCTCACCACCTGCCTCCCCCCTCCCATCAAGCTACCAGGGTATCCCTGGTGTCTAGTGTGTGTGTATGTGGGGAGGGGGTGGGGCAGAAATGATCACTGGTTGCTCTTGCCCCAGCTATTCCATTTTGAAAATTGCACTGCCAGGTTTATAAAGAAGGGGTTGGGGATGTAGGGAGAGGAGGGGAGGGGACAGAATGGGGTGAGGGAAATGTTTCCAGCCATGCCCACCCCTTCCCAAAAATATTGGCAAATGCTCTCAGCAGAAAGGAAACAACAGCTCTGAAGGTGTAATTAAACTTTTCAAGAATAATACAGCTTGCAAAGCATAATGCAAGCTAGGTAATTCATTTTGCATAATAATGAACTGCTTTGCATACATTTGTATATGATGCAGGTCATCATTATTTAACGTGTTTGGACTGCAATATTTTATTGTTAAGCTGTATTATTGGCCAATAACACACAGTATCACAGTTTACAAACAATATAGTGGCTGAAACTCATGAGCAGATTCCTAGGTATTTTGTAACTTTTTTTTTTCATAATTCTTTACTGAGCTTTCAGTTGCTATAAGGCCAGGATAGAGAAAGATTTCTATATTAGTTCTTTTGCGTAAATGATCTCTCATAGGTGGGACAACAGCAGAGGAGAACTGGAAGAAAGCACAGAAGGCTTCAGCGTTCATCATAGCTGGGAATGACAGTCAGCAGAGAACCCCTTGGGACATTTAGATGTTGCACCCCGCCCATTTCAAAAGATCACTTTTCAGCTCATCTTGTAATTTATTGCTGTGCAGTGCCTATCTTCTATGAGCTGTCATCATTACAAAGAATATTTTTGCAATGAATATTAATCAAACGCATACATGTTTAGTTAAGAGGGTTAATTTTATAATTACCTAGATGCATATACATGAAAGTTATGCAAATACTTTTCCCTATGCGGATTTCAACAAATTTTTTAAATGAAAGTATGCGGGTACTTCCATTTTGAAAATTATCCCGGGGAATTTATGGTCTTTTACTAAAGATTACCTCGAGTTATCTGCAGGAGGGCCCGTAATAATAAAATGGGCCCTGCTGCAGGTAACTGAGCTAATTTTTAGTAAAAGACCCCCTATGCTCTTACATTTACACCTACTCTTTAGCACACACTAATTTCCTGGGTTATTTACTTGCATAGGAATGTAGTTTACAAAGCATGGATGTAAGTGATAATCCCTCCTCAACTCTACTCCTTAAAACACCTCTGCTCAATCTGGGTATGTATATAAGTCTACCTGCGTATTAAGATGGCAATTTATTTTATAAACGTCTATCTCTATTCCAATGAAAGTAGCTTTTAAAATTACCCTTTATGGGGGTAATTAAAACAAACAAACATTTCAGCAGATAAAACAGTGTTTTATGCACAGTTAATAGCCTTTTCTAAAATTGCTCAGGCTATAAGCACATAAATCCATGCATTTCCCGGGGTAGGGGTGGGCAGGAATGAACATTTACAAGCATACATCATAAACCACATGCGATACTATACAGGTATAAGTATATGTGCAGTCTTTGGGCGTCTTTTACTAAGGCGCGCTCACGTTTTTAGCGCATGCTAAAATTGTGGGTGCACTAAATGTTAGAGACGCCCATAGGGTCCCTATTACTAAGCTACGTAGGCACCTAAGCGTGACCAACATGCACCAAATTGGAGTTACTGCCCGGTTACCACGTGACCCTTGCGGTAATTTCAATTTTGGCGCTCATCCACAATGCATGTCTGAAATTTTTTGTTTCTGACACGTGTAATGGACACGCTCCAAGTGGCATCTGAAGCATAGGTCATTACCACCCACATTCTTTACTGCTAGGTTTATGGCTGGTGGTAAGGTCTCAGACCCAAAATGGATGCGCGGCAATTTTGATTTTGCCGTACGTCCCTTTTCGGGAAAAAAGGGCTTTTTTACCAATGCGCTGAAAAATGGATTGGTGCTTGCCCAAAACCCACGCCTACACTACTGCAAACCATTTTTCAACGCATCTTTGTAAAAGGACCCCATAGGAATGCATTGGTGTCTCTAACGTTTAGCACGTCCACAATTTTAGCACAAGCTAAAAACATGAGCATGCCTTAGTAAGGACCCTCTATGTTTGGCAAGTTTTGCATCTGTTTTCCACCACGGAGATACAAGCTTTCATGTTATTAAGTTGCAATTTTATCTCTACTATTTCTTCTTTAACATCCGATAAGGATATTTGATTATCCTGCAACAGGCCCTTAATTAGGAGGATTTCTTCCATTAGTGTATGAAGAGAGACTTTGTTGGGGTCCTGGAGTCTTGCTTAAGTCTTTTCAGTGCAGGCAACGGGACAGATCCAGGATCTATTTTAGTTTGACATCCTGACATGGCTGATGTAATATGTATAATTGCAGTGCCAATATGTTTAAAAGAGACCACTGGATGGTTGAAATCACAGGATTCTGGCGATGGACATTGGGAGTTGTGAGGCTAGGCTGCCATACTTCTCAGAGCTCACCAGCACCCCCTATTTGGCAAGTTGAGTCCTAGCTTTAGTACAATGAGACTACCACTAGGGTTCAGAGGCACCATTTTGATCCCAGGCTGATGATGGGACAAAAGTGTCTGGGGATTGCTCCTGCTTCCCACTAGTCATTAGAGAACCCCTAGTAAGAGTGTGTGTGTGTGTGTGTGGGGGGGGGGGGGGGGGTACTTAATGGCTGTTGAAGAGAGGAAGGGTGATTGAAGGACATTTGATGGATGCCAGGAGACATGTCATGGGGTGAGAGGGTACTTGATGGATATCAGGCCAGGCTGGGGCAGGTACATCATGGATAGAGTGAATTCACTTACCACCTTCTTTTTGTCTATTAGATTGTAAGCTCTTTGAGCAGGGACTGTCTTTCTTCTGTGTTTGTACAGCGCTGCGTACACTTTGTAGCGCTCTGGAAATGTTAAATAGTAGTAGTAGTAGTAAGTGCATCCATGAAATCTGCAATGCTGTTTCTCACTCCTGGAATTGAGAACAGTTACCATATGACTCGCTATGTGGTAAATGTTGTGGCCATGTGGTAATTTGTCCCACATGCTAATTTACGCAGTAACTGCTTACCACACCTTAGTAAACATGTCCCTTAGTAAATTTCTCTCTTTAATTCACCTCTTTAAAAAAGCCTATGGCATTTAAAAAGTGATGCCCTAGCTTGACTCATGTTCTGCTCTGCTACTCACATGTTGCCTTCATAGATATGCTTTGGATTAAGGACAATTTGAAGAATGGTAGGTATAACCTTTTAGGCACAATCTTAATGGAAGGGGTGTATCTTGGGTTTGTGTGTTTTATGAATTGTTTTTGTTTTTATTTTTTGTTATCTTTGTAGTTGTACTGTGGGAGCAAGGCCAGCATCATTTGACATAATTGATAATTTTGAACCACCTTATTGCTGCTGTTGGAAGGCCATTTATCAAATTTGAATAAACATTCACATAAACACAAATCAGCCTTGCAAAAAAAAATGTCACTATAGATCATAACGTATACAAAAAAATAACAAAATTTGCTTAATTAGTCAGTCAGTCGAGAAAACATCATGTCAAGCCTCTACAGTCTATAAATGAAAAATGAAACCTTAACGGTCCAGGGAAAAGTGTTGTACACTTTTTAACAAACACTTAAGCGGGCTAAAATATCATTGGTTTCAGATTGAAAACAGAGAAAAAAGAGCAGTAGAAAACAACTCTAAAAAGCTCATCAGAAGGACAAAAAAAACAAAACAAAAAAACCACTGCTCCAAAAAAACGGTACAGTATCAATTATCAAAATACTTATAACATGATGTTTCCTCAAAGCTAGTAATTCTATAAATGTTCCACAAAACTGTGCACAAAAAAAATGCACCACCACTTTATCTGAGCAGGCAAATGAAACATATCACACAAGGTGAATTACAATTGGACTTCCAGAAGATGTCTCTAAAAAATCTTCAAAGACAAATATATGTTGCACAGCATGGTAATCCCCATGTAGAGGCTTGGCATGATGTTTTCTCAGCTGAATAATAAGCAAATTTTGTTATTTTGTTGTATACGTTTTGATTTTTGCTTTCCAGTTTCCAATTTTACTATGGATCACTGGCCATCCCTACTCTCTTGCTGATATCAACACTTATGAGCAACTCTGAGCCTTCACTGATGACATTCGAATGGATGGCCTTGGAGCTACAGAACCAGTGAGTTAATGAGTGTACAGTTTTAAAAAGGCAGAGCAGGCCAGATGAAAAGGCTTTATGCCCATTTCTGGGCTATAGTTTGCTCACCCTTGTGTTAACATTTTGGAATATATTCAAAGAACAATATGTCAACAGAAGTATAGCCAAGTGATATGGGTTTCTTGACCTTAGTTCAAGCGAACATTATGACCGAAGCATGTTCATTGCATATTTTCCTGTCCCATTCCAGACTGCTGGAATCATGGAAATAACTGCTTTTCCCAAAAGAGTTAATGAGGTTCATACATAATGCAGGTATGCTAATAATAATATTTGCTATTCTCAGAGAGGTCTGGTTTAAAAAAGTCATGTAATCAGGATTTATGTTATTTTTCACAATGTGCAAAGCTTCTCAGATTTACAATCTGATTATTTTATTAGCACTTGGACTAGAGTTTGCACCAAAATTATGCACAAGCTTACAATGATACAGAATGAACAAGGAAGATGTGGTTATCCTTAAATAAAGTGATGAAAACTTAAATAAAGACCTAGTTGTAATTGTGGCAAGGAAAACCAGATAATGGAACCTATCATTAAAGATTGTTCTCTTTAATCTATTTCAGGGCACATGGCTAACAGTCTTCAGCTATATCAGATGTCACTATTTGGCTCCAAAATTTGTACATTAACATAAAATTTAGCTACCGCTGCCATATAAAAAATATATTTGCATTTGCCAACTTCTATGAATATATTTCTGCTGGAAAGATGTTTAACTTCTCAATGTGGGTGAACTGAGTCCTATAAGCATAAAGACATGACCATACTGTTCTTAGAAATATTGCACTCATATTCGGTTTTATTTTACATATGGAATGACAACCTTCTGTCGCTGAAGAGCGTAACTAAGACATTCACATGAACATATTGAGTCAGGTGTGATAAACATCCGTAGCTGAGCAAACTTGTACAAGATGAGCTGAGGAACTTGCTAGCAGAGTTTGTTATCTTCAAAGCTTCATTTCAATGTATGTGTTTGTCTTGGCTTCTGCAGAGTTGCTGTTGTTTTCATGTATACACCTTTCCTGAATCTTTATTTTTCATTTCAATTATGAAAACCACCATGTAAACAAGGAAAAGATTACATACCTGAAAACAAATTAACCTCCTGCACATCACGTATTCGGAGCCCATGCTTTATTTCTTTATTTAAGATTTTAGTGGTGTCCTTAATTCATGGTCTGCACCTGTTTTAACTGTCTTTTTTTGTTTGTTTTGCCTCAGGCTTGCAAACAGCCTTATGTTATAAGACTGAGTTAAAATTTAGCATTAGATTTTTTAATGCAGATTTACTACTTCCATGCTAATTTTTGTCTTGTTTTCCCAATGTAATAAGCTAATTATATGCAAAAAGCAGTGAAGTAAAATTCTTGCAGAAAGAGAAGCAAAGCAAAAAAAAAAAACAAACAAAAAAAAACCCCCAAACAACCCCCCCCCCCAAAAAAAACAGTAAACCAGAAATAATTGGCTCAATATTTAAAAATACTTACCCAGATAGCGGCACAGTAAAACCAAACTAGTGGCTGCCTGTGCGGTAATGCAGACATAGCAGCTTTGTAAATGAGGCGGGGGGGGGGGGGGGGTATCTTTAATAGCATTATTTAGTTATTGCTGCTACAAATCATTGTAGGCTAGCTGAGGGGGGGTGCTCTGGGGTGGAGGAGTGGCCTAATGGTTAGTGCAGCAAGCTTTGATCATGGCGACCTGGGTTCAATTCCCACTACAGATTCTTGTGAGCTTGGATAAGTCACTTAACCCTCCATTACCCTAGGTACTTAGATAGTGAGCCCTCTAGGGACAGAGAAAGTACCTGCATATATTGTGTGTGCATACATCTGGCAGTGCTATAGAAATGATTAGAAGTAGTAGAACCTGAGTGAAGCTTGAAAAGAGCAACAATATTCAATACCAATATTGGGATACCTTTCTGGATAACAGGAGAAAAAAAACCTGTTCTAAGTTATTCTAATATCTGTGCCAAATTTCATCATTATGTGGATAATGGCAGTGGTCGGTGGAATACTCAGATATTTATAGTCAATATCCAAATGCAGCCATGTTGAATATCTTGATATATGTTTAAACACCGCAGCCAGCGTTTAAAAGAAACACTGACCATGGGGTATAAATGTGGACCTGAGTGTGTCAAAACAAAGGTAAAGGTAACTGAAAACTTCAGTTTTAACTCCATACTCCAAGACTCCTGACCCAGGATTCTGAAGGAGATTCCGAGCAGAGATACCTCAAACCACCTGGCCCCCTTCTCCGCCCCTCCATGGTCAAATAATACATACCTGAGGGAAACTTGCCATTCTTCACTTGAACAACTATTATCTTGGATAATGGCAGTGGTTTGGTTGATGTCAATAATGTCAGCTTAACTTCAGCTGCCCTCACAGACATCAGTCAAACCATCACCATGTTCCAAAATGACAGCAGTTCAAAAGGAGGACAGACACAACTTCCCTGGGACCAGGAAGTATTATTGGTCTGTTGGGGAGTGGATGGTCAGGGGCTTTCTGGTCAATAGCCAACCTGTGCTGAGGTTCCATGTCAGGGGTGTTCTGTCTCAGAGTATCAAGGAAAGTGGTGCCCTGGCTTGGAGTACTTGGGCTAGGGATGCCCTGCTCCAATGTGCCCAGGCAAGGGCCAGCTTCTTTCCCTTAAAGGCCATTTCTCTCAGTGGAGGAGGGTGAATAGTGGAGTGTCACAGGGATTTGTATTGAGACTGGTGCTATTTAACACATTTATAAATGATCTGGAAATGGGAGTAACAAGTGAGGTGATTAAATTTGCAGATGACACAAAACTATTCAAAATTCTTAAAACATATGTGGACTGTGAAAATTGCAGGGAAACCATAGGAAATTGGAAGACTGGGCATCCAAATAGGAGATGTAATTTAATGTGGACAAATGCTAAGTGATGCCAATTGGGAAGAATAATCCGAATCATAGTTACCTGATGCTAGGATCCACCTTGGGAGTCAGCGCCCAAGAAAAAGATCTAAGTGTCATTGTAGATAATAAGCTGAAATCTTCTGCTCGGTGTGCGGTGGTGGACAAAAAAAGCAAACAGGATGCTAGGAAATAGGAAAGGGATGGAAAATAAGACCAAGAATATTATAATACCTCTGTATCGCTCCATGGTGTGATCTCATCTTGAGCATTGTGCTCAATTCTGGTCACTGTATCTCAAAAAAGATATAGCAGGGTTCAAAGAAGGGTTCAAAGAAGAATGACCAAAATGATATAGGGGATGGAACTCCTCTCATATGAGGAAAGGTTAAAGAGATTAGGGCTCTTCAGCTTGGAAAATAGATGGCTGAGAGAAGATATGATTGATATCTACAAAATCCTGAGTGGTGTAGAACAAGTAGAAATGAATCGATTTTTTTACTTTTTCAAAAAGTACAAAGACTAGGGGACACTGAATGAAGTTATATAGAAATACTTTTATAATATATAGGAGGAAACATTATTTTCACTCAATGAATAGTTAAGCGCTGGAACTCATTGCCGGAGGATGTGGTAACAGCAGTTAGAGTATCTGGGTCTAAAAAAGGTATGGACAAGTCCCTGGAGGAAAAGTCCATAGACATGGGAAACAACTGCTTGTCCTGGGATTTCTAGTATGAAGTGTTGCCATGATCTGGGTTTCTGCCAGGTACTTGTGACCAGTGGCGTACCTAGGGTAGTTGACACCCGGGGCCGGTCATTTTTTAACACCCCCCCCCCCCCTCAAATCCAGTACTAGGCATACCGAGAATACAAAACATCAGGACCTATAGAGCGATTCTACCATACCATAAGCAGTAATTTCTACGAGTCACACAAGGAAAAGGAAAGCATCTTAAACACTACAGTGAGCACTAGAACATCAATTCACCTATTGTAAAACAAAACCAGACAGAATAATACAGATCGTCGATCCTGCACAGTCAATGCCAACTGAAAGCCATGTCTTTTTCACAAACACAGATACACCCTAATCCACTATAGAATAAGTAATCATAAACTTTCTATTTAGACAAAAATTAAACTGAACCCCCGATGCCAGACTCTGCATACAATGCAACACCACAGAAACAGAAAACGTCCCCTAGTACTGTGCAAAATATAAAGACAGCAGATGTAAATTTGAAAAAACTAACAAATACCAATCACCACTTTACAAATTAACAAATAGAAATAAAACAAATAATATCATTTTATTGGACTAACACATTTAGCTTTCAGAGACCAAAATCTCCTTCCTCAGGTCAATACAGTATAGTGCTGTTACATTATCCTATCCTGACCTGAGGAAGGGGGTTTTGTTCTCTGAAAGTTAAGTCAAAATGTATTAAAATTAGTCCAATAAAAAGATGACCTTATTTACATGTTCTACTTATAAACATTTATTAACACAGCTACAATACTATATCCTAAAGCAAAATAATTAAAATATATATTTACAGTTTGTTGTCTCTGGTTTCTGCTTTCCTCATCTTCTTTTCACTGTCTTCCTTCCATCCAGCATGTCTTCGCTCACTCTCTGCCATCCAGTGTCTGCCCTCTCTAATGTCCCTTCCATCCAGTGTCTGCCCTCTCTCTCTGCCCCTTCCATCCACTGTCTGCCCCAGTCTGCCATCTCTCTCTTTACCTTCCATCCACATCTGCCCTCTATTTCTGCCCCTTCCATCCACCATCTGCCCCAGTCTGCCATCTCTCTCTCCCTTCCATCCACATCTGCCCTCTATCTCTGCCCCTTCCATCCACCATTTACCCCAGTCTGCCCTCTTTCTCTCTCCCCCTTCCACCCACCATCTGCCCTTTCTCTCTGCCCCTTCAATCCGTCTGCCCTCCCTCTCCCATCCATCCAAGGTCTGCCCTCCCTCACGCTCCCCACTTCCATCCAGGGTCTGTCCCCTCTCTCTCTGCCCCCTCTTTTCAGCCCCCTTATTCCACCTGCCCCTAGTTCCAGCCCCAGCCCACATCTCCCACCTGCCCCCCTTTTCAGCCCCACTATCCCACCAGTCCCCAGCCCTTTTCTCCCAACAGTCCCGAGCTTCAGCCCCAGCCAGTTCTCCCTGTCCCCTTTAAAGCCCCAAGTTTCAGCCCCTGCCCCGTTTCAGCCCCCAGTTCCAGTACTAGCCCCCTTATCCCAAATACCCTCCTTTTCAGCCCCCAGTTCCAGCCCCCTTCATCCACCACATGCCTTGCATCCCCCCTTTTCAGCCCCAGACCCATTCTCCCACCTGCCCCAGGCATGGACCCATTTTCCCTCCTGCCCCCTTGTCAGACCCCCAGACCCCTTCTCCCATCTGAGCACTCCCCTTCCCAATCCCCTTCTCCCCTATGACCACCCCCACCCTCCCCAATCCCCTTCTTCCCTCTGAGCACCCTCACCCTCCCCAATCCCCTTCTCTCCTCTGAGCTCCCCAATCCCCTTCTCCCCTCTAAGCACCCTCCCCAATCTCCTTCTCCCCTATGAGCACCCCCACCCTCCCCAATCCCCTTCTCCCCTATGAGCACCCCCACCCTCTCCAATCCCCTTCTCCCCTATGAGCACCCTTCCCAATCCACTTCTCCCCTACGGTATGAGCACCCCCACCCTCTCCAATCCCCTTCTCCCCTATGAGCACCCCCACCCTCCCCAATCCCCTTCTCCCCTATGACCACCCTCCCCAATCCCCTTCTTCCCTCTGAGCACCCTCACCAATCCCCTTCTCCCCTCTGAGCCCCCCCTCCGTCGAGAGGCCTGAGCCCTCTTCACCCTAAAGCCACCACCCTGCTTTTTTTTTTTAATCCATGCAGCGATGCAGGCAGCGCCTCGCGTCTGCCCTGCATGAACTGAAAAGAGGAAATCGCTTTGCTGACGTCGGGCCTTCCCTCGCTTGTTGTCCCGCCCTCTTTTGAGGTAACTTCCTATTTCCTCGAGGGCGGGACAACAAGTGAGGGAAGGCCCGACGTCAGCAAAGCGATTTCCTTTTTTCAGTTCATGCAGGGCAGACGCGAGGCGCTGCCTGCATCGGCGATCGCTGCATGGATTAAAAAAAAACTGTCGGCTCTCGCGGAGCACCCCCCACCCGCTGACACCCGGGGCGGACCGCCCCCACCGCCCCCCCCCCCTTGGTACGCCACTGCTTGTGACCTGGCTTGGCCACTGTTGGAAAACAGGATACTGTGCTAGATGGACCATTGGTCTGACCCAGTATGGCTACTCTTATGGTCTTGTAATTTGCAGAATTCACCCAAACCACACCTAAGTTGGGCGTTGACATTTACACCTACTTTTAGGCGATGTAAGCATGACACCTAAAAGTTAGGTGCAGGATCTGTGCTAAATACTATTCTATACAGGGCACGCTCCTTTTATAGAATTGTGCTCAGAATTTTCAGTGTTATTTATTGAATTCCCTCTGAAATGTGTTTGCAAAATGTGAGTGCCTAGGTTATAGAAGTGACCCAGCAGAGCCTGCTTTTACGAAGCCTTCCTTCCATTTTGTGGCTATGGAAAAAAAAATGAATTTTGTCCTGTGAATAACCTTTTGCCAAACCAGTCATTTCAGTAACGCATGGTGTGTTTTTTTCCTAGGCTAGCTGACATAAAGTAATGTTTCATGTGTTTTTCTGGGGACTTCTAATTTTACTGAATTCAGTACTAATAGCTAATTAAGTTACTTGTGAATTCAGTAGGAGGAAACAGAAATACTTACTTGCTTAAATCCTTCTGACTCACATTGTGTTGCTCTTTATACCATCTGTAGCAGTTTGAAGATACATGACTTGGAGGAAAATGTGCCAGAATGAAAATGCTCTGAATAAACAAAGGGTATGACCTTTTGGTCTTAAAATCCAAAGAAGAGAAACTCTTTATCATATATACCTGGGTAAGGATATGATCTTCAATTTGCATTATTGAAATTCTCCTCCTTGTCTTTCTACCGTTACCATGATGCTATCACGTGTATATACTGGTACAAGTACAGATACATAAAAGAGACTGTCCCTGCTCCACAGAGCTTACATTCTAGTCAAGACAGATGCACATTCTTCAATAAAAGCAGTTATTGCAATCTCTGAAATTTGTTAAATTTTAGAGTTCATGCTGCAGGGGCTTAGCCAGACACTCAATTTTGGGTGGACCTGGGCCTAAGATGGGTGGGCAGAAGAACCCCGTCCCGTCCCACAGGTGATTTGGTCTCTCCTTCTGTCACCTGCATGCCATATGGTCTCTCAAACATCCCCCCTCTCCCGCATACCTTTTAAATAGCAGTTTTTCACTGGCAGCGAGCAGCAACTAATATACACTGCTCATGCTGGCCCCACAGCCTTTCCACTGATGCAACTTCCTGTTTCCACATAGATGGAAATACATCAGAGGTAAGGCTATGGGGCTGGTGCAAGCAGTATAAATCAGTTGCTGCTTGCTGCAGGTGAAGATCTGCTATTTACAAGGCATGCAGGAGGGACAGTTGTTGGGAGTTTTCGGCTGGTGGGGCTTGAGGATCCCTGTCAGCCACATCATATGTGTGCTGCTACTGGGAGGGCCTAAGCCCAAAGTTGGTGGGCCTGAGCCCACCCTTGGCTACGCCACTGTCATGCTGTATGTGTAATACAACTTTTAAAGACATTCTGAGAGGAATACCAACACAGAAATCGGTAAGAGAGTGAGAGGAGAAGATTTAAAAAAATGATAGTTTATCCTCACCTTTTCAACTTTTTAATTTTGTAATATTGCATTTCTTGTAATTCTTATAGGGCCTCTCACCATCTACAATCTGCAGCCATTAAGAACTGATTAGATGTAGCTGGGAAGAAAAACAATACAAACCAGACTATAAATAAAGCATATTTTTGTTTTCTCACATCTCAGATCTGAGCCTCGCTTTATTTTTTTTGCTTCAGCTATACTGACATCCGCATCTTGTTTTCTAAGTCCTCCAGACTGTTCAGCAACTACCCCTTGCATATGCAGCTGCCAGACTGCATTTAGACAGCCCTTTGCATAACCAGGTGTGAGATCAAAGTTTAATAGCATAAGCAAGGCTTCATTAAAATAAAAAAAGACCCATTTTTAATTTAAAAAAATGTATTGAACAAATAGCAAGGTACATCAAAATAGAAACAAAACATTAGGATATAAGAATGTTTGATACAGGCAAGATGATCCATAGGCCTTTGGATTCTATATAGTGCAACTTTGGATTCTGGATTTGCATGCACAACTTAATTAGTTAACAAGCCAATCAGTGCTGATAATTGCCAATTAACAAGTAATTATTGACACTAATTGGTACTAATTAGAACTTACGCACAGAACTGTCTAAGTGTATTCTATAACGTGATGCGTGTAAATTCTAAGTAGCAGAGTTGAAAAGGGATCATGGCCATGGGCATGAAATGGGCGAGCCATGAGCATTTGAAAAATCCATGTGGGTTGTTATAGGAACACCCAGTCCACGCCTAATTTAGATGGCGGCATTTACACCATGTTTTAATTGGTGTAACTGCCCCTGACTAAATTTAGTCATGCGGATGGGCGCTCAGCATATTCTATCAACTATGTGGAAATGTAGGCGCATTTTATAAAGTATGCCTAAATATAGAATATGCCTAGATGGGATTTTTGGCTCTGATTTTTAAGTGTGATATGTAGAATCTACCCCATGTTGTCTTACTGCATAAAAACTGACCTGAGGAGGTGTTTAAATGTATGAAGAGGCTAATAAATCCTCTATTATAATATCACAAGTTTTTCAAGATTTCCAGCCAAGAACAAAAAGAAAAAGAAAGGAAACAAGATAACCCTCAAACTAGTACAGTGAACACAGTTCAATATAATTAGAGTCTATTAGCTTGCATTCCATCTTTGAATCCTTTTACCCGTCTCCAGGTGTTGAAAACAGGAAGTTGCAGTAGAGAGGGTGAGATGTGGCAGAAGGAAGGCCATGGAGATGACCTCTGACTGTGAATCGCTGCCGGATGCAGGATCCTGTAGGTGACACCTGTGGAGAAGAAGAGATTTTTTACTGTAGAAACAAAACTTTTTTCATTCCCAAGGGGTGGTAAATAGTTTTGTTCCTGCATCCATAGTGATTGTTGGCGCCCTCTGAAGGCCTAGCACCGGGATCTCCTTGGAGGCTGTGTCTGTGGAATTTTGCTCCCCCTACCCCCCCTCTCGGCAGGTACTTGTGACCTGGATTGGCCACTGTTGGAAACATGATACTGGGCTAGATGGACCATTGGTCTGATCCAGTATGGCTATTCTTATGTTCTTATGCTAACCGGATAAAGCAAAGTTAACATGGGAGCACTTATCGCTTCCTAACTAGGAGGTGGTAAGTGCTCCTGCAGTAACTCTATGCAGGTACTGCATGATAATGAGAACATTAACACACAACTTGCAAAAAATATATATTTTTTAAAAACCCTCCAAAAGTGCAGTGTTAAATCTGAGACCTTAGTGATGTGGGATTGAAATGTCAGTGCCTGATCAAGAATAACTCCTAAGACCAAAAGTGAAAATCTATATATTATCTACTAAAAAGAAGGGGTTCATCCCGATGGACTGGTTCAGTGTGGCCAGGGGACTGAGAAACACGTCGAATAATACTGGTGCCAGGACAGAATATTGGGGAAACCCCATGCAAGAAAACATAAGAAACTGAAACAATAAAATTAACTAAAATGTGAAATGTTCTTCCATTTGGGAAGTAAGTGGACCAGCGCAAGACAGTCTCACATTCACCTAATCAACTAGGTGAGAAAGCAGTAGCTGGTGGTCAGCATGATCAGAAGTAGCTGGAAGATTGAGAGACACAAGAATATGAATCTTACTTCTGTCAAGAAACTGCCTGATTTCACTAACTAAAGACGAAAGACATTTTTCTGTACTATGGCTTTCATGAAACATAAACTGGCATTGGTTTTAGAGAGGAAAGATTTCAACTGAAGCAGCACAACCTTGTCCAGAGTGTTGGAAATGAGGGGAGTATTTGAGACTGTCCAGTAGTACTACATCTAGTGGGCCAAGTCATGGTTTCTTGAGTAAAGGTGTACAATAGTTGTTGAACAGTTTGGAAAGTATCCTTCAGTAAGACTAGCATTAATAAGGCAGAAAATCAAGGGGAAGAGGCCAAGATTGGGATTTTTCTTTTTTACCCAATAAGACGGAAAGGGTCCAGGATTGAGGTGGATCAGGGTGTAGCTACACTGAGCAAGCCTGGCAAAATGCCTAGGGCTGCCTGCAGCTGAACCCTCTCTTCCTCTCCTCTCCCTGTTATCAGGTCTGGAATCTATCTAATTCTTCACTCACCTACTGGGCCTCCAAACGCTGCAGTGGGTCATGGCAGAAACAGCACTGTAGGCTGCCTCTCTCTGGCTGGCAAAGCATTTCCTCTGTCATGTCTTGCCCACAGGAAGTTGCATCAGAGAGGTAGGACGAGGTAGAAGAAAGGATCTGCCAGTCAGAGAGAGGCAGCTTACAGTGCTATCTCTGCATTGACCTGCCACAGCATTTGGAGGCCTGGAGGGCAGGTGAGGAGCTGGAGAGATGTTGGACTTGGGGGGGGGGAGGTGGATGGGAGCTGTAGAGATGGGGGAAAAGCAGCAGGAAGAGAAAGAGAGAGAGAGAGAGAGAGAAAAAGAGAGAGAGATCTAGGAGAGGGGAAGAGAGGGGGCAAATGCTGGACTGGGAGGAGGGGTGGAGGAAGAGAGACAGAGAGACACACACACGTACACAGGAGGGAGGGAGAGAGAGAGGGAGCTAAAGAAGAGATGCTGGACCATGTAGAGGGAGATCAGGGGCGAGGGTTACAGGAAGGTAAGAGAGAGAGAGAAGAGAAAGTGGACATGGGGAGGGACAGAGATGCTGGGTATGGAGCAAGCTACAGAAAGGGACACAGAGGGGTGATACTGGATACAAGAGGAGGGACAGCAACATAGAGATGGGTCAATATATTGAGAGACTTAGTAATAGGAGTAACAAGAGCCAACAGAAGGTTAAACAGTTTCTTAGAAGCGTTAATTAATGAGAATAGAGTAGTACTTAAGTTTGGTCTACCTGAATAAGGTTGTCAGCAATACCATTTTGCTCTTCAGGGTACAAACTTTTAAAAGCTCAAATTGATAGCCTAGGTAGGGAGGTTGTATCTTTGTCAAACTACAGTTACACAAATAATTCTGGTTGGAGAAACAGGTGCTCTAAGGGTATCTGGATGTATTCAAGAGCACTCTTATCTGAGTAGGTTCTATTTATTTATCCAGATACGATTATTTGGGTAAATTTCATCTTCAGTGGGTTTTTAAGAATGGGTCTAATTATTTTTAAATTTTTATTTCTGAACTTTTCTTCCTCTGCAGCATTGTTGTCATAAACATATCACCTCTCACTTTTCTGAGTATGCGTTGTATTTACAAAGCTATTGAACGATCTTAAAGAAAAGATAATTTAGACTAAATCAAAAGAAACCTGACCTCTTTATTGAGGCAAGAACAACATGTTCTTTCTAAACTTTTTTTTCTGTTTTTGGAAAGTATGCAAAAATTGATTTCAAACTCCAAAACCACAGTTGTCGTATTGACAATGCAAAGGAACAATTTGCAACACTTTTGGTTGCCAGAATCTCTGATTTTAAACAAAGGCATTTCTAACTTATATGCTTGAGGTATGTTGCAAGTCATGGAAATTTATCAGCTAATGTCTTGAACTTTCTGCCTATATAAATTAAACCTGCTGTCTTTCCATTGAATCCTGTAGGATTATACAGTATGACAGAAACAGTTTTTAATTAGTAAGAAAAGAATCACAGAGCTATTTGTATGAATGCTTTTTTTCTATTCCTCTTCTCTCTGATTGTAAAACGTTGTTCAAGTTGGTTTAAATGGTTGTACCATCACTTGTGAGCAGGGCCATACTTACAGAATGCCAATTGCAACTCTGGAGAAGGAGGGGGAGGAGGTAGGGGCTGGCGCTGCTATGGTAGCTCTGCTCTGCTTCTTTGAAAGTGCTGGTGAGGAGACTGCTGCAGTGGTCCATGCATAGAAGATAGTGTTCCCCCTAACCTTCTTCTTTATGTATTTATTTTGGATTTTAGCTCACATCTCTTCAGTAGTAGCTCAAGGTGAATTATATTCAGGTATTTCTTTACAATCTAATTTTGTACCCGAGGCAATAGAGGGTTAAGGGGCCCTTTTACTAGGCCGTGTAAGATTCTACGTGTGCCCAACGTGTGCCAAAATGGAGTTACCACCTGGCTACCGTGTGGCTCTTGTGGTAATTTCATTTTTGGACATGCGTATCAGATGTGCGCCAAGTGGCATTTGGATCACCTAGGTCATTACCGCCCAGTTACTGCATGAGACTACTGCTAGGTCAATGGCTGGCAGTAAGGTCTCAGACCCAAAATAGACGCGCGGCAATTTTGATTTTGCTGCACGTCCATTTTCTGCAAAAATTTGTAAAAAGGGCTTTTTTACAGGCACGCTGAAAAAATGGATCAGCATGCACCCAAAACCCGTGCCTACACTACCGCAAACCATTTTTCAGCGCACCTTAGTAAAAGGACCCCTAAGTGACTTGCCCAAGATTACAAAGAGCAGTAGCAAGATCTGAACCTGGTTTCAGCCACTAGACGACTCCATTCAGGATTCCTCCTGCTCTTCAGTGTCCTGGGGAAAGAGTGCTGGGACTGAATCACTCCAGATTCCGCACACTCTCAATGGTCAGATCTGCCCTTGGTGCTTAGTTTCAGAAGCTGATGCAGAAAGCCATGCAGGAGATGGCTGAGTGCATGGCTTCTACTGTGACATTAATGAGGAAGTATTCTGTGGTGATGCAGTAAACAAATGAGATGTACATTTAAAATGCACAGAACTTGCATGCTAGTTAGGAGAAGCCTGCTAGAGACATGCACACAAAATTTCTGTGGTAAAGGCACCTTACTGTGCACATATCTGAAGAAATAAAAAGTGTCCACACACATTTGCGCGTGTTGTTCTATGCATCAGTGTTAGGCTCACAAAAAAATTTTCAGATAAAATTTTTGTGAGGCTGATTTGTATGCTTTCAGGACTGGTGGATATTATTATGAACTCCCCCTGAGGCAGTATCGAAAAAGGGGATCCCTCTGTTGGGGTAACGACGTGTGACCACTACCTGTGTTTGAATTCTAAAGTCAGCGCTTTCCTGGGCTGGATCAAAGCTGTTATCTCCTATCCAGTGGAAGAAGCTAAGTGTTTTTCTTTATATGCAGGCGGGGCACACACTTATTGTTGTTGTTGTTGTTGTAGTATTCCAGTTTTTGGAATTGTAAGGTTATGGATCTAGGACTTTACTATAGAACATTAAAGGTCCACTGTTTTTTTGCTACAGTGTTTTTTCTCCAATAGGGAGTTTTTTACACTGTGGTTGGTTTCGGAAGCTATAATGAAACCTATGATGACAAGTCCGTTAAAGGGTAGACCATCTCTGTAGGCACCCTGGATTCTTGAGGGTTCTTTTGTTTAAATTGAATTAACAGTTTACAACAGATTTACTTTAATTCTAACAGTGATGTTGAAAAAAAGAGGGGTGTAGTTATCCTCTCTCATAAGAATGTCTCCTTCCAACTGGTAGACACTATGTAAGATCATGAGAGTAGAATATTTGTCCTACAAGCAAAACCTTTGGGAATAAAAGTCTTGCTGATTAATCTTCAAATGCCAAATAACACTGCCTTGAGTGAATTCCTTCAAAATGGTGGTAAATAAATCCAAATAAATAAATAAATAAATAATTAAAGCTTATTTTGGCTTTCCATTATGAATTATTTGTGAACGGGAGGCCAGAAGAATATTTTCATAGGGGTGACTTTAATACAGTTTTGAAGCCTACCATGGAGAAATCTTTGTTACATAGTCGTTTGGCTGGGAACTCTACCAAACCTGTAACCACTTTGATGCACAACTATAAATTAGAAGATCTATGGAGAGCTGTTAATATGTCAGCTAGAGATTATACATTTTATTCTCTTGTACATGTCAGTTATTCTGGAATTGACCTACTGTTGTGTAATGGTTTTTGGTTGCACAAATTACAGAACAGCACAGTAGAACCAATAGCATGGCCTGACCATGCACCAGTTTGATGCACTTTTAACTGGAGGGGAACAAGAAATTGGTCAGAGATTTTGGAGACTGAATGAAGAACTTCTTAAACAGCACCAAATTAAAAATGATATCTAGAAGGAGATATCTAATTGTTTAGCTGTTAATGATAATGGTGAAGTTACTGATATATGAAAGGGGCTAAAGGCAGTGATCCAATGAATCCTAATCATATGGGGGGGGGGGGGGGGGGGAAGGGCAGAAGATGAAAAGAAAAACAGCACAGAGATTTTCTAATTCAGTAATTTTAAGGAAGTCTTCCAGAAAAATAGTAAAGGATACTTTATAAATGAGTGCTAACTCCTTCCCCTTTTCCCTTCTCATGGTAGATGTTTAATTTTATAGCTCAAGAGAATCATGCGAAAATCATAACCAAAAAGATGTTCCACTCAATGTGGAAATTAAAAAGAATAAAACCATACTTTCCTAGAACCGTTTTCCGGAATTTGGTACAATCACTGGTACTCAGTCACTTAGACTACTGCAACTCACTCTACGCTGGCTGCAAAGAGCAAATTCTCAAAAAACTCCAGACAGCCCAGAACACAGCAGCCAGACTCATATTTGGAAAACCAAAATACGAAAGCGCAAAACCCCTACGAGAGAAGTTACATTGGTTACCTCTCAAAGAACGCATCACGTTCAAGATATGCACCCTAGTACACTTAAAATCATCCATGGCGAGGCCCCAGCCTACATGGCGGACCTGGTCGACCTACCACCCAGGAATGCTAAAAGATCGTCTCGCACATTCCTTAATCTTCATTTCCCTAACTGCAAAGGCCTCAAATATAAACCAATGCACGCATCAACCTTTTCCTATGTGAGCACGCAACTCTGGAACGCATTGCCACGGAACCTAAAAGCGACCAATGAACTGACCAACTTCCGCAAACAACTGAAGACACATCTCTTCGACAAGATATACCATAAAAACCAAAACTTGTGAATCCCCACACATATCTAGCAATGTAAGAATGCCTTATGTCATGTTATTATCTTGTTTTCAATTACCATGCTACCCAAACTACTTCTGTAACACCATATGTCAATTCTCCTCTCATTTCCACTATCCATGATTTATTGTAAGCCACATTGAGCCTGCAAAGAGGTGGGATAATGTGGGATACAAATGCAATAAATAAATAAGAGGGAAAATCTGGTCCTCCTGAGATTGAATGCAGGTTTTTGTTACATTAAAGAGGTTGGTTGATAAGAACTAATAAAATCATAGATTATTTCTGTCTTATTACAAACAGATCTAGCGCTAACATTATAGCACAGAACTGTTGAGAAAAGAGAAAGATGCAGTTGACATGCTACTCCAGCTTGTTTGTTTATTGGTCCAAAAACTTTGGATGTATTTGAGGAAAAAAAATATTTCTATGATGGGACAACTTCAAGTCTATAACCAGTGATAACGTCAATTGTTCTAGGCATTACATTTGAACAATTGAATGCTTGATAATTTCTTTGATGTAAGACAAGGGAATTATAACAAATGTCTCCGGAATTATTAATTATTACTGGGATGGGACTAAAATTAAGTAACAAAGTATAAACATTATTTATTCTGAAACCACAAAATAAGAACAGATAAAAAAAAAAATAAACACCTCATCTTTACTACCCAGGGAAAAAGACCCTTAAAACTACCAGGTTCCATTTAAAGGCCCAGAGGACAGAAAACTAAAATGCAGAGTCTGGACTCAATTATTTATTTATTTATTGCATTTGTATCCCACCTATTTGCAGGCTCAAAGTGGCTTACAAAGTGTGGTTATGACATAATCATTTCGTGATAACAGGTACAATTCTTATAGTTTGAATGTTGGTAAGAAAAGATAGGCTTAGTCATTTCATGATAACAAGTACAATTATTACTGTTTAAAGATCATGGCTTACAGGTGCTCACAAAGGGGCTTACAAAGGGGCAGGGCCTGTCCCTTTCGCATGCCCCTTCAGCATGACACCTGAGGCACAATGCCTCACGAGTAGTCATCGTTTAAGTGTCCCAGGTGGTTGATGCCATCAAGTGGCACCTAACTCCTCCCACAGCTGCCCAATGTTCTGTATCACAAGAAAATATCTTTGGGGCTCTGATGAGTGAAATAATCGCATTCAGAAGTTGAACAACACCTGTTGCAATGCAGAATAAGCTGGGAAATTTCTATCAATGTGTTCATGTGCTTTTTTTTTTTTTAGGGGGGTGGTAATTTTCAAAGACAGTGGTAAATATTTTACATATTGCTGTTGGAAAAGCCAGGCAGCCTGTTTTAAAATGACCTTCTAAGGCAAAGCTTAAATGTATACTTGGCTGGATTATTACAAGTCAATCATCATTGACCCCGGTATTAATTTTGCATTTTTTCTTGCATTTCAGAAAGGCACCAACATTATAAAATGAAGCTACCAGAACTAGACACAGAACAATTAATTGTAAATATATGAGATATGTGACTTTGCTTTATATGACAACAGAATAGGTATTTGAATTGACTATGTTTTCATTTTCAAATTTCTTTAGTTTCCATGAAAACAGATTCACAAAGCATCTTGAAAGGTTCACACCATAACATCTACTCATGCTTGATGCCAGGATTCTTCTCCTAAGGCAGTTAAAAAAAACAGAAGCTCAAGACATCAAACAAGAGAAAAATGACATTTCATAGGAACAAATAATAGAACTCTTCTTACCCCATCCACCCATGCTCCATCCCAATTTAATAAATGTCTCCAGAGAATAGCACAGACATAAATTTTAAAAACACTACAGTACAGTTATCATTTTTGTCATACAAGTCAGGGTTAACTTGCTCTCTGGCAAATGATATCAAGAGATTGAAGATTCATGGTTGATTGAATCATTCATATTCAAGTTATTTTAGGGAGCCAACTTATTGCTTTAACTGGGAGTGTTGCCATGTAAGCATCCCATATTAAATGAAAGTTCTCCGCTGCTACCAGTCCCAAATCCTTAGCTGATAACAATTCCATTATCATAAGCTTATGCATATGAATTTTCCATTGTGTGAATTCTGAAGAGGAAGCTTCAAGTCAATTAAATGCAACGCACATTTTACAATTAATCAAGCTAGCCTAAAAAAAATCAATCTATCTCCCTTCTAATTGAGACAGTAGCAGAGATATTTCAAAAATTTGCAGAGCAGCTATTTATTTGTTATTCTGTCTTAGAAGTTGGAAATATTGGGATGCTACCACACATAGGGAAGGAAAAAGGCATTTTAATTTTTACATTTTGGACATGTCAATGTAGAGGCCAGGTTTAGAAACCCTCATAGAATGCAAGTATACATATTCTCTTAATTTCACATTCTCAGGCAATCTTTATGGATTGTATAAAGCTTTTCCTTAAAGATCAAATCAAGACCATGGCAAAATAACATCTGCTGTCTATTTTTCAAACAGGTTTTGCATATAATGAGAGGAATTTAAGTCTAACAGTTTTTTTTAATACAGGTTAGCAATAGATATTTGTTCTGTAATCATACAATCAAAAGGAAATATGGACTAGGCTGCAAAATGGAAATAGAATAGTATCACAGCTACAAAAATGCATACAATTGTGTGTTCTGCATACCGCATTTCACCTTTCCATCCTGTAAAGAAAAAAAATGTTATCAATAGCCAAATACAAATCTTTGTCTTCCCTGAGACCAAATTTCTATCTGTACTCAAACCTTTTGTGTTCTATAGCCAATCTAAATTTTGGAGTCACTTGATTTGGTAAATTAGGAGAATAATGCAATAACAGACACCACACTGGTTCCTATGGTAAAAGGAGAGAGGATAGATGATCTGAAGATATCAAGCAGTAAAACAAGAAGAGCAGATCACACTTTAGTAGAACAAAATTTGTATTCTTAAAAAGAAATCTCACACTTTAAAATTGCCCTACACTAGCCAGTTCAACAATAAACTCTGTAGGGATTCTTCTACCAAAGTCACGTACTATGTAATGCATTTCTAATAATAGTAATCACTTCATTCTGGGATATATTCATATACAATAATTCAAAGTCGATTGTAATAAAAAAAATCATTCTCACATTTCAAACCATCCAAAATATTAATAATATGAGCTGAATCCATAGTGTATAATGAAATTTTAGGAACAAGTGGCCTTAAAGATTTATCTACGAAAACAGAGAATGGTTTGAGAACAGATCCAATCCCAGTCTAAATAGCATACTACTTTTAATTTCTCTTGAGAGTGACATGTCTTACCATAAAAAGCAGATTCTAAACTTAGAGGATCAATTCAATAGCTTTGTATCTTTACAGCACGTTGTTTGACACAATCAGTCATTAGCATGCCTCAGCAGACAAGTAACGTTGATGTTCAGAAGTGTCAATTCTTCTCTTGGGTTATTTCAGTTTCCAAGTAAAATTTGAGATAGAAGCTTTTATTCCTTTCAGATCATTGTCAGGTATTATTAAAGGCAACATCTGAAAACTATATAACATTTGGGCAATATGACCAATTTAATTAATTGAATTTGTCCCTTCCAATTGTTGGAATCCTAGATATTTGAGTGAAGTAGCTTAATGGTTAGAGCACTGGGCTAACAACCAGGAAAGCCTGGTTTGAATTCTACTGCTGCTTCCTGTGATCTTGGGAAGTCACTTAGGGCTAGATTGTGTATATCATGCTTAAAACATTCTATATATTGTTGCCACAAGAATATGCCTAGGTGTATTCTATAAACTACACCTAAATTTAGGCACGGTTAATAGAATATGCCTAGCTCCTGTCCATGCAACTAAATTTATTCACAGGCAGTTACGCCAAGTAAAACTTGGTGAAAATGCCTAAATTAGGCATGGACTTGGGTGTATTCTATAACAGTGTTCATACCTTTTAGAAATGCCAACAGCCCATCCATTCCACACCCATGGTCATGGCCCTTTTTAAACTATGTGCCTTAGAATTTATGTGCATTACTTTACAGAATACGCTTAGACAGTTGTGTGTGTAAATTCTAATTAATGCCAATTAGTGTCAATAATTGCTTGTTAATTTGCAATTATTAGCACTGATTGGCTTGTCAGTTAATTAAGGGACCCTTTTACTAAGTCACATAAGTGTCTACGTGCACCCAACTTGCACCAAAATGGAGTTACTACCCGACTACTCTGTGGCTCGCGTGGTAATTTAATTTTGGCGTGCATCTGATACGCGCATCTGAAAAATATTTTTTTTATTTTCAGATGCGTGTAACGGACATGTGTCAAGTGCATAAGTACATAAGTACTGCCATGCTGGGAAAAGACCAAAGGTCCATCAAGCCCAGCACTCCGTCTCCGACAGCGGTCAATCCAGGCCCCAAGAACCTGGCAAAATCCCAAAATTTAACGATCAATGGACTTTTCCTTCAGGAATCTGTCCAGACCCCCTTTAAACTCAGCAAGGCCGGCTGCCGTCACTACCTTCTCCGGCAATGAGTTCCAGAGTCTAACCACGCGCTGAGTAAAGAAAACCTTTCTCCAATTTGTTTTAAACCTACCACATTCTAATTTCATCTTGTGTCCCCTAGTTCTATTATTGTTAGAAAGCGTAAACAAATGCTTCACATCTGTCTGCTCTACCCCACTCAAAATTTTGTAGACCTCTATCATATCACCCCTCAGCCGCCTTTTCTCCAGGCTAAAGAGTCCTAGCCTTCTTAACCTCTCCTCATAAGGTAGTCGTCCCATCCCTTTTATGTGTGTAGGTCATTACCGCCCAGATTTCTTTACCGCTAGGTCAATGTCTGGCGGTAAGGTCTCAGACCCAAAATCGACACTTAGCAATTTTGATTTTGCCACATGTCCATTTCTGGCAAAAAAAAAAATGCCTTTTTTACAGGCACACTAAAAAATGGATCGGTGCATGCCCCAAACCTGCGCCTACACTACCGCAAGCCAATTTTCAGCAAGCCTTTGTAAAAGGGTCCCAAGTTGTGTGCGCAAATCCAGAATATGATCAGATTTGTGTGCACAACTTAAGTCACGCTATATAGAATCTGGGGGATTAACCCCTAATTCTAGAAAGTTGCATGCCCAAAATTCCAATTAGTACATAAATTTGCATGCACAATTTATAAATTAAGGTCAGTTGTGTATGTAACTTAATAAATTAATTAGCTGCTAATTAGTGTTAATCATTAACTATAATTGGTGTTAATTCTTAGCATTCTATAAGTTGTGCAGTGAACTTCTAGAGCATGCAACTCCAAGGAAGGGAGCTTGGATCTGGGAGGGGCATGACGGGCTAGGGGAGTGTCAGGGAGATTTGCGTGCAGTTTATAGAATACTGCATTTACACACCTAATTGCTGACAGTTACATCCAGCATGTATGTCAGTCATTGAGCTAACTTAAGAGCTCAAGACTAAAGCTAAGCACGTAAATGTGGCCTTTCGCTAGTTCCACACACAACTGCCATTATAGAATTCACACTTAGCAAGCATCTAGAATTACCCCCTTAACTCTGCTTTCTCAGGTAACAACTAAGGGGCCCTTCAACAAAGTGGTGGTAGGGCTACTGCGCATGTAGTGGCAACAAAACTGACACTACCGCCCAGTTAGCACACCCATCCGGTGGTAATGTTGAAGTTGGCATACACTGTATCCCATGGTAGAAAATATTTTTCTATTTTTTACTGTTAGGGGCATTCGCGGCAGTAATCTGCTGTGCAGCCACATTGGTGCGTGCTGCATGAGTATCGTGCTTGTAGTGCATAAGACCTTACTGTTAGATCAATGGGTGGCAGTAAGGGCTCAGGCAGTAAATAGCTGCATACCACCTTTAATTCTAGTGCATGTCCATTTACTGACCCCATTGAAAAAGGCCTTCTTTCCCAGCTGTGGTAAAAAATGGCCCAGGGCGCACCAAAAACATGCACCCATACTACCGCAGGCCAATTTTTACCGTGGCTTAGTAAAACGACTCCTTAGATTGTAAATTTCGGCAACCAGCATAAATTCCACTGCAGTAGTCAATATGTGATAGGACCAACCAGTAAGTAAGGGTTCGGAAGAGCTCCCTTGTGAGAAATTGCCTGGGACGCCTCAATCTCCACATGGAGTGGAACATTCTTTTTGTGATGAGTTTAGCTTGACTGTCGAGTAGCAAGCGATTATCCAACAAGGCTCCAAGGATTTTTAGACTTTGTGAGATCGGGAGAGCATAATCCTTAGTGATGAGTGAAGTCAGGATAATCTTATTATGCTGGGATGAGAGGATTAGACACTGCGTTTTGTCTTTATTGAGTTTGAATTGAAACGCTGTAGCCCAAGAATCCATGATGGAAAAACTAGCAGCTATTGCGTCAGCGATTTCTGCTAGTGTGGATTTAAAAGGGATATATATGGTCACATTGTCTGCATAGATGAATGGATTGAGGCCCAGTTTTGATAAGGTTTTTGCTAGAGGAATCAGCATTGTTGAAAAGAGTAGGGGGAAGGGGGGAGCCCTGGGGTACTCCACAAATAGCTTTCCATGGCGCAGAGATGACTGATTTGGCTTTGACGAGGTACGTTCTCCGGGACAGAAAGCCCTTAATCCAGTTAAGCACGTTACCACCTATTCCAAATGTATGCAACAGGTGAATGAGGAGATTATGATCCACCATATCAAATGCACTAGACATGTCAAATTGGAGTAGTAACACTTTATTCCCAGTAGATATCAATTGTTTGAAGTCAGGGGAATATCAGGGGAAAATGTCCTTTTGCAGTTGGCATTGCACCAACCACAAATATCTTTTTGAATATCGACCAGCATTTATTTGATAATGTAGGAAAGATAGGTACATTACAAGTCTGATGACACAGAAAGGATGAGGAAGCCTGGAAAACTTAATTCTGCGTCCAAATGTTTCCTGTGTAAGAAATACCTTGTGGTCAAAATAAATAGGTTTCCTATCAGAATTTATTCATTAACTGAAAAAAAGTGAAAAAACATCTTTGATTTGTAATAGATACTATTGAGAATCTCCTTAATCACTCTTTGAAAATGTTAACAGGACAGTAGGTTTGTTCATTCAGGCTCAGGGCTACATTCTCAAGTTCTGTTGAAACCAGAGAAAGAGAATGAAAGAAGACTCAGATGCCAAATTGATGATCTTCTGGCAGCACCTGGTCTCTTGGCAGATTCCTTGAGTGGTTATGTTGGGTGGCACTGCAGATGCCTTTAGGTTGTTTAATATGGTTTGACTACAGATGGTTTCCTGCCTGCTTTATAGTTTTAGGCAAAAATGTCCTTGGAACCAGCACTGAACAACAAAATGCTTTTGAAATATTTCATGAAAAGATTTTCTGTGATAAGAGCTCATCCTTCCATTTTCCTCCCCCTCCTTCCCCATTTTGATAGTTATGGGTCCAGGGATGGAGGCAGGATTTCTGGTGCCCCCATGTGCACTAGAAATTGCTCTCCCTCACCCCAGGCTGTCATTGCTCCCACCTACCTCCAAGTGAAGTAAAAATAAACTCCAGATCAAATCTGGCCCTCGCAACCCCCCCCCCCCCCCCGCCCCGCCGCCAACCTGCCATCGCCTACCTTTGCTGGCGGGGGACCCCAACCCCCGCCAGCCGAAGCCGTCTTCCTTCGTTGTTTGATTCTTCTTTCTGAGTCTGACTCTGATGTCCTGCACGTACACAACGTGCAGGTCTGACGTCCTGCACGTTGTGTACGTGCAGGACATCAGAGTCAGACTCAGAAAGAAGAAACAGTGAAGGAAGATGGCTATGGCTGGCGGGGGTTGGGGTCCCCCGCCAGCAAAGGTAGGCGACAGTGGGCGGAGGGTTGGCGGCAGTCGAGATGGTCGTCGGGCGGGCCACGGAGGTGGTTCTGGCGGCAATGGCGGCAGGGGGCAGTGGCACCGGAGGGGGGGGGGGTAAAATGTGCCCCCTCACCTCGGCTCTGGACCCCCCTACCGGCGAAGTCCAGATATGCCTCTGCAATACAGTAGGGTTTTGTAGACAAAACATAAGAATAGCCATATTGGGTCAGACTGATTGTCCATCTAGCCCAATTTCTTGCTTCCTACAGTGGCCAATCCAGATCACAAGTACCTGACAGAATCCCTAAGATTAGCAACATTCCATGCTACCAACCTCAGGATTTCCCTGTGCCTACCTTAATAGCAGATTATGGACTCCTCCTCCAGGGTTGTTTCCAAACCTTTTTAAAACTCAGATACCCTAACGAATGTTATGGCATCTACTGGCAACAAGTTCCAGAGCTTTAACTATTTGTTAAGTTAAATCATTGCAAAAATTCATACATGGTAATTGCAAAACCTCAGCACTGGCTGCTAGGGGCATTCCCTGCATTTTCCCCATTTGTTTAATGCAGAAAGAAAATTTCTTAAATTCATATGACAGAAAATGCAAAAGAGTTAGTTACACCTTTTCAGGTGACTTTAACTGCTTTACATTACCTGCCTTGTTAAGAGTTAATGCGTGGTAACTACCTGTGCGTCAACTGTAAGACATATTCCCCAGAAATTCCATGCCTCCTTTTACATTAGGTGGTTAACATGGAAATTTCTATGTGTTAACTGCTAAGGTGCTATGTTAACTGTTAGTGTGTTGTCTGCATTAACTGTTAGTACATAGTAATTGCACATCTCAGTAAAGAGAGGCTGATGTGCTTTGGTCTAAAAAGTAAGAGCTGGTGATTGCCCAAATCGACCTGGCTAATAAATGAGGCTGGATCTGTCCTCTAGATATATGTCCTCACCTTTTTAAAAAGCAAAACAGTAGGGGTAGGCCACAAACCTCTAGCAGCCAAATATAAGTTTACAAGATTTTATTGTCGAAGTACCCCACATAAAAAGACCCGACATGGGACCAATTTTCAGCAGAAAACCACCTGCCTCAGGGGTCATATGCTGTCAACTGCAGTAAAAATTAATGCTGAAGCAAAGGTTAATTATTCAAGAAGTCAAAATATGAAAGCATTACCCCACTGCTCGAAATACTACACTGGCTAGCACCATCATATAAACAATACTATTTGCCGTATCTCCAGAATACATGCTAGACATGATCGAACTATCCCCAAGGAATACAAGCCCAGACAGGGCCTGTGCTAGGGTCTCTGGCGCCCCCCTGCAATCTATCAGTTGGCACCCCCCTCCCCATCCAACATCTCCTTTCTCTCTTCTCCCTCCCCCTTCTCCCACTCTGCCCCCTTTTTCAACCCAGTGCCTTAAAAGTTGAAGAACAAAAGTTTTTTTTTTGTTTTACTTGACAGTTTTTTAATTTATTTGAAAGCTTTCCATGTAGATATTTATAAATATCATGAAATAAAATTGAATATCACTAAAACTGCTTACAAATTATTGTAGCTGGTGGAAACAGCACTAATAAAGGCTGTATTTTGTGCTCCTTTTCTACACTGTTCTATACAAAACAATAATATATGGCCACATTTCAGTGAGGATATCCTGTTTACTGATGGGTTCATCTTAACTGTTGTTGTAATCTGCCTTGGGAAGCCTGTTGTTATAAAGACTGTAAATTAAACTATCTTTTCATTGGAGCTCATAGAATCACATCTTCACCTCATCTCTTTTGTACAAATGAATTATTCTGTTTTTTTGTACAAATGGATTATTCTGTTTTGAGCATGTTTCAGGGAGAAATGGTTTTCAGAAGTCAAAATAATAAAAATAAATATTTTCTTTCATGCAGCTCTCTCATTTGCTTAAACAAAACTAAATGGGCTATAAACCCATAATGTAGTCCATTGGTTTTCTTATATTTTGTCCTTGTGATTACTTATACTGTGCCAAAACCTGCTCCCCCCCCCCATCGCTGCCACCACTGCCACAGTAATGCTGCCATCCCCCTCCCGCATACTACAATCCCCCTCTCCCGCAAACTACAACCCTCCCAAGAAGACCTACCTTGATCCAGGGGCGTAGCCAGACACCCAATTTTGGGTGGGCCTGGGCCCAAGATGGGTGGGCAGAAGAACCCCACCCCATCCCATAGGCAATTTGGTCTCTCCTCTCGCCTGCATGCCATATGGTCTCTCAAATATCCCTCCTCTCCTGCACACCTTTTAAATTTCAGATTTTCACTGACAGTGAGGAGCAACTAATACACACTACTCATGTAGGCCCCACATCCTTCCCGCTGATGCAGCTTCTTGTTTCCGCATAGGCAAGAATACGTCAGAGGGAAGGCTGTGGGGCCGGTGTAAGCAGTATGTATCAGTTGCTGCTTCCTGCAGGCGAAGATCTGCTATTTATAAGGTATGCAGGAGTTGGGAGTTTTCAGCTTGGGAATCTCTGCTGGCCACATCATAGGTCTGCTGCTACTGGTGGGCCTGAGCTCAAAGTGGGTGGGCCTGGGCCCACCCAAGCCCACCCTTTGGCTACACCACTGCCTTGATCCCTGAAGGCTGCCCTGGTGGTGTAGTGGCCTTTGTGGCTGCAGGGGGCAGGAATAATCCCACTCTTTTCTGCCTTCTGCTGCTCCTCCATCTCCGCTTTACTCATCTGTGCTGTGGGTGATGCTGCCGGATTTTCAAAATGGCTGCCGAGACTTCAGCGGCAGTTTCGCAAGACTGCCGCCGGAAGCCTTGGCATCCATTTTTGAAATACTGCAGAGCCACACACTGCAGAGAAGAGCAAAGCAGAAACAAAGGAGCGGCAGAGGGCAGGCAAGAGTGGGATTCTTTCCTGCCCCTGCAGCTGCAGAGGCCACTAAACCACCAGGGCAGCCTTCAAGGATCAGCTGGATGGGTGTGGATGGTAGTTTTAAAGCACCAGAAAACCAGCAATCAACCATTTTCTCAGTATTAAGCACTAGATTATGTTCTTTTAACCACAAGGCAACTGAATCCAGACAGGTTTGCAAGGGTGTGAGAGAAAGGGATAGTGAGGATGTAGGGAAAAGCAAAAGAATATCACCTGCATAAACATGGACTGAAATGCCAAAAGACTGAATCAAAGAAACTAACGGGCTAAGGAAAAGATTGAAAAGAAGAGGTGAGAGAATGGATCCTTGGGGGACACCGCAATGCAATTCCTGTTTAGGAGAGATAGAATTTGAGATATTTACCAGTAAAGACCAGTGAGACAGAAATGAAGTGAACCATGATAGAATTGTGCATGATAGCCCGAGAGCCACAAGATGAGAAAGTATCTTAGAATGATTCACAAGGTTGAAAGCTGTGGACAGATCAAGAGAAACTGCAAGAACAACTTTGTGATGTTCAAAGTGCATGTGGAGTTCACTGATGAGGGCTGCCATAATTGTTTCAGTACTGAAATGTTTAAAACGGATTGTTGGGTGAAGGGTTAACATTTTCTCGGAAAAAGAGGTGAGCTGATCAAAGACTATTTTCTTGAAGTATTTTTGACAAAAAGCAGAGATTGGACATAGCAGCCATTTGGTGCAAGGAGCCACAATGAGCAGGAGCAAGTGGGCTTCACTTCTGCCTGAAAAACTCCAGTACACCACCAACAATAAAAAGGTAGGCCTGAGGGGCCTCTGGGTATGTGTGTGTGTGTGTAGGAGGGTATTGTCAAGGGTGTACTGCCTTTGGGGAAAAGGGAATGTAACCCCCTGGGCAAACCGGTGATAAGAGGAAGTGATGAGGGAGTTTCCCAGGGGGATTACTAAGGATGAAGCCTGCCACAGAAGAAAGAAAGGATGAGCTAGAGGGAATTCCGGGCTGCTATGGGGTGGGGGTGGGGGAGACCCAGCAGACATCAGAATAATTATCTCCCCTACTGGTAAGTGGAGTTGGATGATTAATACAGTTGTTGATGTTACGAAAATATGATTGACAGTGTTCTTGTGCATGGGGGTGGGGTTTGGAAGGGATAAAAGCACGCATGTGACTCAGAGGTGGTTCTTTGGTAGCCCAAACCTCTGCCGGGACCCAAGAAGCTTAGGGGGTATCCTGTCCTGGCAAAAGCAATGGGGGCTGCAGGAGTATTGTGAGGTGTTTCAGCCTAGTAGTAGGGGTGAAATGAAAAGAGTACAAGCTCTTTGGGGCAGAGGAATTGACCACCCTGAGAGGTGAGCAGGAGAATGACCTGCCAGTTACAGAGGTGGGTGAAGGGAACTACAGGTTAAGAAGTGGATGGACAGATGAAGTCTAGTCCATGGACAAGTCTGTGGCTAGGGATTAGCCCTGTGGGACTTTACACAGTGACAAGGAGGCCAGCCTCAGATTGTTCTCCCAGGCATGATGGGACAGAACCCACCAGGGGCGGGAAAAGGACAGTGAGCCACATAAGGGGTTTTACCTGTCATTACTATGTTTGCCAAGTTTATTCTTAAAGACTGTTCATGCAATCCTATTTGTTGGACTGTTTTTTATAAAGCTTGGTATGTGAGTGCAGTTCTTGGAGCAAAATCTGGGAGAGATGGAGTGGTGGAGGTGAGACCCCCCCCCCCCCCCCACCCCCCAGACCTTCTGGGATTTAGCCTGGCCCCGACCTATGCCCTATTTTTCACCTTGACTTTATTTTTTTTTTATGTGTGAATCCAGGTCTGGTACTTACTCTGAAGAGCTTATCCAGCACCTTGAACTGCTATGAGTGTGGTCATCATGCATACTTCTGTACAGAGATGATTTTAAAAGCCCCATTTTATACTTTTTTTTACTGTCATATACATGCAAACATTCCTTTATAAATTTATCAACAAAACGGGGGGGGGGGGGGGGGGGGGGGGGGAACTATAGGACATCTGGCCTCTTGGAACAGTGCCACTATCTTTATTTTACTTTCTGTACAAATTTTATATTTCAACCTTATTATTGTTGACTACTTTATTGCTTCTTTCAGTAGGCAATAATAAAACAAAACACCCAGCAATAATGCCATTGTCCAACTTAGTATTAATTTTTAGAGCCGTTTTCTTGAAACAGCTTCCATCAGGAACATGATATGATACAGAGTAATAACTTTGAGAAACAAGGCCTAGAATATGCTTTTGCTGACATGGGATCGCTTACATGGTGTAACTAACAGGAAGATGAAGTGTTTCCTCCTGCTGAGATCTGGCAGGGAATATCAAGCAGCATGCAAGAGGCTACACCATGTGAAACTACAGAGCTGCATGCACTCTGGGAACTGAGGAAACAGGAGATACTATTATTTATCAGCATGCCCTGAGAGTTGCAAGGCAAAGTATTTAAAAAATGATTAAACAACATTTTGCATAGCCACATATTGATCCTACCCTTCAACATAAATGCTGATAGCAAGAGAACAGCAGCATATGAAGTGTCATGTTGAATCAGGTCAATGGTCTGTTGAACCCAGCATCCTGTGTCCCATAGTGGCCTATCTGGGTCACTAGGAAGTACTCAGCAGATCTCACCAGGGAAGTCCATTTCTTGTCACTTATTCCCACAAGTAAGAGCTGGTGATTGCCCAAATCGACCTGGCTAATAATTGAGGGTGGATTTGTCCTCTAGAGCAGTGATTTTCAACTCAGTCCTCAGAGACCACCTATCCAGTTGGGTTTTCAGGATATCCACAATAAATAGATTTGCATGCACTGCCTTCTTGGTACGCAAATCTCTCTCATATCTATTCATTGTAGATCTCCTGAAAACCTGATTAGCCAGGTTGAAAACCACTGCTCTATAATATATCCATGTCTCTCCTGCCTGCTTAAATTGCTTTGAATTTTGGGCTTATACAAATATAATCTATATCTATGACACCCATTGTTCTTTAAGCCTGAAGAATGTATAGCTTTGGCATACATTGATTCTTATTACCTCATGGGCATGAAGAAGTTTTCTTGTTCATATATCCAGAGGTAAATATTTAGCTGGCGGCCATCAGTTTTTTGGCCATCACTGGCATTATCCCTGGATATTAAGTGTGGACCATGTCTAGGCACCAGCACTGAATATCCAGGCATACACAGCTAGCTAATGTGGTTAAGTGCAGTATTCCGCACTTAACCACATAAAGTGAACTGAATAAAGATAGGACTGTGTTTTATGTGGTCCTATTTATGCAGTTACCTTATGCAATTAAGTACTGAGTATCGGCACTTAACCATATAAGTGCTGACTCCGCCTCTAGACCACCCACAAATTAGCCAGTTTTGGCTTTGGTGCTAACCGTGGATATTCAGTGCCACTTACTGGTTAAGTGCTGCTGAGTATCTGCAGTTAGCCCAAAACAAGTGATTTAAATGGCCAGGAGCCTCTCCTGTATTTCATTAATATTATAAAGTTTTATATTTTGCTTTTTTTTTTAATATTTATGACATTTTTATATCCCACATTAAACATGAATTAGATTGAAACCTGGGAGCATTTTAAATCTTTTTTCCTTCTTTTGCCTACATCAACAAAAAAAAGTTTTCTTTTGTGAATTGCAGTGGTATATTACAAAAATACACTTTCCTTTTTTTATTACTACTATTTCACTGAGAGGTATTAAACAATGAGGGAAAGGCTTCCTTCATGCAGAAGTTCTGTCCAATGTCAGGCAAAATTTGCCAGCATTGTCCAGTTCAGCACACTATTAGCCACCAAACACCTGACATAGAGAGACAGTCCCTGCTCAATAGAGCTTACGCATTGTTTCATTATTGCTACACCACGTATTACATACTATGGGCATTTACTTTAAATTTTGATTGTTTTAATTTGTTTATCCAGATCTTACATGCACATGGTTTTGCTTTTCAAAACCAAAGGTGAATCCTAAGGGTGGTTGAACAATTAGGTATAAACTGTGTTGTTTCTGATTTTACTTGTTTTGGAGTGTTTTGGGTCCTGCTGATCTGCACATCTGCTGTCTGAAATTTTGGAAGACGGAAATTAGAAAATAAAAATAAAATTTTGGATGTACTCTGTAGAAGATGTTGATTACTTTCGAAATGTGTGTATCACTGGAGTCATGTGATGTACTGCATGATTTGTGCTTAAAAGACTGCAGGATATTTAGGGGATTAGAAGGCTTGTAGAAGTACAGTATTTCTGATACTTAATTGTGCTTTTGGAGGGCAATTTGCTAGCTGTCTGCACTGGTGCAAAACCAGTGCGTGCTTGTTAGCTGTAGTCCTTAAAATAGTTTTCAAATCGAAAATACTTTGAAGATTGCCCAAAGAAGCAGTACCCACTAGAGTTGTACTGAATATTCGCGAGAAGTTCTGGCACGCTGATCAGAGCCAAAAACAAGCAGTGGGGAGTGGTAGCAATCCATTTATTTGTCTGGTGGGCAGGGGCTTATCTGTAATGGGGCCAGGGCCCCCGTAGATTTGGCCCTGGACCCCCCTACCGACGGCCCTCGCAACCCCCCTCCTGCCGCCAACCTACCGTCGTCTACCTTTGCTGGCAGGGGACCCCAACCCCCACCAGCCAAAACCGTCGTCCTTCGTTTGTTTGTTTTCTTCTTTCTGAGTCTGACTCGTCTCTGACGTCCTGCACGTACACAACGTGCAGGATGTCAGAGTCAGACTCAGAAAGAAGAAAACAAACGAATGAAGGACGACAGCTTTGGCTGGCGGGGGTTGGGGGTCCCCTGCCAGCACAGGTAAGCAACAGCGGGCAGGGGGTCGAGGGGGTCGTCGGGCGGGCGGGCGACAGTTGTTGGAGGTGGTTCTGGTTCTGGCGGTGGTGGTGGCGGCAGCGGCGGGGTGGTTCTGGCGGCGGCAGTGGCAATGGCGGCAGGGGGGGGGCTAAAATGTGCCCCCTCACCTCGGCTCTGGACCCCCCTACCAGCAAAGTCCAGATACGCCCTTGCTGGCTGGGCTCGGCATCCCTGCCAGCAAAAGTATGCCTAGTGTGCCCGTATGGAGGGGGGGTGTGGAGAGAGAAAGGAATGCACTCTCCCTCCCCCCCCCCCCCCCAAATTGCAGGGCTGGCTTCACCCAGAGAGAGAGTCTGTTGTTAAAAATCTCCCAGCACACCACTGATCCAAACCATGGATCCACAGCTATCCCTGTTTAGAATGTAGGTTACAACAAATCCAAAACAGTTTGCCTATCCTTAAATCTCTTTCATATCTCTTCATGGCTTATATTTGCTGTATCATGAATCATAACCACACAAGACTCTCCTACTATTATTCAATGAATGCATAAACACAATATTGACACTGTCATCTATTCTGTATTCATTTCATCCTTGTATTAGGCAAAGCTTGTATTAAACTTGCAAACAGAGTTGCATATTGGAATCCAGAACTTTCTTGAATTGCCCTTTTTACAAATGAATTCTCAGACCATTAGATATACTATTACAGGCGAATGCTTATAATAAACTACTAGAGCCTTGGAAATTGTGGCAAGGGTTGTTTATTGGCCTCATGAGATCACTGTTAGTCTTGAACTGTAAAATTAATTTCCCATTATGAACAAGAGAGGCGAGAATTCCCAGTAGCTTATGTCACCCATTCACCCCCCCCCCCCAAAAAAAAAAAAAACCCAGTGAAAATACTGTTCTTCAGACGTGAGCTTTTTCCCAGCACCATCGGGTTTTATTTAGCCTTTATGTGACAGTGAATGACCCTAGAGAGTGTTGCCTGGTTCACTTCAAGTTCCTTTCTAATAACCTACAGCTGTTTGTACAACACCAGCTGTGTGTGTGGTGGGGGGGGGGGGGGGTGTGAGGGAGAAAGGGGTTGCTAAATGTTGTAAAGTATTGTATAGGGTTATTTTGGACTTTCCTTTGGAATGGAACGTTTACAATATTTCAGTAGTCCAGCTGTCGCTGACCTATATCCGAACTATACTGATTGCTTTGAAAAGCTGCTCACTACAGCCCTTAATAATTTATTTTCTTTTTACTGGAAAACAAGCAACTCTTTTAAGCGCAGTGAAAGGAGGGCATCTCTTCATAGCATGAAGTAGATAAGTCAGGGCAAAGAGATTAACCTGCCTGGCTCCATGTGTTTTTGAAAGCGATTGTGAATTTGCTGATTATGATGGGACAGTTTGGTAACAGTCCTAAACATAACAGCTCATGTTCAGATGTTTAGATTCCTGTTGTGTGCTTAATTTGATTTATTTGAACATTTTCATAAAGCCAAACTCCTAAGTATAACAGAAGCTTATCTTCACTCTTAGCCAAACAGTGTCGTTTCCATATCATAACTTAGCTCTCTGCAAGCTTGAACCACTCAGTACCAGAAGTTCGGGTTGGTCTTGTGGTTTCAAGTCTAGTGAGACTTGAAACCACGAGATCATCCCAAACTTCGGGTACTGCACGGCTTATGCTTACAGTGAGCTGAGTCATGGTGGGGAAGCAGGAATCCCACTGTAACCAGCACAAGAACAGTCAAGCTTCTGAGGGCCAGAAAAAAGTACTTTGTGGGCTGGGTTCTGGCCCACTGGCCGTAGGTTAGACAAGCCCCCTCTAAAGGAATGTAGGTGCCTAATTTTATTTATAGAATATTAGCATAACTGGATATATACACATGTATGTGGTATGCCAGCTAGCATTCTGTAAGCTATGCATGCAATCCCAGATTCTATTTGTAGGTATGCTCTCCTATAAATTATGTATTGTCGAAGTTGGATAAATGACATTTTCAAGTGTTTGAACAGGGAGATCACTGGAGCAATTGTTTTTGGGGGGAGGGGGGAGATGCCTATGTGGAGGTATATATATTTTTATTTATTTATTTATTTATTGGGCTTTATTAACCACGTTTATGAAGAGATTCACCCAAGGCGGTGTACAGCAGGTACAGCTTAACATAAAACTTACAATTTTGTTAACACAATAACAACAGTAAAAATGAACAAGTATAAACAAATACAATAAATGAGGTAAAGGGGAAAACAGCAAATTGAAACCAATAGACCTGACTTCAGAAATGTAGGAAGCAACGAGAAGAAAAAAGTAGAATAGGACAATGGAGAGATTTTCATGTCCTGCTAAGCCACAAGAAGTAAAATGAAAGCATGCAAAAAGATGCCATTTCTAACAGATGAAACTGCTAGAAAAAAATGCTGTAAAACTGGTCTCACAGTTCTAGGTCATGAGAAAAAGGATACTTATAATCAGAGGTTAGAAGAGGAAAATGGAGAGAAGAAAAAATAGCTCCAGAAAAAGTCACAAAGTTACAGGCTTTTCCTATAACCTCCACCATATGGTATATGGGGAGGGTGTTTGTGGAGTGTACATGTGAATATGCAGGGAATAACTTAGGAAGTATGGGAAAGTGCCTTAGAAAGCATCTTTTGGTGTTACTCTTCACCAACTGTGCTTTTTCCCTGTCTTTCTATCTTGCTCTAGGCCAAGATACTGGGAAGTAGGGAAAGGGAACATTTTGGATTGGAGTGTTTGGGAATATCCTACAGTCCCTTAATTTTAAAAAAGGGATTTTTGGAAGGGTTTGTTCTCTGAAAATAGTGACTTAGGGCAGTGGCGTAGCTAGGTGGGGTGCCAGGGGAGCGGCTGCTCCCTCAAACGGAGTTCTGCCGGCGCCTATTTTATTCTTATCGTGTTGCATTGAAAATGTGCGCCGGCACCACCGGAAGTCCGCTGTCATGCCGCTTTCACTCCCCCTGCACCTTCAACCTGGCTCCGCTTCTGACTTAGGGGCCCTTTTACTAAGCTACGGTAAGCACTAATGCATGCTTACCACATGTTAAAAACACTACCTTGGGGCACGCTCAGGCATCCCTTGATAGTTTTGGCATCTGCGTGGGCTTCAAAATGCTTTTTATTTTTTAGCGATGGGGCATGTTTGGAGGTGGAAAGTAGGCATGCCCAGCAGTAATCATTTAGCACAGCTACACTGCGGCATGCTAACCGATTAGCGTGTGGCTAGCTCGTGAGCCCTTATCTCCTAGAAAATAGGTGTGGTTAAGGGCTCATGCACTAATGGCTGCACACAAATTGGAAAATTAGCGCATGGCCATTATTGCAAAAATGGAAAATGCGGCCATTTTACAGCCACGCTAAAAGTGGCCTCAGTGGCGGAAAAAGTGCAGGCCACTTTTTAGTGCAGCTTAGTAAAAGGGCCCCGTAATGTTTCTATTTGTATAAACTCATCTGAGATATTTCCATATCTGTTGACCTTCTTGTCCTTCTTTGGAGGGTTACTTTGACCCTGGAGAGGCAGGCACACAAAACCCGTTTGAATAATTCTTCCTAAGTGGAAAGCATAAGACGAATATATTTAGAACCTTTAGTACAGCATGAATGTTATGTCATGACTTCTTGACAATTATCATTCCTGCACCTTTCACATGGGGTTAGCAGCCCGTTCCCTGGTACCGGTGGCAGTAAGCATGCTATGAATGTATGGAAGTTTCAGGGCAGGTTTGCTTCATAACAGCTGAGATAAGAAACCACCAGCTGCAGAATAGAAACGGATGTCTTATGAAAGACTTCAGTGCTATGTGCTGGAGGTGATAAGCAGATAACATCCTCCATATGGAGAACAACCATGCCCTTTATTTCAAGAAGATAAACTAATAGCAAAGCCTTCAATTCACATCTGTACCCACTGGAAACTTCCAAGATAACTCGTCATACAGAAAATTAGAATTCCTTATGGAGAGGTTTTACATGTCTATTGTAAGCTATAGTGAAAAGGCCTCATGATTGTCATATAGGGGGTGATTTTATACAGGCATTTTTGCACATATATGAAATACATGTGCATAAAATGATGCACATAAAATTCTGTCCTGGTGTAAAAAGATAGCATACACTTTTATACTATCGAAGCAGGTATGTTCAGGGACAGATCTTGGGCGTAGAATGAGCAAAGTCACGATTTATGCACATAAAACGTTGCAGTATTTGTGCATTTGCATGCAATTTATGCATAAGCATTTCCATTTGTTCCTGAGGAGACATAAATGTCCACAGCTTCATTTTAACTATGTTTTCTGCAACACTTATGGGACAATTTTATAAAGACACACAGAGGAGCATTTTCAAAAGAACGTTCAAGTCAGAATTGGGGCATCCTGCTCATAATGTCCAAAGAGAACATCCATCTCAGAGCAATTTTTGAACAGGAAAAACGTTGGTATTTCTTATTCGAAAATATCTGAGAAGGATTTTCTTGCACTGCAGACGTTCAAAATGAACAGCCATTTTCTATAATGAAACATCCAGAATATGAATGCCAAAAAAGCAGGCACAAAAAGGACAAACCTTTGTCCCTGCAGAGCAGAGGGGCAGCCTAGTAGGCAGTGCAGTGGACTTTAAACAATGGGACCCAGGCACAAATCCCACCTTAATTCCTTTATATGTTATTATGAGCCCTCCAGGAACAGATAAAAACCTACTATACCTATAGCACCACTACAATAGCCATCACATTTGTAGGTGTCTTATAGATTCAGACACTATATATATGTCTATGTTCCAAGAGGGTTCACATATTTGTAAAGAAATAAAAGAGTTAAAGTGGGAGTTACACCTGGGTCCGTCCCATTGTTCAAGTCCACTGTGCTGACCACTAGGCTACTCCTTATGCTTGCTTGCTGCTCTATTAGGAATGGCCCTAATACCTGAAGCTGTTACAGTGCATGGTATACACTATCACTTTCACTTTTTAGAGGGTGGGGGTAGGGAGTTAGTAACCACTGGGGGAGTAAGGAGGGGTCATGCCTTCATCCCTCCAGTGGTCAGCTGCTCAGTCAGGCCACCTTTTTGTACCCTGGATGTGACTGAAACAGGTCTAGATAAAAATGTCCTTCTTTTTTGCCTTGGATGTTTCTTCCCATTCCATTCCATTCCATTATCGCTTAATTTTGGGCTCACATCAGTCCTGCCCAAAACACGCCTCCAACATGCCCTGTTGCTATTTGAACAAATTGCAGTGTAAAACGTCCACATTTTGCCTTTCAAAAATCTCGTTTTGGATGTTTTTGGCAGATGGATGCTTTTTTGACTATTTTGAGACATCCATCTGCTTAAAAAATGAACGCCATAGACAACTTTGTGTCTTTATCAAATACATGCCTATTGCGCCTCCCCACCTTGATGACCTCTTATAAAATTACTCTAATACTGTGGACTAAATGTTTGTGCAACGGTTTGCCAGGTGAACATAAAGTATTTTATTAATGTGGCGGGGTTGGGGAGAATCCTGTGCAGTTCACAGGTAGGAAGAAAGTAAGCACAAATGGCCAGTTTTTAGACTCATGAATTGTCTTTCTGTGAACTTCTTCAGCAGGGCCATGGCATGCACTATTTGTCCTGTTTGTCTGTCCTAATTAGATTGTAAGCTCTGCCGAGCAGGGACTGTCTTTTCATGTTCAAGTGTACAGCGTTGCGTATGTCTAGTAGCGCTATAGAAATGATTAGTAGTAGTAGTAGTAGGTTTTGTTGTTGAAATTCAGTTTTTAAATGAAGAAGGGCTAATGCAGATTGTGTGATGCACAGGTCACATGATTTAGGGCAAATTTATCAATGTGGGCTACCATTAAGATGGTTAATTTACCACTAACTCATGCAATTTTAGCACAGGTCCCATTTTATGCAATGAGATCTAGTTACTAATAGCTCAGGTTCACAGCAGAATAACCCATCTTAATGGCAGTCCACGTTGCTACAAAAATCATTAGCCAACTAAGGGGGAAGTTACCATTTTACAATTTGCTATTACACCCAAAACTTCTAATATTTTGGTTCATGTTGGGGTTATTTTTGGACATTTTCCCCTAATTTACAGGCCATTTTTGTTTTAATAAAAATATTTTAATGTTAGAGCGTTTTAATGCACATTGATCTACTTAACACGCATGTGTAAATCCTGATTTTAGAAATCTGGGATATACCCCTCCACATAGCAACTATGCTGTGGTAAAAAGTGACCTGTGGTAGTGTGGCTGCATGTTATGGGCACATGCTGGGCCATTTTTTACCATGGCTGGGAAAAACAGCTTTTTTTAATGGGCCGGGAAATGGGCATGTGCCGAAATTAAAACTAGTGAGTGCCTATTTATGGCCTGAGCCCTTACTGCCACCCATTGACCTAGCGGTAAGGGCTCATGCGCTACCCGAGTGGTAACCATGCAGCATGTGTCAACTGCTGATTACCGCTGGGAATGCTCCCTGCAGTAGAACATTATTTTCTACCGTGGGATTCGGCGCACGCCAAACTCAGAATTACCACTGGGAGCACATGCTAGCCTGGCAGCAGTGCTGATTTGGAGCATGCTACCCATGCGTTAGCCCTCCCGTACCTTAGTAAAAGGGCCCTTTTGTGCATAAGGCAAGGGGGAAGTATTTGGGCATGTTTTGGATGGGACTAGGGTGGAGCTCAAATATGCACATGCATTCCTTTTTCATAAGGGGAGTGAAGGTTTATGTTCTCCAAGATGATGTCAGGATTCACAGCTTCTCCCAAGGGATGTCTAGGTCAGTTTTCAGAAGTCCAGAATAAGAATAGAGCTTCTAAAATAACCACCATAGCTGGAACATATATGCCCATTCCTGCTGGAAAAGGTTCTACGTCAGCAGATCCTGCTCTAAAATGCTGGAAGAATTTAAGACCTCACAACTTGGATGTCTCAATTCTGATATGTTTGTTTATTTTAAAAATCTGATATACCGCCAATTCTTGTTACAGGTCACAGCGGTGGTACAAATATGAAATATAAAATACATAAAGTCAGAAAGGGAACTCCATTAAAATAGGAAAGGATATTAATCATTCACACACCTAAAAGTGCAATCCGCTTAAGTGCAAGGGTCTGGGACCAAAGAGATACATACAGTTAACTGGAGCGTGCACTTAACCGTTATGACCCAAAGAAGCTTGACATCTGATAAGCATATGTACAGTTCTGTTTATTATATATACAGTATACAGTCTCCGTTAACTGACGTTATACAGTCTCCGTTAACTGATGTTAGGCTTACTTGAAGTAATCAGTCATAGTCCTCTGTACACTCTTGCGTCTGTGAGTTCCATAGACTACGTCTGCCAGATGGTAAAAACTGTCATAGCACTGACATCCAGTGGCCTCCAGATAGGCCCACATGGTGTTGAGACTCTCCAGCGCTCTTGAAAAAGTGACAGGAGGTTGTTGAATTTAGTCAGCATGTGCCTCGCTGCTCATTTCATCATCTGTTTCACCATCAGCCATTGCCTGCATGTAGGCACATATATGGACATCAGTGCTGTCGTCAGCTGTTTGTAGATCGTAATCAACAGCTACGTAGTGATGAAACTCTTTTTCAGTAACACTGGCTGGGATGTCAATAGCCTGTTCATCTGACGCATTTGCAACAGCTGCATCTGCTTCGTCCCTCTCCACATCCCTAACAAAGCTTGCCTGCTTGTAGCAGTTCACAATGGTTGCCTGTGTAACATGATTCCAGGCTTCTTTCTGCATATGTAGGGAATCCAACAGTGATAGATTACGAGCCAGTTTAACAGCACGTTTATCCTTGCCAGTCTGGTCATCCATAATGCTCATCAGACGACGTAGCACAAGAGCCCAATAATGTTATTTGAAATTGGCTATTATGCCCTGATTCATAGGTTGGATCAGAGAGGTAGTGTTTAGTGGCAGGAAGACCACCTTGACGTTAGACAGCCTGACATCATCACTGTGTGCAGCACAATTATCACAAAGTAGCAAAATCTGATGCTTTTGTGCCCGCATTCTAGTGTCTAACTTCTTTAGCCACTGCTTCCAAATTTCCCCAGTCATCCATGAATTTGCGTTAGCCTCGTATGACACAGGAAGTCGCTTAACTTTCTTGAAGCAACAGGGCTGTTTGCTCTTTCCAATGACGAGGGGTTCCAACTTCTCACTCCCATCCATATTGCAGCAAAGGAGGATAGTCAGTCGGTCCTTTGACGTTTTACCTCCAGTAGTGTCAGCATGTTTGAATGCAAGTGTTCCATCAGGAATCGCTTGCCAGTAGAGACCGTTTTCGTCAGCATTAAAAATGTCACGAGGTGAAAACTCGTTCAAGATGGTAGGAAGAACTGAAACAACCCAATTCTCAGCACCAAAGTCATCAGCGTCTTGTTTCTCACCATGCTGTTTCTTGAATTTTATGCTGTTCCTCTCCTTCCATCTTTCCAACCATCCAACAGTGGCTTTGAATTCAGTTAGTCCAAGACTTTCAGTTAGCTGATTAGCTTTCTCCATAAGCAGTGGACCACTGACAAGAAACTGTCTGCTCCTGACTTGAGAAAACCACCAAACAAGAGCATCTTCTACCTCCTCAGCTTTTCCCGCCCGTTTTTGTTTCCGGTGTGGATTTGTATTGTTTTGCCAGTCTTCCAGAAGCTGGTCTTTCTGCTTCAAGATACGTGAAATTTGACTGGGATTGACACCATATTCTTTAGCAATAGATGCTTGACTTTGTTTTCTAATTTTTTAAGAACGTCTATTTGTTCAGCCAGTGTTAAAGTCTTACAGTTGCGTGACGACGATGACGACGACTCCAGTGTACACTCTAACAACATTCTTTCACTTATTCTGCCTGTGGCAGTTAAAGGGGCAGTAAATTTGAAATCTCGTTGGCTGTCATGCGCCAATCGGCTTCCATATTCCGTGTGCGCGCTTATGCAGAGTCTTTCTTGCAGAGGAACGGTCTTAAACCATGCATATAAGCGAATCTTGCACTTATCAGTGATGCGCTAAACCGAAGTTTGTCCCCATAGAAATTGATGGTGCCAAAAACGGGACCGAAGTACGGCATGCAGTTAAACAGAGCATGCGCTTATCCAACGTGCACTTAGATGGAGTGCACTGTATATATAAAATGAATGCATGTACCAAGGTGTGCATTGCTAATTGATTGAAGTTGGTGAAGCCTGTAGAATCCAAGTTTAACTACTGTTGGAATTTGCTTCTCAAAAGAAAGATGAAAGTCAAATAATATGCCTTTAGTAACACCTTTATAATTGATTTAGCACACACTAAAGGCTCCTTTTATAAAGCTACATTAGTGATTCTGGTGCAGCAAATGTGACCAAAGCCCATTCAGTTCCTATGGGTTTTGTTGCATTTGCTGCCCTGGAATCGCTAGCGTGGTTTTGTAAAAGGAGCCCTACATATTTTAGATGTGTTACTGACCTGTATGCACACTCATGAATGCTCATCCCTAAATAATATACATATCATTGCAATTTGAGTCCAAGGCTTTTACATTGGACTTCACAACAGACGTATATTTGAACCCAGAGAAATCATACCACTCAATATTTCCTCCAAAAAAGGAATGTGGAAAGGAGAAGAAAAGACTTCTCACAATCAGAAAGCATTATGAGCTAGCCTGGTGTAATTCCTAACATCTCTCTTTCCCTTCAGAAGAGAATAATATGCCAGGTTAGACAAGAAATCATTTCATAACTTGGCATACTCTGATGCATAAGTGTGTAAACCAGGGCCCACTCATACTTCTCCCTTGCAGGGGGTGGGTGTAGTATGGAATAGGAAACTATATGCAAGCGTTGAACCTCTCCACCCTCCAGATGGGATGAAGAAGTGCTCTTTTCTGCTTGGTAGGGAGAGTAACTTTGTAACCACAGGACATGTGAACAGATCTTCCAAAATGACTCATGCTCAGAATTTTTAATAATTTTGATGACCTATGTCATTCTGTGCCATTTTTATTTAAAACACAATCTAGTCTCCAGTTCAGCTGAAATGCAATACTTGATGAGAAAGGGTGTGTTGAGTAGATATTAACTAAGGGAAAAACCTATTAATTTTCATCAGATGCACACCCACATTGGCACACGCTGCTTGAGTACCACACATGTAGAGCATGAGCCCTTACCACTAGGTCAATGGTTGGTGGGTAAGGATCAGGCAGTACATAGTTGCACGTTACTTTAATTTTAGCAGACAGCTAATTACTGCCTCATTTAAAAGTAGTCTTATTTTTCCTAGCCATGGTGAAAAATGGCCCAACGTGCACCAAATACACATGTCCACACTATTGCAGGCCACTTTTTACCGTGGCTTAGTAAAAGGAACTCTGGGTGCACATGGAATTTTGAGTGCCGTATATAGGATCCGAGGGTTAATGCACAAAGTGGTGCCTTATAAAATTGGCTTCCACATTGGCTGGCACTTCCTCTTCTGATTCTACAAGTCTCTCTTTTTGCATTTTTCAGTTGCACAGGTGGAAAATTGCTTCTCTACTGCTTCATAAAGAGCAGTATAAATGAAAAGAGCCTGTTCCATTGTTAATCAATTATAATAATGCTGGCAGGTGATCTTTTTAAACTTTGTCTATTTTAATAGCTATTACTTACAATGAAAAGACATATTTAAACCCACATTCCATAACTGAGCAGAGAACACTCTGTAGTTCACATTTTCGCTATTAAGTAAAAAGATAAATGACTTCCATGAGTACTGTAGTCTAACAAGAAATCTAGAGGGCAATTTTAAAGAGACAATTACCTTGTAAAGGGCTATGAAAAGTAGGTGTAGGGATCAACAATGTGCTTATTCTACCAGCTCAGAGATCGGGGGTGGGGGAAACAATGCTGTGGTTTTGCGTTTTCAAAGCTACATGCGTTGCTCTTCAGAGAAAATGTATCAGGAACTTTTTCTATGGTTGATTTTCAGAAGGAAAGTGGGATGCTTCAACAATTGTGTAAATAATTGGTTCGCCATTCCATGTGGTTAGTATTGTTTGTTTTAGGAATGCTCAAAATATTTCAATAGTTCAGCTTCCATGATCTATGTCTGAGCTGTACTGATTGCTTTGAAAAGCTGCTCACTACAGCTTTTAATTATTTTATTGTTCTGTAGGTATGTTTTGCTTAAAAGTTATTTTGTCTTTTAGAAAGGTCCATCTATCTGTCTGTATGTGTCTGATTGTGCATATGCGGACAGATGCAAAGGTGTTCACTCTACTTCTAATAGCAGGGCAGAGCGGTGGTTCGAAGAGCCAGCAGGGGTCTTCAGGTTCCCTTGGTCAGAAGAGAGGGACAGTGGTAGAGATGTGCTGGCAGGAGTTCCCAGTTCCTGTTGACAAGAAGAGAGAGGGGATGGCAAAGTGAAAGGGGATGGGACAGATAGGAGGAAAGAAAGAACCAGGCACACCCGTTAAAGGGGGCCCACAACAGGGCTGAAGGCCAGCGAAGACAGAAGGGTGGGGGAGGGTACAGGGAGGGCCAGCTAGAGAGCAGAGGTAGTAGTGGGAGGGAAACAAGGGGTAGCAAAGGGAGGGGGCAGGAAAGAAGGGGAGGAGCAAGGGAGGAAGAGAGAGGAATTCGAAATGCACAAGGAGTCCTTTTGAATTTGGAGGCAGGAGAAGAGCAACGCTGGGCAGCAGCTCCTGAAATTTTTACAGGCACACGTTTTGTGTCCGCCGTGGTCAGAGCTCGCGCAGAGTACAGCCAAAGAAGCTCTTACAGCAGAGCACGATATTCAAGCGAATTGAGATAATTTTTTACGGTATGTAGACATTTAAAACTTTGTGTGGCTGCAAGGCGTTTTAGCTTTCTCCTGCCGACCCCTGTTTAGCTTTTCCAGGATGGTCGGCCATCTCGGGTTAGCCGCCTGTCTCACAGGATTATGCGCACTAAGCTAGAGTCCCACATACACCGCCCATGGCACATGGCAGATGGGTTTGCCACAGCACGGTTGCCGTTTTTTGCTTCAGTGATAGAGATGTGCTGGCAGGAGTTCCCAGTTCCTGTTGACAAGAAGAGAGAGGGGATGGCAGAGTGAAAGGGGATGGGACAGAGAGGAGGAAAGAAGAGGGATGGTGCATAAGGGAAGGGAAAGGGGCAGAGAAGGGGAAAGGCTAAGGATGGCTATGGGCATAGGCGGTCGGTGGCCCAACTGTTTGGGGAGGCTAAAGGGGGTGGGGTAAGGGGTGGGGCCAGGGGTGGAGCTTAAATCCATAATTGTCTGATAACACACAGAAAAAATAAATAAATAAAAATAAAAGTCACAACACCTTTTATTAAATTTAGATATTAGATATGTATCATATGTCAAAGAATAAAGTGGTTGCTCAAAGCATATTCTAAGCACAGTCGCTCAACTGCAAAACACTATGCACAACTTTGTGCAAAAATACATTCAGAACCTTACTGTACCATAAATATTACACTGGGCAGAACCTAATACACCAATATACCACCCATACGGAAAATGCAGACTGTCAACAATATGAAACAAGGGATCATATCATCACAATTCTCATGTAGAGCCACAAAACACCCTAATTCATGTTTAATGTGGGATAAAATGCCATAAATAAGTAAATAAATATAAACTTTTAATGTTGAGCACCTGATTCTCAAAGTGGACATATTCCAAACACTATAATGAAAATAAAATGATCTTTTCTACCTTTGTAGTCTGGTGACTTTTTCTGATCATGCTGGTCGAGTATCCGATTCTGTTGCTATCTGTGCTCAGTGCAGGTCAGGAAGTCATCACCATCTGCTGGGAAATGAGGTGTTCACTATAGGCAGCGGAGTCTCTGTTCCTGGTTCCCTGTCCTAATTATTTGTTCTTCTTCTTACCTGCCAGCCTTGAGCCTACAGTGCTTTCCTAATCCCTATGTGAGGCGCCCTGCCTCCCGCGTGTTCCCGTCTATGCAGCACGGGAGCGAGCAGTGAGGAGGCTGACTGAATGGCTGCCTGAGGGTGAGGGGGCGAGGCACAGGACCACGGAGCACCAGTGAGAGCCCGAGCCGGCGGAACTACTGCGATCAGCTGATCGCGTCGTCGGTGAGTCTGTCCGAGCCCCGGGCGGGCGGAACTGGGTCGCGTGTGTTGGTGTTGTCACGGGGGGGGGGGGGCGTTCCGTGTGAAACTAGTGATGTCATCAGGCTCCGCCTCCGATCGTTCAGCTTGGGGAGGCTTAGCCTCCCCAAGCCTCTTATACCGGGCGCCTATGGCTATGGAGGAGGGAGAGAGGAGGAATGATAGGTGATGACTATAAGGGAAGGAACAGACTTACAGAGGAGGAGAGAAGTAAAAGGTGGAACATAAGGGAAGGGGTAGGATTAGAGGATGAAAGGAGTAGGGAGGGAGAGAGCAAGAAAGGGGGAATAAAAGGTTGATGGAAGGGAAGGAGAGGGAATGCAAGGTTGGGTAGGAGGGGAGGGGAACGGAGAGTTTGGGGGTGGAAAGGAAGGAGGGAGAGTGCACGAGAGGGTAATGAAAGTTAGGGCAAGAGGGGCAAGGAGTGAAAGCAGGAGGACAGGGGAAAATTCAATGCAGAGAAGGCTACATGCCCACAGCCACACACATATACAGGCACACACATATAGTCAGACCCCCCCCCCCCCCCGACACATACTGCCCTCACACATACACAAACACACACACACACACATAGGCACTCACACACTGCCCCTAACACACACTTCCAACATGCATACCCCTCCCCCACCATACACATACACACTATTAGCACAGATACTCACATGCACAGACACTCAGTCCCCTATCACACTCTGCCAACATAGACACCCCCCCATGAAAAACACATACTCACCCCTCCACCCTCTGACATTCCACCCTCACATCTTCACAAATAAACTATGAAACTTTCCCTGTGGAAACAGATATGCACATCATACCATTGATTCACAGACACGTACATACACACACCACATACACCATAAGTGACCACATACCCAATGGTCACTCACCCAGACACCTATTGCACATCCCCTGCTACCCTAATGAGACTCTCTTTACCCAGGTTGTTTCAACCCAGTCCCCTCACACAGACATGCCTTAGTCTTTGAATAGAAGAACGATGCTAAAGGAGAAGAATCAAACATATGGCAAATTTTGCTGAAACATGGCCATGTCAGGTCATTGGTACTGTTAAATTTTGGATACTTCAATAAAGTTTATGTTGTAGTGGAGCTATGGTTTCCTTATTCTCACCCTGTTTGTCATTCCCACTTTTTCTCTGTGCAGAAAGGGGTAACATACCATTATGAGGCTCATTTTCGAAAGGGAAGAACGCCCATCTTTCGACACATATCGTAAGATGGGCGTCCTTCTCACAGGGTCGCCCAAATCAGCATAATCAAAAGCCGATTTTGGGCATCCCCAACTGCTTTCAGTCGCAGGGACGACTAAAGTTCACGGGGACGTGTCGAAGGCATAGCAAAGGCGGGACTTGGGCATGCCTAACACATGGGTGTCCTCAACCCATAATGGAAAAAAAGGGTGTCCCTGACAAGTACTTGGACGACTTTACCTGGTCCTGTTTTTCTTATGACCAAGCCAGAAAAAGGTGCCCGAACTCACCAGATCACCACCAGAGGGAATCGGGGATCACTTCCCTTTACTCCCGCAGTGGTCACTAACCCCCTTCCCACCCTCAAAAATCATTTTAAAAAATATTTTTTGCCAGCCTCAATGCCAGTCTCAAATGTCATACTCAGGTCCATCACAGCAGTATGCAGGTCCCTGGAACAGTTTTAGTGAGTGCAGTGCACTTGAGGTAGGCGGACCCAGGCCCATCCCCCCCCTACCTGTTACACTTGTGGTGGTAAATGTGAGCCCTCCAAAACCCACTACAAAATCCAATGTACCCACATCTAGGTGCCACCTTCACCCGTAAGGGCTATGGTAGTGTTGTACAGTTGTGGGTAGTGGGTTTTGGGGGGGGGCTTGGGGGGATCAGCACACAAAGTAAGGAAGCTATGTACCTGGGAGCAATTTATGAAGTCCACTGCAGTGGCCCGTAGGGTGCCCGGTTGGTGTCCTGGCATGTCAGGGGGACCAGTGCACTACAAATGCTGGCTCCTCCCACGACCAAAGGGCTTGCATTTGTTCGTTTCTGAGATTGGCGTCCTTGGTTTCCATTATTGCCAAAAATCTGGGACGACCATCTCCAAGGATGACCTAAATGTCAAGATTTGGGCGTCCCTGACCGTATTATCGAAACGAAAGATGGATGTCCACAAGAACAGTTTAACCTGTTGTGCCAGGAGTTATTCATAACATACACAAAGAGCATTTTTAAATCAATGCATGTTATTTTTCATAGATTTTTGACTACACAAAAAGCAGATGAAAATATCCCCTGCTCTTTGTATCTATGGTAATAATCAAAGCAAAGTATTCAAATAATTTTGCTTTGATTACTGCCACAAAACTATTGAGTAAAAAATACCCACGGTGTTTCCACCAATGCAGGCATCTTGATTACTGACTTCTGAAAGGGAAATTTTCCAAATTATTTATTCAGGTGAAGAAAAATGTTCACTGTACCTGAATGTACACTGCTTTGATAGTGCAGGTGGTATATAAGAAAATTAGACAAAGAAATTAAGGAGCCCTTTTAGCAAGCAGCAGTAAAAGGTGGCCTGTGGAGGCATCAGCATGTGGGATTTCTTGTGCACTGAGGTCACGTTTTACCGCAGCGGGTATAAGGCTCTTTTTCCCAGGAGGCAGTAAATGGTCATGCGCTACTTAGAAAAGTGTCATATGGCGATTCACTGTCAGAGTCCTTACTGCCTCCTATTTAAGAGGCAGTGAGGGCTCCGGTGGTAACCTGGCAGTAATTGGGCAGTGTGCAGCACTACCCAATTACTTCCAAGCATGCTTACTCCCTGCCCACCGGCACTAGAATATAAAAACTATTTCTCCAGTCGGGGGTTGCATGCACCGTAAAAGATTAAGGGGCCCTTTTACTAAGCAGTGCTAAAAAGTGGATAGTGCTCTGTTTAGCACGTAGGTTTCCCACGTGCTGCAGCCACTTTTAGTGTAGCGGTAAAATGGCCACAATTTCATTTGTGCCATTAATGGCCATAAGTTAATTTCCCAATTAGCACATGGCCATTACCGCAGAAACCCTTTCTGCCACCTATTTTGTAGGCGCTAAGAGCTCCAGCGCTAATCGAGCAGCACGTGGCAATATTCCCATGCTACCCAATTAGCACAGGGCACACCTACTGTCCGCCCATACACACGCCTCCCGTGTCAAAAAAAATGAAACTATATTTTAGCGCAGGATTAGAGCACGCTGATTGGCATGCTACCACGGAATGCCTCAGTGCATCCCGTGTCAGTGCTTTTTGCTTCAGGGTAGGCATGCGCCAGTTCCTACTGTGGCTTAGTAAAAGGGCCCCTTAATGAGGCACATAAGTGGATGAATTCCCCAGCTTCGGCCTGCTCTCTAATAAAATATCTTAGCACAACTTGAACAAATGTATTGTCCTGCACTGAAGCTTGGTCCAAATGATTATGTGCAGTGAAAAAATGAAGATAGGAGGAAGCAGTTGCTTTGCAGATTGCATTAAGTAAGACAGACTTGCGTACACTGACCCCTCTAAGCGGAAGTCCTCCATCAACAGTCTTGCCCATGGGGGATGCTGCTTCACTATCACATTTTCAATAGTGAGGGACAGGCAAGTTCTGAATCTGCCTGTTCCTAGATATTGAAAACACAATATTCAGGCATCACCCCCTACTGGTAGCAATGAAGTTGGAGGACAACCGCTCAGCTTAGAGGGAATTGTACTTGACGAGGGCTACTGTGGCTGCAGTAGGCCTTATCTTATGGCCTTTGACCTGGAACCCAAAATTACATCCAAGAGGTCAGCTAGTTTGCTATAGTTCTCTTTGCAAAGGTTATGTAGATTTCCTAATGGAATCCATTCCCTTTTTATGTTTATTTATGCAAATTTTTAAGAAACAATTCTTCCATAATGAGCAGCAGAAACACAAATACAATATTTACCATCTGAATTACTCATCCTAAGAAAATTTCCCAGATTCACCACCCATTTACAAGCCTACAATATGGGATCCTTGCTTTTTAAGTAGCAAGTAAGAGCTCATATTTATTTATTTAGAATTCATAGTTACCAGCTCTGTGGGTGCTATGGGTGCTTGAGCACCCCCAATATTGAACTTTTTGACTTTGTTCAGGTAGAAGTAATTTCCATGGGATTAGCACCCTCAATAATTTTGAGAAGTTGGCTCCTGGTTAGGATTTACTATAATGCTTTATCTGACCTAGCAGAGCTAAGCGGTTTACAGACTAACACTCCTGGCTGTTTTAATCGCTTTAAGTATCTACCCTGATATATACAAGCTGCCACAGGGGACCTAACCACCACCATCAGAAGAGGGAAGGATCAATGGCTATAGCTAAAACATGTGCAGACCTCAAGGGGCAGATGAGGAAAGGAGCGTCTAAATAAAGTGCTGGGAATGAGAGAGAAATGAAAGGAGTTGGAAGGGAAGGAGTGCAAGGGGGAGGAATAGATGGAAGGTTGTGTGCAAGTCAGAAGAGCGTTTAAGGGGAAAGGGAGAGAGGGAGCAGAAAGGTGAGAAGAAGGTGGAGGGGAGGGAAGAATGGAAGGATTACTTCAGAGAGGGAAGAATAGAAAGGTTAGAGCAAGAGGGAGGGGAATGGGAAGCTAGACAGGGCTAAAGGGAATTAGAGCATAGATGTGAGGAAGGGGAAGAACGCCTATGTGTCTACTGTGAGAAGGTATGAGGCTGTCCTATACGGTGTAGGCCACTAGAGGGTGCTAGAAATAGGTGGAGGTCGCTAGGACCCAGGAGAGCCCTGGGAGGTCCTCAGGTGTAGGAGATTATGGGCTGGGTCCTGGGTAGCTAATTAACCACTTTATACCCCACCTGAGTTGTGAAAGGAAGGGAAGTGAGCTAGCAGCAGAACAAGAGAGAGCCCCTGAAAGATACTGGCTAACCTTATGGACTTGGGGGTGGACTGGGTGTCCAAAGGAGATCAGCAGGCTGAAAGTCCTGGGGTAAGAAGTCCCTAAAGCATTAGTGTTTGACTGTGTGTCCTCAGTAGTTATAGGAACTGTGTGTTCCGTGGAGGGACTGTGTGTCCGAAGAAGAAAAGACTGTGTGTCTAGAACTGTGTGTTCAAAGGAGAGACTGTGTGTCTAAAGTACTGAGAGAAGCAGGCTGCAAAGCCTGGGGTGGAGAGTCCCCAAAGTATTGGTATAGTACTGAGCCCATGTATCTGTGTGGGGAGGCTCCATGTGAAGATCTATGAAAGCATAAAGTGTTAAGCTAGAAGAAGTGTGCCCAGGGGCTGGAATAAAGAGTTGCCTGAGAAATATGCAGTTGGTGAGACCTGCTTAATTTGCTGAGTGGGAACCAGGTCACTCTGAGTGTGAAGGGCTAGCACACTAATCTGCATATGATTTGCATATTGAGAACCAGGTCACCCTGAGTGAGAAGGGGGGTATCACACTACATAGTGGTGGGAAGCGGGACTGGTGGTTGGGAGGCGGGGATAGAGCTGGGCAGACTTATACGGTCTGTGCCAGAGCCAGTGGTTAGGAGGCGGGGCTGGTGGTTGGGAGGTGGGGCTGGTGGTTGGGAGGCGGGGATAGTGCTGGGCAGACTTATACGGTCTGTGCCCTGAAGAGCACAGGTACAAATCAAAGTAGGGTATACAAAAAAAGTAGCACATATGAGTTATCTTGTTGGGCAGACTGGATGGACCGTGCAGGTCTTTTTCTGCCGTCATCTACTATGTTACTATGTTACAACAAGAAACAAACACTGCTTCATACACACACACACACACACACACACATGCACGCACGCACATACATCCTTGAGATATCGTCCATACACATCCTCATTGACACACACCTATACTTCCAATACAGACACAAATATATACACCATAAATATACACAAACACACACCAGTAGTCACTATACAGCTAGGCCTTCTTACCGGCCATATAGCCCCTATCACCTTATTAAGACACATTTTATCATGTATCTTCCCGTTGAGTTCCTCACAGACATGCCTGAGTCTGTGAAGGGAGGAAGCAGAAATATGCCATTAGGCCTCACTGTATGTGTGCACTTTTTGAACTGTTTTTCTTTTTCTTGGAAACAGTACTTGGATTTCAGAATCTCCTTTTATTTTTATTCTACATTTGAACTCAGAAGGAAGAAATGACTTATTTTGAAATCATGCAGAGCAAGATAAGTAGTGATGAACTGATATCTCATGAAGTTTAATCTTTTTGCTATTGCATTGCTGTATCTGCATGTCTGCGTTGTCCATCCTTTTCCACAGAATGCAGCTATATGGACGGATTCCCTGAATATTGTGATTTGCAGCACATTGTTCAATCACTAACTCAGGGTGCATCAATATAGGTAGCTTTAATATTACATTTGGATATTACAGAAAGTGAATATTCACCAAATCTAGCTCTTTATTAGATATCATGTAGCAGCACATCAAGTAAGTTGAAATAATGTTGAAGCAGAAGACTGAGAGAAAACATCTGCTCAATCTTTTTTTAATCACTTACAAACATGTAAGATTTATAATGCAGCCTATTGCATTCTGGTCATGAATGGATGATTCTGTTTGACTTGCATTATTATGTATTAACAACAACAGCAAAAAACATTGTGGAAGATGATGGCTTGAGCCTCTGAGTGAGCATTTCTTAGTTGATTTTTTTTTTTCTGAACGCATCGGGCTATTGACAACCAAAAGCAGGGAAGGCTGCAAATTTATGCCCCAGATGCTTCAACACCTTCCAGCCTGAAGAATTGGGAGGGAGGTGTTTCATGGCTATAATGGTGGAGAAGCACTCACAAAGCCTAGAGAGACTGCCCCTCTGGATGTCCCCTCTGGATGTCCTCTGTTCCAGTGTATAAACTGTAGTCTCAGTCCAGTGAGGAACTTCAGTGCAAATGCATGATGTTACAACTTGTGAGACAGGTGTATGTGTGTGTATGTATGTGTGTGTGTGTGTATGTGTGTGTGTGTGGGGTGTTGGTTGGTCTGGAGCAGTGGGGGCAGTCTGCCCCGGGTGCATGCTGCAGGGGAGTTGCAGGGAACAGCTGTGCAGCTGTTGGATCCGTGGGTAATCTGCTCCCTCTGATGTTACTTCCTGTTCTGTGGCAGAGGGAGCAGGGAATCGGCGGAGCTGACAACTGTGCGGCTGCTCTCAGCAACCCAGGAGGTAAGAACAATGCACCTGGGGGAGGGGGGGTGTTTTGAGGCAATGCACCATGGGGAGGGACGCTGCACCCAGGGTGGATGATGCTGCACACGAGGGGGGGGGGTGAGCAGCGGCGATCCACCCCAGGTGGCAGCCGACCAAGGAATACCACTGGGTCACAATTTCTCCAGCAGAAATGAATTTGATGGAATAAACTGGTGTCCACACTCAGCAGGGGCATTCAGAGTTGTATACTGTCCAGGAAGACATAATAGAAGCCTGGATTTAATCACAGGATCCAGGAAGATCTTTTTCTGCGAATAATTTACTACTGGAGGAAAGGCCAGTTATCCCACAGGCTGATCATAACTAAAAGGATCATAGACACAGAGAGAGGAAGTGTGTGGATCCCTAGAGCCTCAGGACTGAAAGTCTACCTTCAAACTGTAATTGTTTTGCACTTGATTTTAGTAAAGATAGTTGGAGCACTCTACTTTAGTCTGAGTTATCTTTTGAAGGGACTTCTACACCAGGGCCTAGAAGGGATATCTCTTCCCTCTCCAGAAAGAGACTACTCTTTTGGAGAAGAGTGAGTTGCTGATAACAACTGAGGAAGTGTACCAGAAAGAAATATGTGTTTTGTGGGGTGTCCTGGGGTGTGATGCCAGCTACAGGCCACCCCTGACCAGGCCACTCTCCTTACACAGGCAGAGGATGAAGAGTGGGATATACTGATCAAGAGAAAGAGAGAAAAAAAAGAGAGAGAAGCAGGAACATAGGGAGAATAGGATAGTCGGGGTCCAAGGGAGTGGGAGAGACAGATGTGAATGCTAAGTAGTGAGTGGTCAAAGTGGAAAGAAGAGAAGTACATCATGATTCACACTGACGACAACTAAATCAAGTTCAATTAAAAAGGATAGTGAGGGGCTGACAGATTCCACCTCTGAAAAAAATCTGTCCTCCTACAGAGTATTAATTATGTGTGCATAAAGTGCTAATTTATAAGTAAAGAACATGGGTTCTCAACCCACTCCTCAGGACACACCAAGCCAGTCTGGTTTTCAAGATATCCACAATGAAGCTCATGAAACACTAACCTCTTATTATTAATGTTAACATTTTGGACATTCCTGTCATTGATTTGAGAGCTTGAAGAAACATCAGCAGAATTTGGCCTATTTAGTCTGCCCAGTTGGTTTTTGTCTACATTTCTAGTTAATGATATATCCCAACTGTTGGTAGATTTTGAACAGAGCATAGATGTGGTTCACAAGTATGTGCATAGGCTATAAAATATGTTAATTTATTGCATACTTAAATAATCTGGGTACGGACATTTACATTTACACCAGCTCTTCCCATTGAGTTTTCTACACAGATGTGCCTGATTTGGCAGATGGAAGAAGAGGAACCATAGTGTTGTTTCACAATGTGAATGTGCATTTTCCAACTTGTTAAACCTGCCTGCCACTGGTTATGTTATGTTATGTTATGTTATGTTATGTTATGTTATGTTATGTTATAGGGGATTTATAGCCAACTCCCTCAACTGAGATTCAAGGTGGGATACAACTAATAAAGTACTGATACAATCACCAGGAATAACAATAAACAAGTTACGCATTCAATAAAAACCAAAGCACATCAACCACATTAGGATTGATAAGCCTTCAAAGCCTTGTGGAAAATAAAATATTTACTCAAAAGATGAATTTCAACAGTAAGGGGGTCTTTTACTAAAGATTAGCTCAAGTTATCTGCAGCAGGGCCCATTTTATTCCTACGGGCCCTGCTGCAAATAACTCGAGCTAACCTTTAGTAAAAGACACCCTAAGGTTGTTCCAAAGATGGACAGCTAAAAACAAAAAGAATTTGACAAAACTGCTTTAAATATAACATGTTTAACAGAAGGAAAAGCCAGAACAAGATGATTACACATCCGAGACATTGACTTAGTGTTTAGGAGCTTAAATGTTTGTGATAAGTCTTCAGAACAAGTTCCATATAGCGACTTAAAAACCATACATAATGCTTTAAAAGAAATCCTCACCTGAACCAGCAACCAATGCAACTCAGAAAAGGGAGAAACGTGATCAAACTTGGACCTTTGAAAAATCAGTCTAGCCACAGAATTCTGGATTAGCTGAAGATTGGAAATATAATTTGTCACTACCCCTAAGAAAAGAGAATTACAATAGTCCAGTAATGCTAAAATAAATAGTTGGAAAATCACTCTGAAATGATCTTGCAAAAAATAAGAATGAACTAGCCAAAGTTGTTTAAATTTAAAACAGACCTTCATAATTACATAACATTGACATTCGCACATTGTCATTCATTTCCCCCTCCTTCACCTAATTTCAACAAATAACACTACCAGTCTTTCTTGGCATAAATTTGGCCACAGCTTTATGAAAATTTTATAATTTGGTGATATTTCTTTAACTTTAACACAATATATTAACTTCTTCTAGTAAAATGTTGGCATCCCCAGAGCGGTTTTGAACAATTAGGAGCCATTTGGTAATGAAACTAGCTCCATACCTTATCCCCAATTACCCCCCCTTCAGTCCATGTGATTCATGGTACTTTCAAGCCACAGTTCATTTGCGTTGGTTCCGCCCATGAGTTACTCTTTAATCAAACATCTTTTAACCAAACATTAACTTCACCGCATCTGGAACCTCTTTCTCTCCTCAAAATCCCGCCGACTACAAGCTGCAACAGATCCCCCACCCCCAAACCCCAGACAAGAAAATTCAACTTCAACAAAATACTATCCAACCCCAACCCACTACCACTCCTAACACCAGACAAAACATAACAAACCAAGACAACAGACGTGTAAGACCAATAGGGTGGGTAGGGATGGGTAAAATTTCCTAACCACCCCAGCCACCCACACCTGCTCCTGTCACCCAAAGATTAACAAAAACCCACCAAAACCTTTCAGCTTTCCCCAAGCCATCTCCATGTCAACCACCAATCAAACACCATTCATAATCCTCCAATCCGTTTCTTTCTAGTTGCTATCCTACTATAATGTACCATTTCAACCCTTCCTTCCCATTCCTCCTTTCTTACCCACCCCTCCATCCCCACCTTTTCCATACCTATTATCTATCCATTCCTTCCTCTGACTCAGTCAATGTTATACATCCTCACAATCAAAACTGTGGGGTCCCCTTATTAACTTGAGGTACCATTGACATTTTTAAAGCTGACTTGCCATTGAGTGGGATCTGTGGTCACTAGTTGATTAAGGGGTCTTTTTTACTAAGGTGCGCTAACAGATTTAGTGCACCCTAACAATTAGACTGTGCTAAATGCTGCATAGCCAATTGTATACCTATGGACTCCATGGTACTTAACACATACTGATTTGTGCTCACAAATGGGGATAGCATGTCAAATATCCGAGTGGGTGCCCACCTGGGCAACAGTGACCATCAAACGGTTTGGTTTGATATGACAGCTAAAGTGGAGAGCGGCCACTCAAAACTCAAAGTCCTGGATTTCAAGCATGCTGACTTTAGTAAAATGGGGGAATACCTGAGGAAGGAGATGATGGGCTGGGAGGAAATACGAGAAGTGGAAGGACAGTGGTCCAGGCTGAAAGAAGCTATAAATAGGGCCACAAACCTTTATGTAAGGAAAGTAAATAAAAGCAAGAGAAAAAGGAAACCAATATGGTTCTCCAAGCAAGTGGTTGAGAAAATAAAGGCTAAAGAGTTGGCGTTCCAGAAATACAGAAAAACTCAAGAAAAGGAACACATGGAGGATTACCGGATGAAAATGAAAGAAGCCAAGAGAGAGATACGACTGGCAAAAGTGCAAGCGGAAGAACAAATGGCTAGAAATGTAAGGAGGGGTGACAAAAATTTCTTCAGGTATATTAGTGAAAGGAGAATGACTAAAAAGGGAATTGTGAGACTAAAAGATACTGCGAACCGCTATGTGGAAAATGATGAAGAAAAAGCAAATTTGCTAAATAGATACTTTTGTTCTGTTTTCACAGAAGAAAATCCTGGAGAAGGACCGCGATGGACTGGAAATAATACAATTGAGAATGAAGTGGATACAGCACCGTTCACGGAAGAAAGTGTGTATCAACAACTTGAAAAGCTAAAGGTGGACAAAGCCATGGGACCGAACGGGATCCACCCCAGGATATTGAGGGAGCTCAGAGAGGTTTTGGCGGGTCCTCTTAAAGATTTGTTTAATATATCCTTGCAGACGGGAAAGGTTCCGAGGGATTGGAGAACGGCGGAGGTGGTCCCTCTTCACAAAAGTGGTGATAGGGAAGAAGCTGGAAACTACAGACCGGTAAGCCTCACTTCAGTTATTGGAAAAGTAATGGAAGCGATGCTGAAGGAAAGGATAGTGAATTTTCTGGAAGCCAATAAGTTGCAAGATCCGAGACAACATGGCTTTACCAAAGGGAAATCGTGCCAAACGAATCTCATTGAGTTCTTTGATTGGGTGACAGGAGAATTGAATCAGGGACGAGCTATGGACGTAATCTACTTAGATTTCAGCAAAGCTTTTGACACTGAAGATAGGACCTGAAGTGGTGAACTGGATTAGGAACTGGTTGACGGACAGACGCCAGAGGGTGGTGGTGAATGGAATTTGCTCGGAGGAAGGAAAGGTGAGTAGTGGAGTGCCTCAGGGATCGGTGCTGGGGCCGATTCTGTTCAATATATTTGTGAGTGACATTGCCGAAGGGTTAGAAGGTAAAGTTTGCCTATTTGCGGATGATACTAAGATCTGTAACAGAGTGGACACCAAGGAGGGAGTGGAAAACATGAAAAAAGATCTGAGGAAGCTAGAAGAATGGTCTAAGGTTTGGCAATTAAAATTCAATGTGAAGAAATGCAAAGTGATGCACTTAGGGAATAGAAATCCACGGGAGACGTATGTGTTAGGCGGGGAGAGTCTGATAGGTACGGGCGGAGAAAGGGATCTTGGGGTGATAGTATCTGAGGATTTGAAGGCGACGAAACAGTGTGACAAGGCAGTGGCCGTAGCTAGAAGGTTGTTAGGCTGTATAGAGAGAGGTGTGACCAGCAGAAGAAAGGGGGTGTTGATGCCCCTGTATAAGTCATTGGTGAGGCCCCACCTGGAGTATTGTGTTCAGTTTTGGAGGCCGTATCTTGTTAAGGATGTAAAAAGAATTGAAGCGGTGCAAAGAAAAGCTACGAGAATGGTATGGGATTTGCGTTACAAGACGTATAAGGAGAGACTTGCTGAACTAAACATGTATACTCTGGAGGAAAGGAGAAACAGGGGTGATATGATACAGACGTTCAAATATTTGAAAGGTATTAATCCGCAAACGAACCTTTTCTGGAGATGGGAAGGTGGTAGAACGAGAGGACATGAAATGAGATTGAAGGGGGGCAGACTCAAGAAAAATGTCAGGAAGTATTTTTTCACAGAGAGAGTAGTGGATGCTTGGAATGCCCTCCCTTGGGAGGTGGTGGAAATGAAAACGGTAACGGAATTCAAACATGCGTGGGATAAGCATAAAGGAATCCTGTGCCGAAGGAATGGATTCTCAGGAGCTTAGTCAGGATTGGGAGGCGGGGCTGATGGTTGGGAGGCGGGGATAGTGCTGGACAGACTTGTACGGTCTGTGCCGGGCCGGTGGTGGGCAGCGGGACTGGTGGTTGGGAGGCGGGGATAGTGCTGGACAGACTTGTACGGTCTGTGCCGGAGCCGGGGTTGGGAGGCGGGGCTGGTGGTTGGGAGGTGGGGATGGTGCTGGGCAGACTTGTGCGGTCTGTGCCGGAGCCGGTGGTTGGGAGGAGGGGCGGGTGGTTGGGAGGCGGGGATAGTGCTGGGCAGACTTATACGGTCTGTGCCCTGAAGAGCACAGGTACAAATCAAAGTAGGGTATACACAAAAAGCAGCAAATATGAGTTATCTTGTTGGGCAGACTGGATGGACCGTGCAGGTCTTTTTCTGCCGTCATCTACTATGTTACTATGTTACTATGTTAGTGTGTGCTGAGAGGTGTGGTAGCCGTGTTAGTCCACTTTTAAAGGTTATCAATAGAAATCAAACAAAATAAAACATGGAAAAGAAAATAAGATGATACCTTTTTTATTGGACATAACTTAATACATTTCTTGATTAGCTTTCGAAGGTTTCCCTTCTTCATCAGATCGGAAATAAGCAAATGTTGGTAGATGACAGTATATATAAGTGCTGAAACTATTAGTTCACCTTAGTAAAATGACCCTTAAATTTCTTACCTAGTTTCCAGAAGAGAAAAAGCAAATCTTGATAACAAAGAAAGAAACTGGGAAATATGAAATCTTGGGGGGGGGGGGGGGGGGGGGGGGGGGGATGAAGCATTGCAGGCTTCCTAAATCTCTTTTCTAAGGGTATGGTGCACATTATGAATGTTAAATGAAACTAAATAATTATGATATTTAAATCATGTTATTCCATGAGTCATAATGACTGATACATTATAATTGGAATGTATCCCTGATGTGGTCTGTTGAAAAATTTACATTAGAAATCAGAAATGTAAAATGAATAAAGAGAATCCACCACTACCAAGAACAAGAAAAAAAAAAGCAACGATAGATGTCCACCAGTTTCTCTTTATGTGTACCTTTTCTACAGCAGAAAAAATGTCAGTGATTGATAGCTTTGCTCAGTACAATATGGGAAATATTTCAAAAGAAACCCAGATGGCATTCATCAACATTCTTAAATAGCTTGCAGTAACTTGGTATTTCATTCCCGCTTTTAAAAATCCTATTAACCTGCCTTATTTTTCCTAAATATTCATTGCTTCCTAAAGTTAAACAATGGAAAAAAATGATTGAAGATAGAATATTTGCTATAAAATTTGTGCTGTTATGCTGTTCAAATATTCAATACCCTTTTCTCTACTCTGTAGCACTTAGAAAGTGAATATATTGAACTGTTATCAATTTTAAAATTCAATAGAGGTGTACAACTAGATAGTCATGCCAGAATTTCTAAAACACGTGAAAGTGAGTAAAAGAATTTGGTGTGAATAATTCTGGCTGTTTGTAATTCTGTTAGAGAGACTGTACTGAACAGGATGTCCTACTGTGATCTCTGAGCCCAGGGGGAATATAATGGGAACAGGATGTGTAACCAGATCTTGGTCTGTATTTAATTAACATTTCAAGAAATCTGGGAACTTCTTCAAATTTATTGTTCTGTAGCTCTGTGTAGACACTCTGAGCTGGATGTAGCAAGGTTTTTCTTCCATTTACCTTGATATGTTTTAAAGAAGACATAATACTATCAACTTTCTTTCTATATACTGCTTGCACACAATAGCAAAAAACAGCTAAGAATTGTCAAACAAAAGCAGTATACACAATTACAAAAAAGTGATATGTTCTCTTTATGTTTGAAAATTAGTACAAAAATATTTCACAGAATTGTTTTCAAAATATTTTTTTTGGCCAAAAATGTGTTCATCCTGTATTCTTGGCACTTAAAAATGTGGGTGGGGATTTTTGAACTTTGGGAAATGTTTGCTAAAGTGTGGTACATTTTTGCACTTACCACAACCTAAGTTCAAAACTTAAGGTGCAGTATATGCATAGGATGTGGCCAGCATCTGCCCTGCATATACAACACAGAGCAGATATCTACTACTACTACCAGTGCTTTTTTTGTGCCGGTACGTGCCGGTATGGCGTACCGGCACCTTTTTTGTCCATCCTCGCACCGGCTCGCAAAAGCCGGTCGTTCTTCAGGGTGAGCCGGCTCTCCTCTCTCCCTCCCCTGAGCTAGAGGGTCCCTACCTGAAGAAGGCAACGGATTCTTCGGGGCAGACAGGAAAGATCCCCAGTCTTGCCTGCCCGCTGCCAGCGCTGACTGTCCCCCGCTGCTGGATCGATCTTTAAAAATGGCCACTGAGACTTCCAGTGGTGGCCTCGCGAGACTTCTGCTGAAGTCTTGGAGGCCGCCCTTGTAAGTCTTGGCAGCCATTTTGAAGAGAGATGCAGTAGCGCCGCGGGAGAGTCAGCACTGGCACCGGGCAGGAAAGACTGGGGATCTTTCCTGCCTGCCCCGAAGAATCCACAACAACCTGGGTGGCTGGAGGGGGGGCAGGGGAGAGAGGACAATCGCTTCTGGAGGGGGGGCAGGGGTGGCAGGCCAATCGTTGGGCATGGATGGCTGGAGGGGGGGCAGGGGAGAGAGGCCAATTGCTGGGCATAGGTGGCTGGAGGGGGGGCAGGGGAGAGAGGCCAATCACTGGGCATGAGTGGCTGGAGGGAGGCAGGGGAGAGAGGACAATCGCTGCTGGAGGGGGGCAGGAGAGAGAGGACAATCGCTGGGCATGGGTGGCTGGAGGGGGGCAGTGGGAGAGGAGGGTTGCTGGGCATGGGTCGCTGGAGGGGGGCAGGGGAGAGAGGAGAATCACTGGGCTTGGGTGGCTGGAGGGAGGGCAGGGGTAGAGGAGGGTTGCTAGAAATGGGTGGCTGGAGGGGGGCAGGGGAAGAGAGGAGAGTCGCTGTGCATGGGTGGCTGGAGGGGGGCAGGGGAGACAGGACAATTGCTGGGCATGGGTTGCTGGAGGGGAGGGCAGGGGGAGAGGATTGTTGCTGGGGATGGGTGGCTGGAGGGGGGCAGGGAGAGAGGACAGTTGCTGCTGGAGGGGGACAGGGGAGAGAGGACAATCGCTGGGCATGGGTGGCTGGAGGGGGGGGGCAGGGGAGAGGAGGGTTGCTGGACATGGGTGGATGGAGGAGAGGGCAGGGGGAGAGAAGAAATGCTGGACATGGATGGAGGGGAGGGAAGAGTGAGGAAGGAGATGAGACAATGGAAAAGGAAGAGAGGAGAAAAAATGCACATGGATGAAGAAAATAGGCAGAAGCTGGATCCACTGGACAGTCAAGTCTGCGGAGGACCCAGCTTTTACTTATGAATGTAGGGCAAGAATTGAAGAAGAAAGGCGGAACGTAAAGAAATAAATGGAAAGGAAGCCCTAGAAACAAAGTTAGAAGGACAGATAGCAGCAGAATTGGATACTGGGCCAGCATGATCAGAAAAACAGTCACCAAACAACAAAGGTAGAAAAAATAATTTTATTTTCATTTTAGTGTCTGGAATATGTCCAATTTGAGAATTTACATCTGCTGTCTTATTTTGCACTGGGTAAACTGGAGCTGTAACAGCTTACAGAAATTATTTTTTTCTCCTATACTAGTATAATATTTTCAATGATGTCTGTTTATATGCGCCATGGCTGGTATAAGGGGTGTGGCTATTGTAGGTGTGGCTATAATAGGGGTGGAGTCATATGTGGTGACCCCGCCCACAATGAGTACCGGCACCTTTTTTTTCTACAAAAAAAGCTCTGACTACTACTCATCATTTCTATAGTGCTGCAAGACATACGCAGCGCTGTACACCTGAACATGAAGAGACAGTTCCTGCTCAACAGAGCTTGCAATCTAATTAGGACAAATAAGGGATAATGGAATTACTAAGGTGGGAAAGATAAAACATGGGTACTGATCAAGTGAGTAAGGGTTAGGCGTTAAAAGCACAATTAAAAAGGTGGGCTTTTAGCCTAGATTTGAAGACGGTCAGAGATGGAGCTTGACCTACCCGGCTCATGAAGTCTATTCCAGGCATATGGTGCAGCAAGATAAAAGGAATGGAGTCTGGAGTTAGCGGTGGAGGAGAAGGGTGCAGATAAGAGAGATGTACCCAGTGAACGGAGTTCCCGGGGAGGAATGTAGGGAGAGATGAGAGTGGAGAGGTACTGAGGAGCTGCGGAGGGAATGCACTTATAAGTCAATAAGAGGAGTTTGAACTGTATGCGGAAAAGGATAGGAGCCAGTAAAGTGACTTGAGGAGAGGTCTAATATGAGCATAACGACAAGAACTGCTCCTTTTTTGATGTTTCAGCAATTTTGGAATTCTCAACGGTAGAAATAAAGCTACCTTGGTAGTATCATAAGCTTTTTTGCAGAAGAGAGAGACTATGCTGAAACTTTATTATTAAACTAGAGTCACAAGTTTCAATGGGGGTAAAGTTTCTCTTTTCCCAGAGGTGTCTAAATGGATTCAACTTAGGAGAAGACAGTTTTTGAAATTAAAGCAGTCAGTAATTTCGTTAGAAGCCACCTTTCAACTTCAATTTCCATGTAAACATATAAAACATGTGTTATGTCTTATGAGGCTTCTCAATTAAGATTTTTCTTTGAAAGTAAAGGTGCATTCTTATCATTTATATTCACAAGGATCATGTTATATCTGAATGTACAATTAGTTGTGCAAGGATTTAAATTTCCTTAAAGAAAAGAAATTGATGGTTAATATAGGCCAGCTTCCTATGACCAGCTTAAGCCTCTTGTCTCCTCCTGGGTGGAATATAATGTTATTATAATTTGCTATATTCCATAGTTTTGAATGTAAATATTTCCTAATTGTTTCTTATTCAAGGATTTTGTCTTTGGTGTATTTGTATTTTTAATATACACCAAAGACAAAATATCTACTGCATGGGCACTGCGTTAAGGGGTCCTTTTACTAAGGTGCGCTGAAAACTGGCCTACAGTAGTGTAGACGCATGTTTTGGGTGCACGCAGAATCATTTTCCAGCGCACCTGCAAAAAAATGTCTTTTTAAATTTTTGCCGAAAATGGATGTGTAGAAACATGAAAATTGCCGCATGTCCATTTTGGGTCTGAGACCTTACTGCCAGCCATTGACCTAGTGGTAAAGTCTCATGCGGTAACTGGGTGGTAATGACCTATGCGCATCAAATGCCACTTGGAGTGCGCCCAATACGCACATCCAAAAATAAAAATTATTTTTTGGACATGCGTATCGGACGCACGCCAAAAATAAAATTACCGCAAGAGCCACGCGGTAACTCTATTTTGGCGCATGTTGGACGCACGTACATACTTATGCAGCTTAGTAAAAGGGCCCCTCTGTCTCTCCAAATAGGCCAGGGTGCATTCATACACTGGAATTCTCCAGCCCTGCAGATCACTCCTGACTTTAGTACAGCTGTTTGTTGTAATGTTAGGCACACATACCGAATACACATACAGCTTCTCCTACATCAGCACTCAACTATGGAATGCACTACCAAATGTCATAAAAACAATGCATGACTTAACAACCTTCCGAAAATTACTAAAGACCAACCTGTTCAAGAAGACATACCACAATGATCCATCCTAAATACCAGACACCGAAACTCTACCAGAACTTGACAAAACCGAACTCTCTATACCTGACTGCTTCAATCACTCTGTCATTAATGGATGTTAATGCACTGCCATCTTATTTCTCACGCCGGAAATGAACTGATTATCTAACTTATTCTATAACTTACTCTATCATTTATGAACTTTAATGCAATACCACTTTGTATTTCTCATTCCGGAAATGACGATTGCCATTACGGCATAATGTAAGCCACATTGAGCCTGCAAAAAGGTGGGAAAATGTGGGATACAAATGCAACAAATAATAATAATAATAATAAATAATAAAGAGAACGTTGGGGCAGGGGAATGACTGCCTGAAGTGACCAGTGTGGAAGTTCTATTAGATTTCAAGAAGGACACTGCCTAGTGGGTGCAGGACCGGTAAAAGAGCTGGGGGAAGCATTAAAGTTAGCTGCTATGCACTCTGGCCTGCCTGTTGCTTTGTAATTCCCTTCCTTGTCCTTCCAATCATTAAACATATTTTGACACTGCAGATGGCAGCCTCCTAGTTTTATGGCATGAGAACACCTGCTGCTATCAAAGGATGCTTTTAAAGGGCTGCAGTGTTGCCACGGTTTTGTTCAAAGACCTGGGCCCAAGAGAAGTATCCTAGAGACCTGGAATTGGGCCTGCACCCTAGAGGTTAATATTCAAAGATTAATGAAGGTGAGACTGGTCTTTAACTGCATAAATGTAACCAGTTAAAAATGCCATCCTTCCTCTTCCTTAACCTGGATAAAATCTGTCTACACACAATTGTTATGTGCACACATTTAGCCAGAAAAAAAAGAGAGTCTCTATTGGGATTGGGGTGAACCATGCCCAAGGAAGAATTTAGCCAGAGTGAAATTCAGCATTAAGCTGCTAAATTTGTCAGTCAAAGCAATAAAGGTCCTTAACACTCTCCATGTATTTTTACCCATAAAGAACTAGATTGTATATATCACGCCTAAAAAAAAATCAGCGCCGAAATAAAATATGCCTAAATTTAATTATTTATTTATTTAACATTTAAAGCCCGCCCATCTAAATATCTGAGTAGATTACAATAAAACAATAAAACAAACAAACCAATAATGTCATACAATAACAACAAAACACATATGTTTCTTACCCTAAAAACAACCCAACCCTTAGACAGACCCATCAAAATCTCTACAAAACAAAAAAGCCTTTAATTGCTTCTGAAACAAAACATTAGAAGAAACCTGCCATAAAGAAAGAGAAAGAGCATTCCTTGCAACATAACGAAACCAAAGCTCGTACTGGACATAACTTAACCTCCTCCTTACAATTCCCAATGTGTCTGTCACACATGAACTTTTACTCTACTACTATATCACTTTGTATTTGTTCATACCGAAACTGGCGATCGCCATTAAGGTACTATGTAAGTCACATTGAGCCTGCAAATAGGTGGGAAAATGTGGGATACAAATGTAACAAATAAATAAATAAAATAAATAAACACTGCAAAGGTCCGAGAACGGATCAACTGTAACTGAACCTGTCAAAATGAAGGAACAACCAACAATACATGAACCTATGACAAGTGGCCGAGAAGGACAATACAATTGTAATCTTTGAATCAATTCCTCTGGAGCTGCATTGTGCAAAATCTTAAACACCAATACCAAACTTTTAAACTCTATATGCCAATGTAGCTCCCGTAATTGCGGAGTAATATGGTCAAACCTACTTGTTCTTGTCAACAACCGAGCTGCGGAATTCTGCGCCACATGTAAGGCGTTCAGTGTTGCACACGGCAAACCAAACCAAAGAATATTACAGTAATCAAAATGCACAAAAAATTTTATGCGCAGTTTATAGAATATACCTAAATCTAGGCGTAGTTTATAGAATAAGCTGAACACCCATTTTCTGTGGCTATATTTAGTCACGGCCATTTATGTCAATGAAAACCTAGTGTAAATGCCAACACCTAAGTTACGCATGGAGTGGGCATATTCTATAACATTGCATGCAAATTCTAGGAAAGCCCATGACCTGCCCATGGGCATGCCCACTTTTCAGATCCTCATCTTAGAATTTATGCGCATCACTTTATAGAATACGCTTAGACATTTCTGCAAGTAAATTCTGATTAAATACCAATTAGTGTCAATAATTGCTTGTTAAGTTCAATTATTGGTGCAAATTGGCTTGTTAAGCTAATTAAGTTGCACACACAAATTCAGAATATGACCAGATTTGCGCACACAACTCAAGTTGCACTATATAGAATCTGGAGGAAAGTGCTGCTTTTTGGGCTGAAATAGGCTTTAATAAAATACCCCATCTGATATGCAAGTAAGGTAAACTTGTGCATATAGAGCCTGTAGAGCCGTTCCCGAGCACAGGGTTGGAGAGGACTTAGGGCTTCTTTTACAAAGCCGCACTAGCATTCCTGCACGGTAAATGTGAGGAAGGCCATTCAGTTCCTATGGGCTTCCTCTCATTTGCTGAATGGGAATCTCCAGCGTGGCTTTGTAAAAGATGTCCTTAGTGTTTATACACCTATTATACTTTTAATTATTATTTAGATTTTGCTCATGTCTTTTTTAGTAGTAGGCCAAGGTGCACTGGGTGTCTGCCTTTCCATGGAAGGTTCACAATCAAATTTTTTTTACACGAAGGGTTAAGGGGTCCTTTTACTAAGGCACGCTGAAAAATGGCTTGTGGTAGTGTAGGCGCGGGTTCTGGGCCCGTGCCGATCCATTTTTTAGCGCACCTGTAAAAAAGGCCTTTTTATTTTTGCTAAAAATTGTCACACATCCATATTGGGTCTGAGACCTTACCGCTAGCCATTGACCTAATGGTAAAGAATCTGAGCAGTAATGACCTACATGTGTCAAATGCCACTTGGCGTGCATCCATTACGCGTGACCAAAAATAAAAAATATTTTTCAGATGCACGTCCAAAATGAAATTACCACAAGAGCCACGTGGTACTCGAGTGGTAACTCCATTTAGGCTTGCGTTGGCCGCGTGTAGATGCTTAAGCGGTTTAGCAAAAGGGCCCCATAGTGACTTGTCCAAGATCACAAGGAGCAGCAGTGGGATTTGAACCAGCCACCTCTGGATTCAAGTTCCAAGTTTATCCAAGTTTATTTTGTACTTTCTAAACCGTTCTGCAGGCATGCCATCTAGGCAGTTAACAATCTAAAAATTGGGAAGGGAGTAAGAAAAAAACAAACATATCACAGTGAAGGGATGGAGGGGCGAATTACAATTGCAGATAGGATAGTGGGGGGTCATACAAAAGGCATCATTTGTGTCTCCTAAGGATCACCTTACAGGAATAGGGAGTGAGTAATCTAGAAAAAGGTATCCTGAAATAAGAAAGCATTCAGATTGTTTTTAAATTGTGTTAGTGATGTTTGAAGACAAAGTGTGTGTGTGTGTGTGTGTGTGTGTGTGTGGGGGGGGGGGGGGGGGTCAGGGAATTCCATAGAAGAGAACCTTGAATGTAAAAAATTGAATCCCTTGTGTGTTCATGGATGATTTCTTTATGACTTGGTATAAAGGGACCTGAGTATTCAAGATCGAGGGACCTGAGTGTTTGAAATTGAGAGACCTGAGTGTTCGAGAGACAAAATAACGAATCAGTGACGAGAAAGGTATGAGAGTCCTCCTGAAAGCAAGGTTTTAAAGATCAGAAGGAGCAATTTGTAGGTGATCCTGTGTTGGATGAGTAATCAATGAGTTGCTTTCAGATGGTGTGTAATATTATCGTATTTGCCAATATTCTCTATAAGACTGAGAGCGGTGTTTTGGAACAGTTGTAGCCTTCTGAGATATCTGGATATCAAGTCTGGTGCTCTAAGTGATGCACTTAGGGAATAGAAATCCACAGGAGACGTATGTGTTAGACGGCGAGAGTCTGATAGGTACGGACGGGGAGAGGAATCTTGGGGTGATAGTATCTGAGGATTTGAAGGCGACGAAACAGTGTGACAAGGCGGTGGCTGTATCTAGAAGGTTGTTGGGCTGTATAGAGAGAGGTGTGACCAGCAGAAGAAAGGGAGTGTTGATGCCCCTGTATAAGTTGTTGTTACATTTGTACCCCGCGCTTTCCCACTCATGGCAGGCTCAATGCGGCTTACATGGGGCAGTGGAGGGTTAAGTGACTTGCCCAGAGTCACAAGGAGCTGCCTGTGCCAGGAATCAAACTCAGTTCCTCAGTTCCCCAGGACCAAAGTACACCACCCTAACCACTAGGCCTCTCCTCCACTCGTTGGTGAGGCCCCATCTGGAGTATTGTGTTCGGTTTTGGAGGCCGTATCTTGCTAAGGATGTAAAAAGAATCGAAGCGGTGCAAAGAAGAGCTACAAGAATGGTAAGGGATTTGCATTACAAGACGTATGAGAAGAGACTTGCTGACCTAAACATGTATACCCTGGAGGAAAGGAGAAACAGGGGTGATATGATACAGACGTTCAAATATTTGAAAGGTATTAATCCGCAAACGAACCTTTTCCGGAGATACGAAGGCGGTAGAACGAGAGAACATGAAATGAGATTGAAGGGGGGCAGACTCAAGAAAAATGTCAGGAAGTATTTCTTCATGGAGAGAGTGGTGGATGCTTGGAATGCCCTCCCACGGGAGGTGGTGGAGATGAAAACGGTAACGGAATTCAAACATGCGTGGGATAAACATAAAGGAATCCTGTTCAGAAGGAATGGATCCTCAGGAGCTTAACCGAGATTGGATAGCAGAGCTGGTAGTGGGAGGCAGGGCTGGAGGGTGGGAGACGGGGCTAGTGCTGGGCAGACTTATACGGTCTGTGCCAGAGCCGGTGGTGGGAGGCAGGGATAGTGCTGGGCAGACTTATACGGTCTGTGCCAGAGCCGGTGGTTGGGAGGCGGGGATAGTGCTGGGCAGACTTATACAGTCTGTGCCCTGAAGAGCACAGGTACAAATCAAAGTAGGGTATACACAAAAAGTAGCACACATGAGTTGTCTTGTTGGGCAGACTGGATGGACCGTGCAGGTCTTTTTTCTGTCGTCATCTACTATGTTACTATGTTACTAACCACTAGGCTACTCCTCCTCATAAGGAATAAGCATGTAAAATAACTTAAGAAAGTTGTGCATGCCAAAAAGCAAATGTAACTGTAAGCATATAAATTCTCTGGGGTAATGTTCAAGGGAAAATATGCTATAAAACACGTGCTGAAGTGCACGCAATGAAAATTATGCACAAACATAAAGTATTAAGTGTGCACACTGGCATAAAATTACCCCCTCATTGTCATTCATTCTTTCTCACTTTTAGGTGGCATACAAAATACAGACAGAAGTAGAGGTGGCACAGTGATAGGTTAGTCAGAATCAGGTTCAAATTAAAAGTCAGTACCAGGTAGTCTTTTGAGGAAGGAGCTAAAAAAACAGGAAAAAGTAAAGGTCCATTCATAGAAGCAGAGCAGAAATCAGGTCTAGGAAGTCTGTTGCACCAGCAGGAAAAAGTAAAGGTCCATTCATAGAAGCAGAGCAGAAATCGGGTCTAGGAAGTCTGTTGCACCAGCAGGGACCTAGAGTTATAAAGGAGTTCACAGAACACAGCCAATTAGAGATGGGATCTATTGGTCCAGTGAGCTGGCAAATAGGCAGATGCAAAGTAAGTAAACAGAGAGGGCTGCAGAAGGCCTTCCAGCATGAGAGTACCTAAACACACATAAACAATACGTACTGTATATACCCACCCTCATACATATATTCATACAAAGGCTGTCATACAGAATCACAAACACAATCTAATCTATGGTTCCTATTCACTTTCCTCCTCCGTTCCACATTTCTCACTCCCACATCTTCCTAGGGGGTTCTTTCTGTGTACAGAGTCTTGAGTGTGGCTTTGTTTTACTATAATTTTGGAGTTCTTTTCTTTCTTTTGTTATGTATATTGTAAACTGCTTAGACCTTTTTTTTTTTAGATAGAATGGTATATCAGGTGGTATTAAACTGTAAACTGTGTAAACTTCCCTGCATAAATGGCTATGTCTTATTTTTAGCTATTTTTCTCCTTTTCCAGCTTGTTAGTCTTTCCATTTATTTTACCCATTTCTCCCTATGTCGCATGCACCCATCTCTTTCATACTGTTCTATCCTAAACCATATCCCAGCTTCCCAACTTTACCTTTCTTGCCATCTCATAGGCCCCTTTTCTACTATAATATTGTGCCCTAATACACCAGCTCCTGTACCATTCCCCAGCTGAGTGCCCCATCTCTTGCTCTCCAGTTTCTTACCCTTGACAAAGATCCTGAGGAATCTCATGACCCCATAATCTTTTTATCTTCCTTTCTCTTTTCAATTTCTCTTTAAAGATGAACCTGGAATGTTTGATTGAGGAGAAGCAGGAGCAAAACGTACTTTTCCTTGGAGATACAGCAAGTTCCCATGACAACTGTTGAGAAATGTACAGGAATAGAGAACTAAATATCTGGAAACATTTATCCCATGACATTTTCCCTTATGCTTGGAGTAAATAATATTTGGGATGATTTGGTAAGCATGGGATGGTGGTCCTCTCTGGACCATAAATAGTGAATACATTTTTGTAAGCCTCCAGATTTCACAAACTGTTTGCAGCCTTGTTTATCACCTGCTCACCCCTGCTAGTTCGAGGAGCTTTCAATCTTGCTTTGACAAGTCTACTGAATTCACTGCCTTTCTCAACAACTTAGGTTTTAAAAAACACATTTCTTTTCCTACCCACTCACACAGAAACATGTTGATTCTTGCTTTTTCTCTCAATACTTCCCAGCTCACCCTTTGCTCATTTTCATCTTATGCAATTCCATAGTCTGATCACCATCTAATCACTTCCTCTGTGCCCTGCCCATTTCCAAGTCTCCCAGTCATGCACCCCCCCCCCCCCTTCATAAAGAGATGGTTGGGTGAACCAGAATATCTTAAACTTACACTCCTCCTGGATTCCACTTCTGCTCCCATATCAGATCAATCACTTGCACAGTGAGCTACTGGTCAGTCTAGGTCTTTGTCTCACATTTTTGATTCTTTTGCGCCAATCAAACAGTCCCTTCTGACTCAAAGAAAAAAAAATACTCCCTGACTGTGATTCTATGCCAGCCTGTATCTGCTTAAGATCCAGCTCCAGTGAGACAAATGCCTGTGGCAGAAACATTTTACTAATGTCCACTGTCTCACCTTGCACACTAAGAGGCCTTCTTATAAAGCTGCAGTAAGTACTAAGACATGCTTACTCCAGTTTCAAATGGCATACTATTGGACTCATTTTCGAAAGAGAAGGACGCCCATCTTTCGACATAAATCGGAAGATGGGCGTCCTTCTCACAGGGTTGTCCAAATCGGTATAATCAAAAGCCTATTTTGGACGTCCCCAGCTGCTTTCCGTTGCAGGGACGGCCAAAGTTCAAGGGGGCATATCGGAGGCGTAGTGAAGACGGGACTTGGGCGTGCCTAACATTAGGATGTCCCGACCCATAATCGAAAGAAACAAGGACGTCCCTGTCGACTTTATCTGGTCGTGTTTTTCTTACGACCAAGGCACAAAAAGGTGCCCGAAATGACCAGATGACTACCGGAGAGAATTGGGGATGACCTCCCCTTACTCTCTCAGGGGTCACTAACCCCCTCCCACCCTCAAAAAACATCTTTCAAAATATTGATTGCCAGCCTCTATGCCAGCCTCAGATGTCATACGCAGCTCCATGACAGCAGTATGCAGGTCCCTGGAGCAGTTTTAGTGGGTGCAGTGCACTTCAGACAGGCAGACCCCGGCCCATCCCCCCCTACCTGTTACATTTGTGAAGGAAACAGCGAGCTCTCCAAAACCCAATAGAAACCCACTGTACCCACACCTAGGTGCACCCTTTCACCCGTAAGGGCTATGATAGTGGTGTACAGTTGTGGGTAGTGGGTTTTAGGAGGGGTATGGGGGGGCTCAGCACACAAGGTAAAAGAGTTATGTACCTGGAAGCAATTTATGAAGTCCACCAAAGTGCCTCCTAGGGTGCCCAGTTGGTGTCCTGGCATGTCAGGGAGACAAGTGCACTACAAATGCTGGTTCCTCCCATGACAAAATGGCTTGCATTTGGTCTTTTCTGAGATGGACGTCCTTGGTTTCCATTATCGCTGAAAATCAGAAACGATCAAGTCTAGGGACGACCATCTCTAAGGACGACTACCCTAAAAAAAAAAAAAAATTCTTTTTTTTGCCAGCCTCTATGCCAGCCTCAAATGTCATACCCAGCTCCCTAACAGCAGTATGCATGTCCCTGGAGCAGTTTTAGTGGGTACAGTGCACTTCAGGCAGACGGACCCAGGCCCATTCCCCCTTAACTGTTACACTTGTGCTGATAAATGTGAGGCCTTCAAAACCCACCCGAAACCCACCCTCTCTCCGCCTCATGTACCCACATGTAAGTGCCCCCCTTCACACTTATGGGCTATGGTAGTGGTGTACAGTTGTGGGGAGTGGGATTTTTGGGGAGTTGGGGGGGCTCAGAACTGAAGGTAAGGGAGCTATGCACCTGGGAGCAATTTGTGAAGTCCATTGCAGTGCCCCCTAGTGTGCCCGGTTGGGGTCCTGGCATGTGAGGGAGACCAGTGCACTATGAATGCTGGCTCCTCCCATGACCAAATGAGTTGGATTTGGTCGTTTTTGAGATGGGCGTCCTCGGTTTTCATTATCGCTGAAAACCGGGGACGACCATCTCTAAGGTCGACCTAAATGTTGAGATTTGGGCATCCTCGACCGTATTATCGAAACAAAATCAGAGAGACAAACAAAATGGGCAATGTGATAATAATGGGTGACTTCAATTATCCAAATATAGACTGGGTAAATGTAACATCGGGACACGTTAGAGAGGTACAATTCCTTGATGAAATCAAGGACAGCTTTATGGAACAGCTGGTGCAGGAGCAGACGAGAGAAGGAAAAATTCTAGACTTGGTCCTTAGTGGAGCGCATGATCTGGTGAGGGACGTTATGGGACTGGGGCCGCTTGATAACAGTGATCATAATATGATCAGTTTTGATATCAACCTTGAAGTAACTATACACAGGAAGTCAAATACGTTAGCGTTTAACTTTAAAAAAGGAGACTATGATAAAATGAGAAGAACGGTTAAAAAAATACATAGGGGGGCAACTGAGAGGGTAAAAACTGTGCAACAGGCATGGATGCTGTTCAAAAATACCATCCCGGAGGCCCAGGCCATACATATTCCGCGAATTAGAAAAGAAAGACGGAACTCCAAAAGACAGCCGGCGTGGTTGAAAAGTGAGGTGAATATATTAGGGCTAAAAGAAATACCTTCAGAAAATGGAAGAAGGAACCGTCTGAAAATAACAAGAAGCAGCATAAGGAGTGTCAAAGCAAATGCAAGGCGCAGATAAAGAAGGCCAAGAGGGATTACGAAAAAAAGATAGCATTAGAGGCAAAAAAACATAGCAAAAATTTTTTTTGGTATATTAAAAGCAGGAAGCCGGCAAAAGAATCGGTTGGGCCGCTGGATGACCGAGGGGTAAAAGGGGTGATCAAGGAAGATAAATACGTAGTGGAGAGATTGAATGAATTCTTTGCTTCGGTCTTCACCGAGGAAGATTTGGGTGGGATACCGGTGTCGGAAATGGTATTTCAAGCGCACGAGTCCGAGAAACTTACTGACTTCACGGTAAACCTGGAGGACGTAATGGGGCAGTTCAGCAAACTGAAGAGTAGCAAATCTCCTGGACCAGATGGTATTCATCCTAGAGTACTGATAGAACTGAAAAATGAGCTTGCGGAGCTACTGTTAATGATATGCAATTTATCCTTAAAATCGAGCATGGTACCAGAAGATTGGAGGGTGGCCAATGTAACGCCGATTTTTAAAAAAGGTTCCAGGGCAGATCCGGGAAATTATAGACCAGTGAGTCTGACGTCAGTGCCGGGGAAAATGGTAGAGGCTATTATGAAAAACAAAATTACAGAGCACATCCAAGGACATGGATTACTGAGATCAAGTCAGCATGGCTTTTGTGTGGGGAAATCTTGCCTGACCAATTTACTTCAATTCTTTGAAGGAGTAAACAAACTTGTGGACAAAGGGGAGCCGGTTGATATTGTGTAGCTGGATTTTCAAAAGGCGTTTGACAAGGTACCTCATGAAAGGCTACAGAGGAAATTGGAGGGTCATGGGATAGGAGGAAATGTCCTATTGTGGATTAAAAACTGGTTGAAGGATAGGAAACAGAGAGTGGGGTTAAATGGGCAGTATTCACAATGGAGAAGGGTAGTTAGTGGGGTTCCTCGGGGGTCTGTGCTAGGACCGCTGCTTTTTAATATATTTATAAATTATTTAGAGATGGGAGTAACTAGCGAGGTAATAAAATTTGCTGATGACACAAAGTTATTCAAAGTCGTTAACTCGCGACAGGATTGTGAAAAATTACAGAAGGACCTTACGAGACTGAGAGACTGGGCGGCTAAATGGCAGATGACGTTTAATGTGAGCAAGTGCAAGGTGATGCATGTGGGAAAAAAGAACCCGAATTATAGCTACGTCATGCAAGGTTCCACGTTAGGAGTTACGGACCAAGAAAGGGATCTGGGTGTCGTCGTCGATAATACACTGAAACCTTCTGCTCGGTGTGCTGCTGCGGCTAGGAAAGTGAACAGAATGTTGGATATTATTAGCAAAGGTATGGAAAACAGGTGTGAGGATGTTATAATGCCGTTGTATCGCTCCATGGTGCGACCGCAACTGGAGTATTGTGTTCAATTCTGTTCGCCGCATCTCAAGAAAGATATAGTAGAATTGGAAAAGGTGCAGCGAAGGTCGACTAAAATGATAGTGGGGATGGGACGACTTCCCTATGAAGAAAGACTAAGGTGGCTAGGGCTTTTCAGCTTGGAGAAGAGATGGCTGAGGGGAGACATGATAGAGGTATATTAGATTGTAAGCTCTTTGAGCAGGGACTGTCTTTCTTCTATGTTTGTGCAGCGCTGCGTACGCCTTGTAGCGCTATAGAAATGCTAAATAGTAGTAGTAGTAGTATATAAAATAATGAGTGGAGTGGAACAGGTGGATGTGAAGCGTCTGTTCACGCTTTCCAAAAATACTAGGACTAGGGGGCATGCAATGAAACTACAGTGTAGTAAATTTAAAAGAAATCGGAGAAAACTTTTCTTCGCCCAACGCATAATTAAACTCTGGAATTCATTGTCGGAGAATGTGGTTACTATGCCTTTCCTTACCATCACTACACCACATCCTCCTCATATTGTACCACCAATTAGAATTAGCCTTCTTAATATCCATTTTCACTCTTGTCTTTAAAAGATTAGCCCTTAACACTCCAGATTACCTTCTCATTCCTTATTTCCCTCTCGAACACTATACTCCTCCCTAATGGTGCTCCTAAGCTTACCACCTCCACATTTCTGTCTGGAAATCTCTTGGAATATAGCTTCTTAAAAAAAAAAAAAAAAAAAATATATATATATATATATATATATATATATATATATATATATATATTTTATTTATTTATTTTTTTTTTACCTTGGACCATACTTAAGAAATTTGCTGCCTCTGGACATCTGCCTTGACAGCTCCTTTCCAAATTTAAAAAGTAAGTTAAGACCTGGCTATTTCAGCTCACTTTTCATGAACACAGATGACTTTCCTGCACTTTTCATACACTTTACTGGTGCAATGTCCATCAGCCACTCCTGATTAACGTTTCCTTCATTTTCACTTTTCTTTCTCTCTTCATCTTATCTTTCTCCTCTCTTTTCTGTCTTATTCTTTTTCTTGTTTTCTTATTCCTTCTCCTGCTTCTTTTTTCAATAGCAGCACCCATGCACTTTAAGCAGTTTATCAAGTTTTAGCTGCCTTGTGATATGTTTATAGCCAGTGATAGACAGTAATATATTACTGATAATATATTACTTTTAAAAATAATGAGTAACTGTAATGTTTACTTTCATGCAAATGTAATGAAATAACATGTAATGTAATATATATTTTTCAGTAATGAGAAATATACCCCCAGATTCTATATAGCACGCCTAGAGATCCACGCCAAAATCCAAGTGGATTCTATAGCAACGCGTGTAATTTAACAACCTAAACAAGCTAATGAGCGCTGATAACAGCACTTAACAAGCAAAAATCTAAATAAATAAATAATGAGCATTAATTGGCAATAATTAGAATTTACATGCACAATTCACTAAACGTATTTTGTATCAAAGTGTGCTGAACTTCTGAGTGCAGGCAAAAAGGGGTGTGGTTATAGGCAGGGCAATGGGCATTTTGTGGGCGTTCCAAAGTTTCCATGCATTGTTATAGAATATGGCGCAGTCTGCATAAATCTATGTGCAGGGATTTACACCACATTGTTGTTGGTGTAAATAGATGTGAGTAGTTTTATGTGCTGAATTCTATCTATCTATCTATTTATGTTGACATTTATACTCCACATTATCCTGAACATACTCAAATTCAATGTGGCTAACACTAAATAAACAATAGACAAGGTTTACAAAGCCATAAACAATATATCAAATATAGACTATTGATGGCCAGCTGCAATCTAAGATACTCAATCAATGGAAAGAAACCTCTCAAAGAAGAGAGTTTTCAGTCTTTTATGAAATAAGAAGTAATCAAGCTGACCCTTGATTGACATTGGCAGTGAATTCCACCACTTAGCACCTTAGTATCTAAAGTCAGCAGAGTGAACTGACTTATAATACACTCTCTTGCAATCTGGAAGATGAATTCTAAGGTAGTCCCTAGAACCAGAGGTTATATTACGTAAGGAAATAGTTATTAAGGGCTGCATATAATCCAGTGTCATGCCATATAATATTTGAAAGACAAAACACATAATTTAAAAATAATCCTGGCTTTAATGGGCAACCAGTGTAGCTTGCATAATAATGGAGTGGCTCTATCAAAATGCGATGCATTATTAAGATCTTAGACCCTAAGCTAATTTCTTTTCTGAGATTTGATACTAGGGTAGTAAAGACAGTCTTGGTGCTATAGCATGGTCTGAAACCTGATTGCAATTTGAGTAGTAGGGAGAAATGTGAAAGGTAGTCCATACTTTGTGCTGCTACTATTCCTTCCATCACCTTTATCATTAAAGGAATGAAGGCTACTGGTTTGTAGTTTGTTACATCAGTTATGGTGATTGAATTGTTTTTTGGTATTGGTGTTAGGATAATAGGACCTTTATTATCAGAGAAAGTGCCATGGAATAGTAGGAATGAGATATGCTGCTGAAGCAGATTAATGAATATATTAGGAGCTTCCTTCATAAGGTAACTAGGACTAGGATCTAGTATGCATTGCGAAGCTGAATATTTTAGAAGGTAATGTTTTATAGCACTGCCCAATTACTATTTGGTAATCCCCTGGCACTAACAATAGAAAAATATTTTTCATGCACCAAAAATGGCATGTGATAGGGGCAGGGATTACTACTGGGTTCCTGCGGTAGACTAGTGGTAGTGCCAAATTGGTGCATAGCAAGCTTGCGGTAGGCTTGCTGAGCCTTTGTAAAAGGACCCCTTAAAGAGCAGAGTTTTCAAATTCTTCTTAAATCTGAAAAAAATCTGAGAATTAAAACAAAAAGTGAAACTCTTCCAAATTCTTGGAGCTTGTACAGTGAGCAAATTATTGTGTAAACTAAATCTCTTTACTCTCCTCTTGAAAGATAACATTTAATATAGATTAGTTGCTAGAGAATGCAGAAAAAGCAGTTAGCTTAGCAGGGTTTAAAAAAAAGGTTTGGAAGTCTTCCTAATGGAAAAATCCATAGACCATTATCAAAATGGACTTGGGAAAGTCCACTGCTTATTTCTAGGATAAACAGCATAAAATGTATTGTACTTTTTGGGGGATCTTGCCAGGTACTTGTGACCTGGATTGGCCACTGTTGGAAACAGGATGCTGGACTTGATGGACCTTTAGTCTGCCCTAGTATGGCAATACTTATGTAGAGAAAAATAATTCCAACTACAGGTACAAAATGCTAGGTGCTAAGTTAGGAGTCATCACCCCAGAAAAGATCTTGGAGTCATTATTGACTGAAAGTTTCAGCCCAGTGTTCTGGAGCTGCTAAAACAAAGGAGATAAATGATTGGGAGCAAAGAAATGGAGAATAAAACTGAAAATATCATTATGTATCAGACCTTGAGTATTGTGTAAAGTACTAACTGCCCCATCTCTAAAAGGACATAGTAGAACAGAAAAGGTTCAGAGAAGAGGGACAAAAATGATACAGGTAATGGAACATCTCTTTTTTGAAAAGAAGCTAAATAGGGTAGGGCTTTATATCTTGGAAAAAAGATGACAGAGAGGGGTTATGATAGAAGTTCATAACATTACGAGTGTGGTGGAATAGTTAAATAAAGTATTGTTTAACCAAACAAAGCAAAAAATAACCCAAACAAACAAGAGGACACCCCATGAAACTAATGATCAGCAAATTGAAAACAAATTGTTGTTGTTTTTTTCTTGCAGGACTTAAAGTGTGTGGAATCTGTTGCTGGAGGATGTAGTTAAGGTGATTAGCATGGCAGTGTTTAAAAGATGTTTGTACGAGTTCCTGAAGGAAAAGTCTGTAACAAATTATTAGCCAGGTAGACTTGGGAGAAACATTGCTTATCCCAGGAAATGAGCTATGAGAAACATATGCATTTTTTGGGAATCCACCGGGTACTGTTGACTCAGACTGGCTACTTTTGGAGATGGGACCCTGAGCTCGATGGACGTTGGCCACTTAGCATTGCTTATTTTATGTTCTTATGGCTTTATAGACAAGAACTATATTATTAATAGATTTATAGATGAATTCAGTGACTGGTATACAACAGCTAAACATTATTGGTATTAGTCAATTTATTATTCCAAATTACTTATTTGTGACTCCATTCTGAATATTTACTGTTTGCAAGAGATACCAATGGACTGGGTCCCAAAGTGTAAGCAATCATCAAAATAATAATAATCACAACATGATTTACATTGGCACTAAGTTCTGATCGGTTGAAACTTTCATGAATAAAAGATGTCTCATTTAAATTCACTGCAATATCTGCAGAAACCTGGTTGTTTGCCAACATGTTAATGTTTTAAAATAGCCGTAGGTCATGTCACAACACTGTATTTATGGTGAATTGTACTGTCAACAAAGCTTATCTAGACTGTACATTATGTTATAAGTCAAGTTTCAAAGCTACTAAAAGATTTAACCTAAGTAGAACAGGGTACAGTATACTTTCATTAAATCGCTTAAATGCAATGAATAGCCTGATCAATAATACAGTCATATGTATATCTTATAGAATGGAATCTATTATTACGCTGTCTCAGTCCTGCATACTAATCATTAAGGTGGCACATATTTAAAGAATATAAGAAAAATTGAACTGACGCTATCATGATGCCTTTTTACTAAAGGGAGCTAGAATCTGGGATCAACGCATCTTAACATGGGACTTTCCCATGCACTAAGCCCAGATTTAGGGCCTCTTTTACAAAGCCATGCTAGTGACTCTTGCTCAATAAAATGAGAGGAAGCCCATAGGAATTGAATGGGCCTACTCTCATTTACTGTGCAGGAATGACTAGCGCGGCTTTGTAAAAGAAGCCTTCATTGCGGCGGTATTTAGGGCTTTGGCATGTAACATCTCCTGTTTAGGAGGTGTGAAGTGCTCCCACATTAAGTCTGCGTTATCCAATTAGCACATGCTATTGTGAATAGGCTAGCTGGATAACACTTCTATGCCCATTGCCTGCCCATGACACAGCCCCTTCCATGATAATTTTTTTAAAAAATGACACAATTAGCTCATGCAAATTGGCAAATGACTAGAAAACACTAATCCCCAGGTTCTATACAGCATGCCTAGCATTCCGTGCCAACATCTAAGCATATTCTAGAACAATGCACGCAACTTAAAATTGGCTTATCAAGCTAATCAGCATAGAAAACAGCACTTAGCAAGCAATAGTGAGCACAATTGGCAATAATTAGAATTTAAGTGCACAACTCAAGTGCATTCTGTAATGAACTGTGCCTAAATTCTAATGCATGCAGTTCAAAAGGGGCATGGCTATGGACGTTTCATGGACATTCTGAAATTTACCTGCATAGTTATAGAATATGCCCCAGTGCGCATAAATCTACATGTAGGGAATTATACCATGTTTTTGTTTTGTAAATGGATACACCTACTTTTAGGCACTGTGATATCAACTGTACCTAGATGTAGGTGCTGCTTATAGAATACCCTTAGGCGGAAATGTTTACCGTGTGGATTTTTTAGACACTTTATATAGAATCTGACCCTAAATATGCATTAGGGCTTAATGCCCTTTTGTAAAAGAGCCCTATAGGGAAAGGGAATGGGACTTGATATACCACCTTTCTGTGGTTTTTACAATTACATTCAAAGCGGTTTACATAGCATATACAAGTACTTATTTGTACCTGGGGCAATGGAGGGTTAAGTGACTTGCCCAGAGTCACAATGAGCTGTAGTGGGAATCGAACCCAGTTCATAAGTACATAAGTATTGCCATACTGGGACAGATTGAAAGTCCACCAAGCCCAGCATCCTGTTTTCAACAGTGGCCAATCCAGGTCACAAGTACCTGGCAAGATCCCAAAACAGCACAATATGCTGCTTATCCTAGAAATAAGCAGTGGATTTTCCGCAAGTTCCCCAGGACATAGTAATAATATATAGTAATAATAATCCACTAAATTACTCTAATCTCATTGAGTATATGACTGAAAATATTTGGGTGCTGTATTGTCCTAGTAATATGCTGACCACTGACAATGTCCTGCAGACTCTTGTGGTCCTGAAGATTTCTTGGAATTTCCACAGAGACCAACTGAGTCTCTACTGCTTTCTTGTGATTTGCTGGCAAAAAAATACAGATTACCTGGGTAACAGCAAAAGATGAAGAGGAATTGTATTTCACAAGAATCATTTGAGTTCAGTCATTTTTAATTTATCATGCAACCGCAAGATTTGAAAAGAGTCATTTAATAAGCATAAGGAGAATGAAATAGGGAGAGACTGTAAAAAAGAACAATAGCACACACATTATAGTTTAGCAGTAATTGTACTCTGGAGATGAATGCTTATTCCTTCCTGCAGAACATAACGTGGCTAATGGAGATACATTTGCCTAATCTGGGAGGAATGGGCAGCAATTGCTTTCTAATGAAAAATGAGCATGTCTCTTAATAACACTTGAAAACAGAACTAGACAGCCGCATCAATGAGCTATGATAGGATACTTAAAGGGAAATTCAAGACAATCCAGAAGTGCAAGACCTTTGAAGTTAACATGTTGAGACACTTTGAAATTGACAAAAAAGGACTCAACCTGGGTTCTCTAACTCATTATAAATCATAAAATTCTCTAATCTCCTGCTCCCATCTTTCCCCTATAGGCCATTGTTGGAATGCTTTTTATGATTTTCTGCTCTGACCTAAGGGTGTGTTAATACCAGAAGATGAGGCAAGAAAAAATTGTATCTATAAAGTTATTCTAATAGAATGCTATCATCTCATATTAGTTTTTGGTTGTTAACCTGTATTTCCATGCATTCAAGTGAAAAAAACTTGTCAGCTTGTTATCATGTTGGGTGAAAAAATGTGATTGCCTATTAGTTTAGTTGAATGCATGGGAATAAAATAAGTATTAACCAACATATTAAGGGCCCTGTTTACTAAGCCGTGCTGTAGGCATACTAGCATTTTATATATTTAATTTCTTTATTATTATATTATTGTACAGCACAAAACAATATAATATTGCAATTTGTAATAAATGTTACAATAATCGAAATACTTTTAACAAAAGTTGAAATTTACTTTTATCATTTTCGTCCTAAGCATTAAAGAAATATAGATCCAAGAAAATAAGAAAATTACTTTTTAAGTCACATATTAAATCAAACTGGGAGTGCTGCTGACCCATTATCTTCCTCCTAGCTATCTTATACAGTGTTCATTCTGTTACTAGACTATCACATTTACATTCTCTTCTTCTTTAGAAATCAGGATATCTTCTAACTGTTTAGGTTCAAAGAACTGATAATTTTTTGACTGAAATAGTATTCGACAAATACATGAAAATTTGAGCACAATATTAACTCCAATCCCCAAAGTCCTTTGACGCAATGCTAAAAAGGCTTTGCGTCTCTTCTGTGTTTCTCTAGCAAGATCTAAATATATTCTTATCTTAGATCCTAAAAACAGTGAATCTAAATGTCTGAAGAAAAGTCTCAAGACTGTGTTATGATCCATTTCTAAGGCAAAAGATACTAATGCTGTTGTTCTTTGAGTAATAACTTCTAATGAGGATTCAATAAAGGAAGTTAAGTTCATACCTTCTCCCCTATGTGTTTGAGAAATTGTAACCCCATCAATATTGCTTTGAAAATATTATACTCGCACTATGGGAGGTAGTAAGTCACTCAACATTCCCAAAACCGCAGTTAAGTATTTTTTGACCATCTCCACCAGTGTAATTATTGGAGACCTAGGAAAATTAGTGAACCGTAGATTCAATCTCCTGGATTGATTCTCTAAATATTCTATTCTTCGTATAGTATAATTTCTTTCTTTAATGGAAATTTGATTTAAAGTTTCAAGTTTCTTTAAATTTTCTCCAATGTGCTCCACTTCAGAGACCTGCTTTGTGCTTATTAACTCCTGACATAACACTGCTTCAGTTAAGACCTTAATCTCCTTAGAATTTTGAACTGTTAAAGTTTGTAAAGAAAAATGCAAGTTAAAGGTCAAGTCCCAGAGTGACTCCAATGTCACTACGGCAGGTCTATTAATTAACCCCGATGACATCACAGGAGTAGGAGTGTTAAGGATCATTTTCAATTCAGATAGTATATTTGAGGAAACTTTCAAAGTTTGTGATCCTACCCAATCTTCTTCCACGTTCTCCGGCATGGACGGGCTCCCTCCCTGTAAATTCTGTCCCTCTTCTGGAGGCAGCGTAACAGACTCCGCTTCTGTGCCTCCTCCTGGCTGAGGGGGAGCTGCACATTCAACGGGGCTTAGGGAAATCCCGTCTACACTGTCGGCCATTACAGAAGTATCTGCTCCGATAGCGGTGGAAGATTGTCTGGGTCCGGACGCTATCCCATAGCGCTCTAACGTCGCTTGCTTCGGAAGGTGAGTTCCAGCAGAGGCTGAGGGATTTTCCTTTACTTTCTCTCTTCTTTTACCCATCTTTCGAGGGATTCAGAGTCCTCCTTAAAAGTAGTACGGAGCGCTATTGAGGGCGTCTGATGCTGCCACTCTCTAAGACACCATCTTGGATCCCATACTAACGTTTTTAGCATGTGCTAAAACTTAGTATGTGCTAACACTAGAGACACCCATAGGAATATATGGGTGTCTCTAGCATTAGTGCATGCTAATTTTTAGCGCGTGTAAAAATGCTAGTGCACCTTAGTAAGCAGGGTTCTTAGTAATTATTATTACTACCACTACTACTACTACTACTAATAATAATAATAATATTTGATGATACCTTTTTATTGGCTGCGTAGTTATCTTGTCCAACATGAAAATAACAAAGAGCACTATTCTGTAAAACAGTGTTCTTCAGTGTAAGGCCCGGGGGCCAATGGCAGCCCCTGGTAACCTCTAGGGCAGTGTTTCCCAAGTCCAGTCCTGTAGTACCCCTTGCCAATCAGGTTTTCAGGAAATCCACAATGAATATGCATGAAAGAGGTTTGCCTATAATGGAGGCAGTGTATGCAAATCAAGTTCATGCATATTCATTGTGGATATCCTGAAAAATCTGACTGGCAAGGGGTACTCCACGCACTAAACGCTAATGTGCCCATAGAAATGTATAGGTGCACTAGTGTTTAAAGCGCCTTAAATTTAAGGACGTGTTAGAAACACTAATGCCCCTTAGTAAACATACCCCTAACTTTTCTTACTCTCTTACCTATCTATATGTTCCACCTTTTCTTATACCCTTCACTATCAATTAAAATGTTCTATTGTGTTGACATTGTAAGTAGTATACTATGCTATACTTGTATTCTTATTTGAATATTTTTACTGCTGTAATTGCCTATTTCTCAGTTTGATCTATTCTTACTGTACACCACGAGTGAATTCCTTCAATAAGGTATTAAATAAATCCTAATAAATAAATAAATAAAAGGGGGCACTCATTTATAGAAATGCTCCTATAGGGGGTAACTGTATAACTGGGTGCCTATAAATGGATCCCTAAAGACACTTGGTAGGAGCCTATTCTACAAGGGAATGTGGAGGGGCATAATCGAATTGGGGCATCCATCTCTAAGAGCGCCCATCTCCGAGGACGGCCCCGGGAAGAGGCGGAGCCAACCATGTTATCGAACAAGATGGGTGTCCATCTTTCGTTTCGGCCAAATCTCAACATTTAGGTCAACCTTAGAGATGGTCAACCTAAATGTTGAGATTGCCGAACTTAGAGATGGCTGACCTTGGTTTTCGCCAATAATGGAAACAGAGGCCGGCCATCTCAAAAATGACCAAATCCAAGCCATTTGGTCATGGGAGGAGCCAGCATTCCTAGTGCACTGATCCCCCCTCATATGCCAGGACATCAACCGGGCACCCTAGTGGACTTCACAAATTGCTCCCAGGTGCATAGCTCCCTTACCTTGTGTGCTGAGCCCCCCCAAAACCCACTACCCACAACTGTACAACAGTATCATAGCCCTTAAAGGGTAAAGGAGGCCACCTACATGTGGGTACAGTGGGTTTCTGGTGGGTTTTGGAGGGCTCCCATTTACCACCACAAGTGTAACAGGTAGGGGGGGGATGGGCCTGGGTCTGCCTGCCTGACGTGCCCTGCAGTACCCACTAAAAACTGCTCCAGGGACCTGCATAGTGCTGTCATGGAGCTGGCTATGACATTTGAGGCTGGCAAAGGGGCTGGAAAAATGTTTGTAATTTTTTTTTGGGTAGGAGGGGGTTGGGGACCACTGGGGGAGTAAGGGGAGGTGATCCCCGATTCCCTCCGGTTGTCATCTGGTCAGTTCGGGCACCTTTTCGAGGCTTGGTTGTGAACAAAAGGGGTTCAAGTAAAGTTGGCCAAATGCTCGTCAGGGCCGCCCTTCTTTTTTCCATTATCGGCCAAGGATGGCCAACCACACCCCCGTCCCACCTTCGGTGCACTGTCGACACGCCCCCTTGAACTTTGGCCGCCCCTTTGAACTATACCGATTTGGCTGCCCTTAGGAGAAGGGCGCCCATCTCCCGATTTGTGTCGGAAGATGGGCGCCCTTCTCTTTCGAAAATGAGCTGGATAGGCACCTACTTTCCTTTATAGAATACTAGCATAACAATGAAAATACCCAGCTATAAGTTAGTCAAGGAGCTGGTGCAAGTGTGTGCCCCTAAGTGCCAGAGAATCTTGAGATACAAGAACAGAGCAGTGTACAATCTAAAAATTCCATAAAGGAAAAGAATTTCATTATAGCCAGCATGCATTCAAACTATAAAGAAGGTAAGAAATGCTGGACATTAAAACAAAGATTAAATTCAGCGGTTCCAAGTAGCACACACTTGGGTTGAGAAACATTTTATGATTCAAGTTTTAAGTCCAGACTGACAAGAAATGTAGCATCCCATGACTCATGAGCTATGAGAAACAAATGTATTTTTTGGAATCCACTGGGTACTTGTGATCCATACTGGCCACTGTTGAAGATGGGACCCTGAGCTCGATGGACATTGGTCACTTAGGGGACCCTTTTACTAAGGTGTGCCTAAAAGTGGCCTGCGCTGGTGTAGGCACGTGGTTCGGATGCACACTGGTCCATTTCCTCAGCGTGCCTGGAAAAAAGGCTTTTTTTTTTTTTTGCTGGAAAATGGCCGTGTGACAAAATTAAAACCTGCACACGTCCATGTTTGGCCTGAGACCTTACCGCCATCCATTCACTTAGTGGTAAGGTCTTACGTGCTGACCGGGTGGTTAAGCGTTCAACGCATGCAAACTGCCGATTTCTGCCGGGTAAACGCCATGTGGTAGAAAATAGAAAATATTTTCTACCGTGTGTTTTGGGCACGCGCCAAAAATGGAATTACCGCCTGGGGCACGCAGTAGCCGGGCAGTAGTGCCAATTTGACGCACATTGGATGTGCATAGGCACCTACGGGCCCCTTTAGCATGACTTATTTTATGTTCTTATGGCTTTACAGGTGAGAACCATATCATTAATAGATTTATAGATGAATTCAGTGACTGATGGGGGCAAGGGGAGGACAGACTGGGAGGACCCTAACTTTTGATTTGAATACTTGGGTCTTCACTATGTCTTTAGTACTTGCCCTGTTCTTGACATTTAGATACAGGCTGGTCAGTGGCGTACTGAGGGCAGGGCAGTGGGGGCGGTCCACCCCGGGTGCAAGCTGCTGGAGGGGTGCAGGGAGCAGCTGCGTGGCTGTCGGCTCCGCTGGTTCCCTACTCCCTCTGCCCCGGAACAGGTTACTTCCTGTTCCGGGGCAGAAGGAGCAAAGAACCAGCGGGAGGAGATTTGGGTAATGCGCCGGGGGGATGTCATGCTGCACCCGGGGTGTGGGGGGGGGGGGGGGGATGCCACTGCATATGGTCTGGGGGGTGCGCAGCAGCGATCCACCTCAGGTGGCAGCCGACAAAGGATCATCACTGAGGCTGGTTACTCACAACTAGCACAATTTTTTTTATGCTCGCAAGGGAAAATTTGTATTGAGTTCATGAGTCTAGTACCCCCAATCATTTTCAAGAATTGGATCCTATGCCTGTTGCCCCTGATTATGGTCAGCTTTGGTTGTGAACACTGCCTCCACAGCATCACCAGTTCTAACTAACCTGAGCAGAGGAAGACCCGATTTATGGATTGAACTGGGGAGTTTCCATTAGGCTGGCACCTGTGTTTCTAGTGATTCACCAAAACTCTCTTCCAAATGCACAGTTGATCTCATTTCTTTTAGATAGCAGAACAGTAATGCTACTTCAAACTGAAACAAGCTGAAAAGAGGATACACCATAAATTTACATCTTTAATATGTAAAACACATTCAAGAAAAACCACAGGAAAGCATTAAAAAAAGGATTTGTCAGCTATTGCAGCCCTGGGGCAGGGATGACATGTGTGATGATAATTTACATAGACTTTATGAGCCTACTTATTCATAGAAAACCATAATGTTACCTTAGAAACTGTCAAATCTCAGAGTAGAGTGGCATATAGTACTCTTCCTGTGACTGCAATATGGAGTTTCCTAAGAAGGAAAGCAACATGTACAGTGGGAGCTATTTTTTCCTGCAGTGCTTTTACAAAAGATAAAAAAATTAAAAAGAAAAAGCCCAATGCACAACTTTCTTTGCCCAACTAGCGGGGTCCTTTTACAAAGGTGCACTGAAAAATGGCTTGCGATAGTGTAGGCATGGGTTTTAATTGCACACCGATCCATTTTTTAGCGTGCCTGTAAAAAGGCCTTTTTTCCCAAAAATGGACATGCAGCAAAATCTAAATTGCTGTGCATCCATTTTGGGTCTCTGCCAGCCATTGACCTAGTGGTAAAGAATCCGGGCAGTAATGACCTACGCATGTCAAATGCCACTTGGCGCGTGCCCGAAAATAAAAAATATTTTTTTCAGACCGGCATATCGGATACGCAACAAAACTGAAATTACCACAAGAGCCACACAGTAACTCCATTTTGGCGTGCGTTGGGAGCGTGTAGACGCTTTCATGGCTTAGTAAAAGTATTTGTTGTCTGTTGGGTCCTTTGGAGTGTTCGACAAAATTTGTGTTTATAGCTGTTGTCTATCATAATCTATAGTTACCCAAGTTAACAAATTGCTGTGTACAACAGAAGGAAAAGGAAGAAACTGATTTCAATGACAAATATTGACTAGGAAGATTATTTTCCAGTTGTCATGTTTTTTTTCTCATTCCATCCCAGCTGTCTTCTAATTCCAATGGGTCCAAGCAGAAACATAAGAGCATAAGGTGTGCAAGCTCACTAACTGAGCCCATCAAGCAGTGGTGATTTCCTGCCTGGTCACTGACCCGAGCATTCTGTCACTGACCTGGAACCTTTTTGAACTTTTTTCCTTTCCCTATTGCACACAAACCCCCAAATTCTATAAATGGCACCTTACGTTGTGCGTGATAATTTGGCAGCTTGACCAAATTGCACATACAACTTAATTAATAAGCATGTCTCCTCTCTCCCCTGCCCTCTCCTCCCATCCACGTCCAGATTCTCCTCTGCCATCCATGTCCATCGATTCTACTCTCTACCCTGCCCTCCCCTCTCATCCATGTCTAGTGATTCTCCTTCCCCTGTCCTCCCCTGCCATCCATGTCCAGTGATTCTTCTCTCCCCCTGTCCTCCCCTGTTATCCATGTCCAGCGATTTCCCCTACCCCGCCCATCCTCCTTCTCCCACTGCCTGCTTGAGAATCCGGGCCCCCAGCATCAGCCAGTGCAGCGATTAAGAGAGGCTGCCGGCATCAGGGCCTTCCCTCTGTGAGTCCCACCTAGTATGTTTCAATTTCCTGTTTCTGCAACATGAAAGAGCGGCACTGTGGATGGGCATACTCAGTTGTAGTCTTCCTTTAATCTGTCATCCTCTGTTTCTTCCCTGTCTGACCTGGAATACTTCCATTCCTTTCTGTTTTACTAATAATGGCTTAGGCCCTGCTTTGGGAGAGGCTAATACTTCTAACTGTTTGATGCACTTTCTTCCTAATGGGACCTGGAGGTCGTTACCCTTTTTTAAAATCACTCTGCCTTCTCTAGTTATTTGGGCTCCAGTAGCACTGACTTGGCCCCTACAGAGGAAAAGAGAAAGGAGGGTACTCAGGAGAGAAAATGGAGGAAAGAAGGATTAGAAAGGGGAGGAAGGAAAAAGAAAAGGGAAGAGAGGGGATCACTGTCTCATATCCCTACATCACTCTGTCCCCCAAACCCATACTGTTTTTGCTACTTAGACTGCCTGCCACTCTCTCTCTATACTCACATGTAACCCCAGTCCCCTTCCTTCCCTACCCTCAATTTGACCCATTTGTTTGGTTCTTGGTTTTGTTGGAATGAATGAATGTTTTTACTTTTCTTTCAAACTTTGTAGTTCCTTTTCTTTTTTCCTGATTTTATTTGCTTTATTGGATTGTAAACCACCTAGGTTTATTAGTCGAGGCGGTATGACAAATTATTTTTAAATAACAAAAAAATAAAAAAATCTCTAGTCATTCACAACCCTCCATCCAGTTATACACAATCCACTCAGTCACTTTACACACATTCACCTCCCCACCAGTGAAACTAGCCTTTGTGCAATGTTTAGAGCAAGTGCTTTTCAAGTTGTTCCAAAAGGCGTTTGACAAGGTACCTCATGAAAGGCTACAGAGGAAATTGGAGGGTCATGGGATAGGAGGAAATGTCCTATTGTGGATTAAAAACTGGTTGAAGGAAAGGAAACAGAGAGTGGGGTTAAATGGGCAGTATTCACAATGGAGAAGGGTAGTTAGTGGGGTTCCTCAGGGGTCCGTGCTAGGACCGCTGCTTTTTAATATATTTATAAATGATTTAGAGATGGGAGTAACTAGCGAGGTAATTAAATTTGCTGATGACACAAAGTTATTCAAAGTCGTTAAATCACGACAGGATTGTGAAAAATTACAAGAGGACCTTACGAGACTGGGAGACTGGGCGGCTAAATGGCAGATGATGTTTAATGTGAGCAAGTGCAAGGTGATGCATGTGGGAAAAAAGAACCCGAATTATAGCTACGTCATGCAAGGTTCCACGTTAGGAGTTATGGACCAAGAAAGGGATCTGGGTGTCGTCGTCGATAACACACTGAAACCTTCTGCTCAGTGTGCTGCTGCGGCTAAGAAAGCGAATAGAATGTTGGGTATTATTAGGAAAGGTATGGAAAACAGGTGTGAGGATGTTATAATGCCGTTGTATCGCTCCATGGTGCGACCGCACCTTGAGTATTGTGTTCAATTCTGGTCGCCGCATCTCAAGAAAGATATAGTAGAATTGGAAAAGGTGCAGCGAAGGGCGACTAAAATGATAGCGGGGATGGGACGACTTCCCTATGAAGAAAGACTAAGGAGGCTAGGGCTATACAGCTTGGAGAAGAGACGGCTGAGGGGAGACATGATAGAGGTATATAAAATAATGAGTGGAATGGAACAGGTGGATGTGAAGCTTCTGTTCACACTTTCCAAAAATACTAGGACTAGGGGGCATGCGATGAAACTACAGTGTAGTAAATTTAAAACAAATTGGAGAAAATTTTTCTTCACCCAACGTGTAATTAAACTCTGGAATTCGTTGCCGGAGAAAGTGGTGAAGGCGGTTAGCTTAGCAGAGTTTAAAAAGGGGTTGGCCGGTTTCCTAAAGGACAAGTCCATAAACCGCTACTAAACGGACTTGGAAAGATCCAAGATTCCAGGAATAACATGTGTGGAATGTTTGTACGTTTGGGAAGCTTGCCAGGTGCCCTTGGCCTGGATTGGCCGCTGTCGTGGACAGGATGCTGGGCTCGATGGACCCTTGGTCTTTTCCCAGTGTGGCATTACTTATGTACTTACTTACTTATGTACTTATGTACATTTCATAAAGCATGGAGTTCAAAGAACAGAAAGGACAAACATGTGGCAAGCACATGTAAAGTAGAATCAATTAAAATGCAAACCCTAGTCTGTCCTGTGATTTAGCTGATAGGCCAGCTAACACAGATGTTTGTAGCTTCAAGAAAATGTATTTTTTGCAGGAAGTTTGATCTTTTGCAAATTATGGGAAACGCCTGTTTTAATTTACAGTGCAATAAAGTATGCTGATTTATGCAACCAGAAGCATTCTCTAACTTGTAAATTCCAGCCTTTAGGCCTTTTTAAAGAACTGTGGGACTAAGATTTGTTCAGTTATCTTAAAGAGTTAATTTGACAAATCTTTTGAATTTTCCACCCTTATGACTAGATAACGTTTGCCCAAAAAGTATGAAATCCAACTAAAAAGTTATCTGTTTATAGGAGTCAGAGTCATGCCAAGAGTGGATTAAATCTTTAGCTGGAAAATGCCCAATGTGATTTTCAAATAAAAAAAACTTCATGATAATACATCAAAATACACAATAATAATACATAATAATACATCAAAATGTGCAGCACTTCAATAAAAATATAAATATAGTCTTCAGTGATGTGGTAATTAGTAAAGTAGCTCTATTTTCCTTATATTGCTTTTTATTATTACTAAGTATAAATGTGTTTTTTCTTTTGTAAGATTTTTAAAACTTTAAAAATAAAGTAAAAGAAATATAAATACATGAGTAATACATGACAGTCTAGAAGAATAACTCAAACTAAATTCACTCTTATTAGAAAAGGACAAGTTACTAATCCAGCTGCTTAAACCATGCACAAAGCTTGAATCATTAGTAAAATGATCCTAAATAACAAACCCTCAGGTACGTTTATTATACAGACATTCAGAATTGCAGTTTTACAATGATATACAACACTATCCAAGTCCACAAGGAGCAACCATGGGATTTCAGTCTGGGTCTTCCAGGTCCCAGCCAATTGCTACTCTTCCATTTAAAATCAAGAGTAGGACTTGACAAATTTCTTCAAGTGATGTGCTCATATTTTCTCCTTTAGATCAATTGCCTTCTAGGTGGGTTTAAAGTAAAAAACTTAATTGGCTTAACAAGCTAATGAGCGCTGATAACAGCACTTAACAAGCAATAATGAACACTAACTGGAACTAATTAAAATTTAGGTGCACAACTCGCTAAGTGTATTCTGTAATGAAGTGCACTGCCTGATTATCGCCAGGTTAGCAAGGGAGCCCTTAAGGCCACCTCAATTGGAGGCGGTAAGCAGTCCCCTTCGAAATGGCCACGTGGCAAGTGGTTCACTTACCAGATAGCCATTTCTTTTTGTGAAAAAGACAGCCTTTTACCCGCTGCTGTACAAGGGGCCTCAGTGAGCATTAAAAACATACACTGACATTAGCGCAGACCCCCTTTTACTGCAGCTTTGTAACAGGACCCCTAAATTTAGAAATCAGGTAGCAATGGCCACTTAGATGCTCAGGAGGGAGAATATTGGTGTTTAAGTGGATAGAAAAGTACTTGTTTACACTTACATCTATGTTTACTAAGGTGTGCTATAGGCGTATTAGCGGTTTTAATGCGTGTAAATGGTGGACATGTGTTAAACGCTAATGCACCCATAGGAATGTATAGGTGCATTAGCGTTTAACGCACCTTAACTATAAAGGTGCGTTAAAAATGCTAATGCGCTTTAGTAAACATACCCCTGAATGTATTATATCAGTGGCTGAGGTTAGCTGAGGGAGACTATACATATATTTCACTTCCTGGAATGTTCATTTTCTGAGCAGATAAAATACAGACACCTAATGACACTAAAGAGCTGTTTAGATGTTCTATAAAGAAAGTTTTTCAACCCCTTTCATCTAGTCAACTGTTCCCTTACCAGGCCAGATCATTCTGCAAATTGACCCCTTTATCTTTGTTTATTCTGTTTGTTATTGTTACACTTATTCTTTAGGATATTCTATTTCTAAAGGTTTTTTCCTCAGGTTCTTACTGCAAACAGGGTAATTCTACATGAGAAGTTCAAAAAGACATTTATTCGAGCCTGCAATAAACCCAGAAGCAGGCTTGACGCCAAAACGTTCGGTTCTCTGTTAGCATCGTGTGCCCCAATGTGATTTAGCACTGAACTTTTGTACAAGATAAGTGACTTTTTTTAGTCCTTTATTTTGAATGATTGTTTTTTTTTTCAGTTTTTTACATTTTAATAAGTAGTTTGCATTAAATGCAGTTTTACAATCATAGGATGAAAGAATGACAAATGATTTAAGCCCTTGTTGTGGTCTCGGACTTGAAATAGCTGTGTGCTATAAGAGGTCCTAAGACCATGCTATCTTTATTGTAATGTGATTTCTTCATTGAAATAGATTGTACAAATGTGTTTTTGCCTTAGTTTATTATTATTATTATTGTTGTTTTATAAACCACCGTTTATATATTCCCCTTTTCTTTGATTGATGTTTTGGATTCTGGCAAGCCTGTTGGTAGTAGTCCTGGCGACTTTCCAGAAACCAGCACCCAGGAATGAGGAGTGGACAACAATCACTAACCTCGTCTCCCACTCCAGGAGCGGGAGAGGAAAATAACCTAATTTCAGGATTTTACTGTTTCTGAGAATAAAAAAAAAAACAACACAATTTCACAATTTACAGTTGGTTGTAATCAATAATTTAATTTAATTACCCTGAATATTTTAACCCAGCAATGTAACTAACTTTTTAAATGGTAAAATGCAGAAGGTTTAACATGTAATCAACCGCTTTTAACCCCATAAATTTTCTTTCCACAGGATTCAGCCCACCTTGGATCTCTAGCAGATAAGTATTGTTTTTCAATATTACACTTTTTTCCCCTTCACTTGTTAAAGTTATAGAACCCCCATAAAAAATTCTATGAAGAATTTGATTCTTTGTTTTCAAACTCTTATTTTTCAGAACTTCAACCCCTTTTCCCAGAAGTAGCAGCACTTGGCCTTTCAGGTAAGTATATTTTCTTTTCCCCTTTTTGTCCTTCTAGGTTTTCTCTGTGTTCTCAAAGTCACTTAGCTGTTACAGGCTTCCTTTTGTTGGTGTATAGCGTAGACTTTCTTGCGTGGGGGCCCTTCGATGTCCTCCAGAACGCGTTCTTGGTTCCTTGTCCAGCTTCCTCCTAAACCTAACGCTTAACCAAAAGAATTGTAAGCAAAACCTTCACTCCCTAATTTTTCTTGAGAATTCTCACTAATGGAATGGGTTACTTTGGCCAAATAACTACTTCAAAAAACAAATTAAATAAAATTCCCTATTCTTCTGGGCTTAAACTGTATTTTTTGTGAGTCCCTGCACTAAAAAGAGAGACTGTCAACTTTTGTCCCACAGCACTACTCTCAGCATTCCAATTGCAGCCTTTTCACCAAACATTCTGTTCCTTTGCATGCCCTACATATACCCAGGTCAGCAAGGTTTTTCTCCTCAGCTGTGATTTTTATTCACTGGAAACCCCGTCCCTGGCCCTTACAAAGTTTCCAAACAGACATACATTAGATTCTTTCAACCTGTTCCCCTTAGACCCCACTTAACCTATACCAAAAGCCCAACCACAGTAAAACTTTAAATACATCTATCCCTTACAGCACATTCATCACCACACTAATCAACTTACCCTCACTATCACTCCAATCCTTCCCTGTTACCCCTTTTCCCTCAAAACCTCCTCTTCCTCAGCCCCACTCAGCGTCACACACCCTCTCGCTCCTGCTGTCCGTCTCTCTCTCTGCCAACTGCCTGCAAGCCCCATCACCTAGGAAACCTGACTTTAGCTTGGGGTTCCAAACCCTTCTCAAACTTCCAAGCTACATTGCTGACCGGCGGAATGTTCGCCAGCACAAGTAAATCCCCATTTTACAACTTGTTTTTTTCTTCTTTCCATAACCCCGTGTTACATATTCCAGGCATATGGTGCAACAAGATAAAAGGAATGGAGTCTGGAGTTAGCAGTGGAGGAGAAAGGTACAGGTAAGAGAGAGATTTACCCAGTGAATGGAATTCCCAGGGAGGAGTGTAGGGAGAGGTAAGTAGAGAGGCGCTGAGGAGCTGCAGATTGAATGCACTTGTAAGTCAATAAGAGGAGTTTGAACTGTATACAGAAATGGATAGGGAGCCAATGAAGCAGTGGCGTAGCCACAGGTGGGCCCACTCATTTAGGGCTCAGGCCCACCCATCAGTAGCACATGTTTAGCAGTAGCTGGTGGGGATCCCAAGCTCCGCCAGCTGAAGACTTTCCCATGATGGTAATGAAAACGCAACTCTCCATGATACTGGCACCTGCACATGCTCAGTTTTCAGCGTATGCCTGCTGCAGATGGCCAAGGTGGAATGAAGTGTTTTCCCACCAGCTGAGATATATTTTTCGTGGTGGTGGGGGAGGGAGAACACTTGGTGCCCACCCACTTCTTGCCCAGGCCCACCCAAAATCTGTTGTCTGGCTACGTCCTTGCAATGAAGTGACTTGAGGAGAGGGCTAAAATGAGCATAGCAACACTGGCGGAATATAAGTCATGCAGTAGAATTTTGAACAAATTGAAGGGAAGAGAGATGACTTAGTGGGAGACAGCACATGACGCCACTCTTTGTTTCCACATAGAGCCTTTCAAAGTTGCCGCCTCCCCTCTTTGTGCTGGCAATTACTTGCAAACTTGTCTGTGTCCTTCTATATATTTTACAAAAAGCTCTATGTTTGGTAGAGGCATTTGTAAAATATCAGCAGAACTGTGAATGTTCCAGATCCTCCCTTGATAACCTATGCAGAATGGGCCTTCATGCTACAAAGGCTGGACTTTGTTGAAAATATCCTGCAATCATTATGCTTGTGGATTGCCACAAACTCAAACTGAACTTCTTTGAAAAGAGTGGAGAAGGGACCAGAAGTAAAGCAGCTTATTCATCTTTAACATGCACTGCTAGAAGTGTGCAGACTTTTACATAGCAGCATGCGAGGGGCATAATCGAACGGTGCCGGCCATCTATATGGCTGGCCATCTATTTGGCCCATTACGGCGCCCCGACTGTATTATTGAAAAAAGATAGCCGGCTATCTTTTGTTTCGATAATACGGTTGGAGCCGGCCAAATGTTAGAGATGGCCGGCATCGGTTTCCGGTGATAATGGAAACTAATGCTGGCGATCTCAAAGCCAGCCAAATCCAAGACATTGGGCGTGGGAGGAGCCAGCATTTGTAGTGCACTGGTCCCCCTGACATGCCAGGACACCAACCAGGAACCCTAGGGGGCACTGCACTGGACTTCAAAAATTGGTCCCAGGTGCATAGCTCCCTTACCTTGGGTGCTGAGCACCCCAAATCCCCTCCCCCCAAAACCCACTCCCCACAACTCTACACTACTACCATAGCCCTAAGGGGTGAAGGGGGGCACCTACATGTGGGTATGTACAGTGGGTTTGGGGGGGGGGGGTTTGGAGGGCTCCCATTTACCACCACAAGTGTAACAGGTAGGGGGGGATGGGCCTGGATCCACCTGCCTGAAGTGCACTGCACCCACAAAAATCTGCTCCAGGGACCTGCATACTGTTGTCATGGAGCTGGGTATGAGATTTCAGGCTGGCAAAAAATTGTTTTTTTAATTTTTGTTTATGGGTGGGAGGGGGATTGGTGACCTCTGGGGGAGTAAGGGGAGGTGATCCCTGATTCCCTCCGGTGGTCATCTGGTCAATTGGGGCACTTTTATGAGGCTTGGTCCTAAAAATAAATGGACCAAGTGAAGCCAGCAAAATGCTCGTCAGAGCCGGCCATCTTTTTTCCATTATCAGCCGAAGCCGGCCATCTCATAACTACACCCCCATCCCGCCTTCCATACCCTTCCGAAATGCCCCCTTTAACTTTGGAGCCGGCCAAAACCAGCTTTACTACTACTACTACTACTACTTAACATTTCTAGAGCGCTACTAGGGTTACGCAGCGCTGTACAAATTAACAAATAAGGACGGTCCCTGCTCAGAAGAGCTTACAATCTAAAGGACGAAATGTCAAGTTGGGGTCGTTGAGATTTCCTGAGAAGAGGTGTAGTGATTAGGTGCCGAAGGCGACATTGAAGAGGTGGGCTTTGAGCAATGATTTGAAGATGGGTTGGGAGGGGACCTGGCGTATGGGCTCATGGAGTTTGTTCCAAGCATGGGGTGAGGCGAGGCAGAAAGGGCGAAGCCTAGAGTTGGCGGTGGTGGAGAAGGGTACTGAAAGGAGGGATTTGTCTTGAGAGCGGAGGTTTCGGGTAGGGACGTAAGGGGAGATGAGCGTAGAGTGGTAAGGAGGGGCTGCAGATCGAGTGCATTTGTAGGTGAGTAGGAGAAGCTTGAACTGTAAGCTTTCCATTATACCGATTTGGCCGGGTTCAGGAGATGGCCGGCCATCTCCCGATTTGTGTCGGAAGATGGCCAGCGATCTCTTTCGCCCCCCGGGGGGGGGGGGGGGGCTAAAATGTGCCCCCTCACCTCGGGCTCCAGACCCCCCCCTCTCGCCGAAGTCTGGCTATGCCCCTGGTTTATAGAATCATCCTAACAGCATGGTTTCTCAGCGCTGATTTTTAAGGCACCGTATATAGAATTCCCCCTAATGTATCTACCTCTGAATAAAGTATGAGCCCATGGGAACACCAAAGTGCAGTGTAAATTCACAGTTTTTGTGGCAATTTTCCACCTTTATGACCTGCAATAAAAGAACCCATGTGCTTGTGTGTTAGATGAATAATAATAATAATGATAATAATAATACCACCACCAACAAGAAACCCAACTGGCTATGCACAAAGACGTCCACCCAGAGTAGCTGCATAGTCTTTTTTAAGGTATTGGACAAAAGAGCTCTAGAAATACATTTTCTGGTCAATGTTTATTTGTTTATTATGGGATCTTTTTACTAAGCTTCGGTAATCACTAATGTATGTTTACCGCAGGTTAAAAACCATTACCATGAGATGCACTCAAGCATCCCATGGTAGTTTTTGGACTAGCGTGTATTTTTTAGTGCTGAGGGCATGTTTGGGAGCGGAGGTGTGTTCTGTGCTAATCAGTTAGTGCAGCTACATTGCCATGCACCAACTGATTATCGTGATTAGCGCAGAAACCTTTATTGCCTAGAAAGTAGGTGTCGGTAAGTGCTCCTGGCTAATGACCACGTGTTAATGGGGAAATTAACACGTGGCCATTAAAAGAGGACATGGAAAATGTGACCATTTTACAGCCATGCTAAAAGCTCTGTGCTAGTGACAACGCAGGACATTTTTTTAGTACAGCTTAGTAAAAGAGACCCTCTGTTTTTAGAGTCAATAGCAGGTGAAGAAAACCTCCCTTATTATGACTGCTTTGCTGTATACAATATTTGTCCACAAATACGTGTTCAGGCTGTAATGAATGAAATTTATTTTAAGCACATTTATTACCTTACCAATTATGCATTTATTAAAGTACTTGGGATACATCAGTGAATACATTTCAATTGCATTATCTTAATTACTCTAGAAATACTGCAAACTGCAATTGTTCCTAATTTGTTGTTTTTCACAGTTACTGTGGCAAAAGTTCCCACTACTCTGATCTCAGAATTGTTTAATCACATAGGCCCAATTCAGACTTTAGCACATAACAACCATATGAAGCAGTGTGAGATGCTAGACAAGGCTGAGACTGTCCATTTGATAGGTTGATTTAGTGTATATCAGCATATAAAGATATTTTAGCCAAGTAAGGTGAACTGATGGAAAAAAGTTTGACTTGTGGCCCTAAAATTATTGTCTCTAGACAATAAGATATTTGAAAAAATGTGCATCTTGCTCCTCACATTCTTCCTCTTCTTTGTAACAGTATCTTAAATGGAATTGTTCCACCTATTTGGAAGCACAGTCTTGTCCATCCTTTGCTTAAGAAACCTCATCTTGATTCCTCATCTGCTGCTAATTTCCATCCTATATCCTATTTGCCTTTCTTTTCTAAGATTCTTGAGAAGCTTGTTCTTTTGCAGCTAGATGACTTTCTGGAACAAACTAATGCTCTTCACCCTTATCAAGCTGGCTTTCACTGCTCTCACAATACTGAAACTCTTCTGCTAGCTTTAAATGACTTAATTCGCATTTTTCTGGAGCAACCTCTTTCTGTCATTGTTGTTTCCATAGATCTCTTCTCTGCTTTCAATATAGTAGATCACTCCATTTTTGTTTCTTGTCTTCAGTCACTTGGTATTCAAGGCACTGTCCTTGCCTGGCTTTCAAACTATCTTTCTGAATGCACTTTCCACATTTCTCACAAAAATACTTGGTATACCTCAGGACTCTATTCTGGCTTCTACCTTGTATAACTTTTTCCTCTCTCCTCTTTTCACTCTTATCCAAGAGCAGGGTTGTATACCTTTAAGTGCACTGATTATATCCAGATTCTGTATCGCACTTCTAATCCTTTTTCAGTCTCTTCTGTTCCTAATACCTGTTTGTCTAAAGTTTCATTGTGGCTTAGAGACAATCACTTGTTTCTCAACACACCAAAGTGTAAAGCTATCACTTTCACATGGCCTCACTCACCTACACCCCCTTTCCTCATTTTAGATGGTACTCCTATTCCTCTTTGAGAGACTATTAAGATTCTTGGTGTCATGTTTGATTCCCAGTTAACTTTTAAACTACATATTGACTTTGTCCTTCCTTTTTTGCTCTCCACCGTTTCTGTCCCTTATGCTCTTTTCTTGACTCTCTCCTTGTCTGTACCCTTCTCCTCTCTATGGTCATCTCTCATATTGACTACTGTAATTCTCTTTTTGTGGGTCTTCCATCTTCATCCATCAAACATCTTAAACTCCACTCTGCACGATGCTTTGATCACGTTACTCCCCTTCACTCTGAATATTGGCTTGTGGTTTCTGCTCATAACTACTACTACTAATCATTTCTATAGCGCTACTAGATATATGCAGCCCTGTACATATTATATGCAGGTAGTTTCTCTGTCCCTAGAGGGCTCACAATCTAAGTTTTTGTACCTGGGGCAATGGAGGGTTAAGTGACATAACAAGATTAAACTTCTCTGTCTGGTCTTTAACTCTCGCCTTCCATCAGTGCCAGCTTATCTCTCCTCTCTTCTCACTCCATGTATCCTCCCTGTTCCCTCCATTCTGCTTCTGGCAATTTGCTTATGATTCCCTCCCTCTCCCCCTTCTTTCCATCTTTCAATATCTCGAGAGACCATCCTCTTCCAAATTTAAGGTTTTGCTCAAGACACATCTGTTTACTGAGACCTTTGGTTCTTCTACAAAATCTTTCCCCTTCCTCATGTATCTGTTGTTCCCTAATTGATTTTATTTTGTAAACCACATAGTCGCCTTATGGACAATTTGTGGTATATTAAACACTGGAAATAAATAAATAAATAAGGATTGATCTCCCTATAAATATATACATATATTCAGCAGAAGTATCCCAAGAACTGCAGGATGGGCCACAGTGTAAACCCACTGACTTATTCTGTCAGTGTCCAACCCAGATTTGTAAGTTTTTTCTTTTCTTTGTGTTTTATTGCCAAAATTATATACTGCTGCTGGTTTTGGCTTCCAATAAAGTTATTTAAAAAAAAGTGGGGGCACTCATAAATGATAAGACCATAGTGGAACAAGTAAGTCAAGCCTTTTCTTTGGTCTTTACTGAGGGAATGTTTGGAATTTGCCCATGCCAGAATTAATCTTTGATAGTGGTAATTTGGAGGAACTGAAATTAATTGCAGTGAACCTAGAAGATCAAAAGAATATCATGAAGTAATATCAAACCACTTGGGCTGGGTTTTGAAAGAACTCATAAATGAAATTTCAGCCTTATTAGCAGCAATATGTAACCTATCATTAAAATTTGCTATAGTATCTGAGGATTACAGAGGGACAGTGGATCACCCATTTTAAAAAGGTATTCTGTCCAAACTCTAGTTAGCTATCTAGTTAGTGATCTGAATTAGGGATGGGCTATTGTTTGCAACAACATGGGAAATTCCAATGATATATCCTATTCATTGCATGTGGTTATCAAATAAAAATAAGCAGAAAACCCCCATATTTTTTATTTTGTTTGCTGATAATAGCGTTCACTCTTTACAAAGAGTATGCACTGTTAATGACAATGATCCCGTAAAGACAAAATGGCAACAAAAATTCAAATAATTCCGATACATGACACAGGAGATGAAGTGAAATGAAAAAATTTCAGGCTGTCTAGGCTTAGTCTGAATATAGTCCCTAAGGGGTGGGGTTGTTATCAACATGGGCTGCCTTTAAGATGGGTTATTATACTACTAGTAAAAAAGGCCCATTTCCAAAACCAATGAAACAGGCGCTAGCATGTGGCTTTTTTTTTGTGTGTGTGTGTGTGAGGGTGGGGTGTGTGTGCTGTTTGTTGATGTGTCTTTTTTTGTTTGTTATGTTTTTTGCTTGGGGGGTTGGGGGATGTACTGTGCTGGCAAAGTGGGATGGATTGGTGTGTGGCTTTGAGGGTGTGTTTCTGTTGTATTGTGTGTGTGTGGTTTTGTCTGTCAAGGAGGTTTGTGGAGGGGGGTCTTTCTGTTGGTGAAATGTAAATGTGGTTGTAGGGGGGTCAGCCTTTGCTGAGTGGTGGATTATTTTTTCCGTTTTTTTTTTTTTGTGTGTTGTGCTGAGGCAGCAGTGTTGTTTTAGATGGGCGGAAGGTAGAGGAGCACATTCTTGGTTTGTTGGTATTTTTTGGCCATTTCAGGGCTGCTGTAGGGGAACACTGGAACACTGGATGTGCTGTGGGAAGCAGTGCCATCTTTTTCCATTGGGCTGGGGTTCTGGGCATCCTGGAGGTGGGAGACGGCTTGCCTGAGGACGGGGATGGTTGTTTTAAGTTGGCGGAAGGGAGAGGAGCACGGTCTCCGGCCGTCGGGGGGTGATCCGGTATGTTCGGTCCATTTCAGGCCGGCTGCAGGGGAATGCTGGAACATTTATGTGCTGTGGGAAGCAGCGCCGTCTTTTTCCGGGTGCTCGGGGAATCCCCGAGGTGGGAGATGGCTTGCCTGAGCTGGGGATGGTTGGGCACATCCTTGGCCGCTTCGGCAAAAAGGGAAGAGGAAGGGAGTGGGGAGTTACCTGCATCCGCATGAGAAACCGGGTATTCTTTGTTTGTTTTGTATTATTAGTTTGCATTTCTGTTGAAGAAAGAGTGGATGCCTTTCGAATGATGGAGGTGGTGCGTCGGTGTGCGGTTGTTTCGTTAGTTTGGCAGCCAGTCTCCAGCGATTCCTAGGCAGGGAAGGAGTGGGAAAACACGCTCCCCCTTCCTTGGTCGCTGTTTGGTGCTGGCTGGGTCGTGGGTATTCCTTCCAGCTGGGCCGCAGCTTGTCCTGTTCGCCCACATCCCAGATGGTGAGGGGCACACTGTTCTCCGACTCCACCGACTCCACGTCAAGCGATCCCAAATATAGTATGTGCTATAGGCCTTCCGGCACTCTTCAGTACCCATTTAAAAATTCCCCCCCCCCCGGTCTATTTTTGCACATACCCACAGCAGGAATATTCTTCTCTCGTTCCAGCGGTGGTTCTGTGCTCTCCGTGCTACACAGATAATGAGCCGTTCTGCTGGGGAATGCTCCTCCCTTATTGTCACGTAGTTTCCTCTGATTGGTCCGTCTTATGTTGCCTAGCGTTGCCTGGGAACGGTTTTGTGATGGTGCTTTGTGTTTCAGAACGTTGAGGGTGTTTTTTCTGATTGGTCCGTCATGTGAGGCCGGGGCAGAGAGACAAGGTCAGTGTTGTGGCTTCACCACCATGAACTGACGAACCCTTCAAGGAGTGACTGAGTGACTTCAGAATGTTGTCTTCAGAATGTTGAGGGTGAGTTTTATTATAGTAGATATCTTGTGCTATTTTAACACAAGTCCCATTTTGTGCAATGCGACCTAGTAACAAATAACCTGGGTCAAAAGTAAAATAGCCCATCTTATTGGTAGCCCATCTTAATAACTCCCCCCCCCCCCCGCCCAACTGGGTAGCACCTCTGGTTCAGCACTAAAACTGGATATTTAGTGCCAGCTGGCACTGATTATTTAGTTTCATTTTACCACAGTGGTTGTCATTTTGCCCAAACGCTGACCACTGTGGCTATGTATCAGATGGTAAAGACTTTAATTTTGGGAAGGATTTGAGGTTAGCATACAATTGCTCTCTCTATAACTTGTGTGCTCAACTCAGAATACACAGGAAATCCTTTTAAAGTACTAGTACCAAGACTGAAGATTTCTTATCTGTTTAAAGTTATACACTGGCTGGAAGGCTGAAAATTGACTTGAAACAGTATTCTGAGAAACTTGAGACATTTACAAGGAAAATATAATGGGCCTTGAGCATCTAACTATGCTACTTTACTCAAGAAAATTTCCATCTCTGGATGACATGAGCCAAGTCAGGGACCATCCAAACTTTCAAATTTAGAGACATCATTCAAATGTCTAAAGTACAGCTCTCTACTGGGAAAGTTAACAATCAGTGGAGAACCTGCTGCCATCTAGCTCTCTGACTTTTTCTAACAATAAAAAAATTACTAGACCATGTCAAGAATATTTGATTTGACAGTTCTTAGCACAGCGGGACTCAAATTTGATTTCAGCATTATAAATACTTCTGTCTGTACTACATTTTTCACTCTGTTGAACACAGGTGGCAGTTTCAGTTATTGTTAAAAAGCTTCTGCCTAGCAACAGACTCACTAACATGACTTCTAGGCATGAGTGTGAAAATGCACACTGAAGTGGGGTGATGCCATGCTTTGATTATTGTAATGGTTTATTAGTAGGACTGAATAAAAAATCAGTTGAAAAACTTACAAATAGCTCAAAATAGTGCAACAAGAACTATCTTAGATTTTCCATGGTTTTGTCATATCACACCTGTATTACAAGCACTCCATTGGCTCCTGATAGAACAAAGAATCATATTCAAAATCCTACTACTAGGGCTAGATTTTGTATATGGTGCATAAAAAATCGATGCTGAAAAAAAGAATGCTCAGTGCTATTCTATAAACCATTCTTACACCCGGGAACCATGCCTAACTTTAGGCATGGCCATTTGCGCCAACTGAAAAATGGTATAAATTCTTGCGACTAAATTAGGCGCATATCCCCCTTATTCTATAACTATACATATAAATTCTAGGAAAACACCCAATCTATCGATGAGCCTCCAATTTTCACATCCCCTTTTCGGACATGGATCTGCTGCCTAAAATTACACATGTAACTGCTAATTAAATTCAATTAGTGCTAATTGCTTGTTAGCATGCCAATTATCAGTGCCAATTGGCTTGTTATTTCAATTAAGTTGCATGTGCAATTTCAAGTACAATATACAGAATCAGAGGATTAGTGTTTGTGCTAAATAATCTGGTTTCTCCTATTATTGCTATATCATTGTGAATCTATCAGCCTATTAGCACACTTACGTCATCTAATTCAAATTTATTGGAAACACCATCTTTTAAAATTATTAAACCTGAAGAGTATCGATCCTCAATGTTTAAAGTCATGGGTCCAAAACTTTGGAATGGATTACCACTTGCACTGAGAGCATTGCAAAATTGTGCAGAGTTTAAACAAAGTGGGAATACTTAACTATTTCAACAGACCTTTGGAAGTTAACTTAAGAAGCAGATGGAATTGGTAAGATTATTGAACATCAGTATGATTTTGAAGAGTGATATTATTAAAATGGAGCATTACATTTATGGTTTGATGAGTATATTTTATGTGTGTTAAGTTCTTATTATGTGGTAATATGATGTATTTTTGTTTTGTGATTTTATCATATATGTCAATTTGTTCGCTGCCAAGTACAATTGCATTATGCGAGTAATAAATATTTTAAATAAATACATTCAGGGCTGGCCCAAGGCAAGATGCTGCCTGAGGCGGAGCTAAGATGCCACCCCCCCAGGCTGAGATGCTGCCCTCCCCGAGTCAAGATGCCTCCCCTTTCCAAGCCTAGATGCTGCCCCCCTTCCTACCTTCAACCCAGCAGCAGCAGCAGTGATTTCCATACGCTGCCCTGCGCCAGCACCCGCCTCTTCTCTTTACTGTAGCTGCCTGAGTCTCTGACAAAAGAGAAAGTTATATCAGAAAGGCGGCCACAATAAAGGGAAGAGGTGGGTGCCGGTAGCAGTGCAGCATATGGGAATCTCTGCCGCTGCCAGGTTTGAAACATGATGAGGTAAACGCCACGAAGGGGGAGATGCCACTCCTTGAAGATTGGGGAGATGCTGCTCCTGAAGAGGGCAGGTGGCCTAATGGTTGGGCCGCCCCTGAATACATTTATATGCCAGGGAATCTAAGCATCCTGAGCCAGGTTTGCAATAAAAAATTAAGGGCCTCTTTTACTAACCACGCTAGGGATTTCCATATGGCAAATGTGACACAACCCATTCAAAATGAATAGGCTGTGGTGCATTTGCTGCGCCAGGAATCACTAGTGTGTTTGGTAAAAGAGACCCTAGTGTTAGCGGCACCTAAAATACTGTATAGCAGGCCCAATAATTTCTGGGCAGATTTGGTTTGAAAAGGTGCTATAACGAGCCCTCTCACAAGAAACTTGGATTGTATGTGAACATATAGTTATGCACCACTTAGAAATAAATCACAGTAACAGGTATTTACAGTTTCATGATTGTAAAGCTATTGGTCTGTGAACGTTTTTATTATTACGGCTGATTTTAAGCTCTTTAAAACAATCACAGTTGAAATAAAAATTGGCATGCAAGTTTGCTACTTTAAAAAATTTAAAGTTTTGAATAACCAAATTTTGTTTATATGTAATTATCTTTGTTTTCTTAAGTGCAATGAAATAATATAATGACATATTTTATAAACCATGCCTAACTTTAAGCATGTTTTGTAGAATAGTGCTTTTTTCTGTGCTGATTTTTTTGGCACCATATATAGAATTTACCCCTATGCACCTAGTTTTGTGGTGTCTAACATTTAGCATAAAACAGATAGAGAGGGTAATACAGCATACAGAGAAAGTATACAGACAAAAAAACAACACTGGGCCTTCAAGACTGGGACAACTGTAATTCTTTATTAAACAAATGACCTGACATGGGTAAAGCTTTTACTAACGCTTTAGTGCAAACGAGAAGGCTCTACATAGAGATCAATCTTTGAAAGCGCGGCAACCTATAACCTTCGTTATATATTTTGGGGCACTGAACCTAAACAACTTGTATATTGCAGTACTACACTTTGATTGTATCTCCATTTCATCATATAGGCACAGTACCTACACATCTTGTATATTACAGTACTACATTTTGACCCCTGAGGCAGGCGTTGCCTAACGCCAAACCACGGCCCATGTCGGGTCATTTGTTTAATAAAGAATTACAGTTGTCCCAGTCTTGAAGGCCCAGTGTTGCTTTTTTGTCTGACATTTAGCACCATTTATAAAAATGACCCTATGAGGAATGAATAGCAAAGGGAAAAGGGATGGAATTTGATATATCGCTTTTCTGTGGTTACAATCAAAGTGGTTTATACAGGTACTTATTTTATACATGGGACAATGAAGGGTTAAGTGACTTGCCAGAGTCATATGGAGCTGAAGTGGAAATTGAACGTGGTTCCCCTGGTTCTCAATGCTCTACACTAACCATCAGGCTACTCCTCCACACTGATTTTGCTGCTATATGTATAGCTATAGGTGGCGAATGCTTTCTATGAATATTCAGCTTTGGCATCTAACTACAACCAATACTTATCATTCCTATAGCGCTACTAGATGTACACAGCACTGTACTCTAAGCACGTATGAGACAGTCCCTGCTCGACAATCTAATCAAGACAGACAAACAGGACAAATAAGGGATTAGGGAATTACTTATGGTGAGAATTATAAAACAGACATGGGTACTGAACAAGTGAATAGGAGCTGGGAGTTAAAAGCAGCCTCATAAAGGTGGGATTTTAGCCTAGATTTGAATATCTGCACAGATTTGAATATCATCACAGTGGTGCTGAAGATACATATGCATCATACAAAAAAGAACGTTCGCCTCCAGGTCTGAATATTGGTGATGGTTATGTACTTTTATTGCAGAGAGTTAGTGATAAGACAACTTTTCTTTGGGAAGCTGTGGGGTTTCTAAGACTCAGCAATTAGACTATGGCCAGATTCTCTTATGCTTGTCTTCCTCAGGATATGATCATTTTAATGTTATTTATTTGTTTTATTTTGATGCTGTTCATGATTTTGATTTTGTAAAGTGTTTTTTAATTTATAATGGACTGGATTGTAAAATCTTATGAAACATCTACAAAAAGAAGGGGATTTTTAAAATTCAAAATAACTTTTATCGATAAAGAATAGAAATATTACCATAGTTATCAATATGATGGTGTTGTTACCAAAGGTCATTTCTATAACAGGAATTTAAATGCTGAGAAATTTAATAAAAAAATTTAACAACTGTTACTGAACTAAAAGAAACCATGGTGGAAGATTGGGCTAGTGGTTAGAGCACCAGTGTTGACATCCAGAGGTGGCCAGTTTAAATCCCACTGGTGCTCCTTGTGATCTTGGGCAAGTCTCTTAACCCTCCATTGCCTCAGGTACAAAATTAGATTGTGAGCCCTCTGTGGACAGAGAAATACCCAGTGTATCTGAATGTAACTCACCTTGAGCTACTACTGAAAAAGGTTTGAGCAAATCCAAATAAATAAATAATTTCACCGCATAGCTTTCCACTACATGCAACAAAAGAATAATTAAGTTACACTGCCAATAAGGATGACAGATTTTATAAAACACGTACATATTGTAACAACAGTTTTTATAAAAAAATGTTCTGGTAGCCTTGTTGGCCTTGTGCTCCTGTCTGCTGTTGCTGTGTTGTATATTTGTGATGCACACTTTGCATAAGATTCACACTACTCTGTGTGAGAGAACATGTGTGAGCCTGATGCCTTAATAGACTAGCTGATTTTCCAGTAAGGTTCACGAGTACATCTGTGTGATGCTGTGTGGTGTAAACTGACAGATGTTATAAATAGTTTGCATTGGAGCTCTCCCTGACTGATACCACCACTGGCTGCACCAGATGCTGCTGCCTCACTGATGCCAAGTCTTGTGTGATATGTGGCATGGATGTCATATAGTAACACTCTTCATTGTGAGAGTGAAAACATGCTTGATATAGTGGAGGTACAGTATATCTGTACAGTATCAGCGATGGAGTTTACTAATAGATGTTTTAGCTATGCTTCATTATGAGTTCTACTCAACCCCTAATTCTATAAATGGCGTCTTAAGTTGTGTGTGCTAATTTGGCTGCATGGCCAAATTGCACGTACAACTTAATGGATTAGCCAATCAGCTTTGATAACTACTACTTAACAACCAATTAGCTGTAATTGATTTCAATTAGCACCAATAATTGCATGGTAAAAAGTCAATTATTGGTTCTAATTGGCTAATTGCCAAATTTGGGCACACAATTTTTGGTGGCTTTTATAGAATTAGGGGGTAAGGGAGCAATTCTATAAATTGGCACCAAAAAGTAGGTGCCACAATGGGGCGTGCTTAGTGCCAATTCTGTAATAGCTGCTGGGCATGCTTAAGCAGTTATAGAATACAAGCACAGTCACTTTGGTTCACCAAAAATTAGGCATGCCAACCAGTGGCATTCCTAGGGTGGCTGACACCTGGGGCAGATCGCCGATGTGCCCCCCCGGGTACAGCGCGACTCCCCCACCCCCAGCAAAAGGACATCTCCCCCCCCCCCCGGCGAAAGGACACCCCCCTGGGTGCATTTTTACCTGCTGGGGGGGGGGGGTGCCACACACCTGTTGGCTTCGCTCGTTCCCTGCTCCCTCTGCCCTGGAACAGGAAGTAACCTGTTCCGGGGCAGAGGGAGCAAAGAACGAGCGGAGCCGACAGGTGCGCGGCACCCCCCCAGCGGCGTGCACCCGGGGTGTACCGCCCCCCCCCTTGGGACGCCACTGATGTCAACTAATGTCATGTCAGTGGCTGGTGTAAGTTGGCTTGCCTAATGCGTCATGCAATGCATGCAACTGATAGTATTCTATAAGTTTTGCGCTTTGTTTGGTGACATGCCCATGACATGCTCATGATCTGCCCTTGTGCACATTCCCTTGCAGTTGCATGCTAAGGTACTTACGCATGCCAGCTACAGAATAGTGCCTAGCACTTAGGAATGTAACTTAATTATTGTTGCCAATCACGTTGTAAGTACTAGAATTCTGTAACAAATGTGTACTATTACCCCCGGGTTCTATATAGCACGCCTAGTGTTCCACGCCAAAAAGCCAAGCGTATTCTGTAACAATGTGTGTAACTTAATTGGCTTAACAAGCCCATCACTGTTGTTAACAGCACTTAACAAGCAATAATGATCACTAATCGGCAATAATTAGAATTTACACGCACAATTCTCTACGTGTATTCTGCAATGTACTGCACCTAAATTTTAATGCACACAAGCAAAAAGGGGCATGTTTGTGGGCGGAGAAATGGGCATTTCATGGGCATTCCAAAATTTGCATGTGTTGTTATAGAGTGGCCTAGTGGTTAGAGCACCGGTCTTGCAATCCAGCGGTGGCCAGTTCAAATCCCACTGCTTCTCCTTGTGATCTTGGGCAAGTCACTTAACCCTCTATTGCCTCAAGTACAAAATTAGATTGTGAGCCCTCCTGGGACAGAGAAATATCCAATGTATCTGAATGTAACTCACCTTGAGCTACTACTGAAAAAGGTGTGAGCAAAATCCTAATAAATAAATATGGCCCAGTGCTTGTAAATCTACACGCTGGGATTTACACCATGTTTTCATTGGTGTAAATGGATGTGTGTAGTTTTAGGCACTAGGATATCAATTAAGCGTATTCTTTACACTGTGCCTACATGTAGGTGCCACTTATAGAATACGCTTAGGCGGAACTGTTTTCCGCGTGGATTTTTTAGGTGCTATATATAAAATCTTTCCTTGGGGCCAGATTCTATATATGGTGCCTAGATTTGTGCACCGAAATCCATGTGCATTCTAAAACTAAGCTTGTAACTTAATTGGCTCAACAAGCCAATCAGCGTTTTTAACAGCACTTAGCAAGCAATAATGAGCACTAATTGGCAATAATTGCAAGTTACTTGCACAACTCAGTAAACACATTCTATAATGAGCTGTATCTAATGGTGAAGCATTCAGTTCAAAAGAGGCATGTTTATGGGTATGTTTATGAGTGTTTTGTGGGTGTTCCAAAATTTACATGTGTAGTTATAGAATACGGCCCAGTTCGCCTAAATCTACGCGCCAGGATTTATGCCAAGTTTTAATTTGTGTAAATGGGCACACGCAGATTTAAGCGTGATGATATTGACTAAGTTTATTCTATATACTGTACATAAATCTTATAGAATACACTTAGACGAAACTGAGTTCTGCATGGACTTTTTAGGCGCCATATATCAAATCTGGCCCTTAATGCCTAAGTTAAACCACTAACTTATAGAATTGCCTTTTATATCCTCCACACCCATAGGAATGCCCCCACTCAGGTCTGATAATCTTATGCACCTACAAGCTCTATGTGCATATGTGTAGGTGCATAAAATCCGGGCAAATCTATACAATGCTATTTCTGGCATAGAACATTTTTACCAGTGGAAATGCTTTTTACAATTACTCCCTAAACATATTTTCCCAATATTTAAATACCACTGTCAGTGTTGACTTCAAACACTGCCGCAGCGTCTAATTTTATACCGGATATTTGGGGCCAGGCCATATCTGGATACCAGCGCTAAATAACTGGGTATGCACTAAGGCATTTGACAGAAGTTATCTGACTATAGCTGGTATCAGTGGCGTAGCCAAGGCCCACCCAATAGCAGCACACCTATGATGTGCCTGGCAGGGATCCCCAAGCCCCACCAACCGAAAACCCCCACCAACTGTCCCTCCTGCATACCAGCCTTCCCTCTGATGTATTCCTGCCTATGCGGAAACAGGAAGTTGCATCAGAGGGAAGACTGTGGGGCCAACATGAGCAGTGTGTATTAGTTGCTGCTTGCTGCCGGTGAAAATCTGCTATTTAAAAGGTATGCGGGGTAGGGGGGATGTTTGAGAGACCATCCTGCTTATAATCGAACGAGAATAACGCCCAAGTTCCGACCTAAATCGGGAGATGGGCGTTCTTCTCACAAAAACAAATAAAGCGGCATAATCGAAAGCCGAACTTTGGACGCTTTCAACTGCACTCCGTCGCGGATGCGGACAAAGTTGACGGGGGAGTGTCGGAGGCGTGGTGAAGGCGGAACTGGGGCGTGGTTATCACCCGAACAGAGATGGGCGCCCTTCGCCGATAATGGATGCGTTTGTAGCTAGAATTTAGGGCACTTTTCCTGGACCCTGTTTTTTGACGAATAAGGCCCCAAAAAGTGCCCTAAATGACCAGATGACCCCCAGAGGGAGTCGGGGATGACCTCCCCTGACTCCCCCAGTGGTCACTAACCCCCTCCCACCACAACAAATGATGTTTCACAACTTTTTACTTTCACCCTCAAATGTCATACCCTCCTCCCAAGCAGCAGTATGCAGGTCCCTGGAACAGTTGTTAGGGGGTGCAGTGGACGTCAGGCAGGTGGACCCAGGCCCATCCCCCCCCTACCTGTTACAATTGTGCTGCTTAATGCTACTAGTCGTCCAACCCCCCCCAAACCCCCTGTACCCACATGTAGGTGCCCCCCTTCACCGCTTAGGGCTATAGTACTGGTGTAGACTTGTGGGCAGTGGGTTTTGAGGGGGATTTGGGGGGCTCAACACCCAAGGGAAGGGTGCTATGCACCTGGGAGCTCTTTTACCTTTTTTTTTGTTTTTGTAAAAGTGCCCCCTAGGGTGCCCGGTTGGTGTCCTGGCATGTGAGGGGGACCAGTGCACTATGAATCCTGGCCCCTCCCACGAACAAATGCCTTGCATTTATTCGTTTTTGAGCTGGGCAATTTCATTTTCCATTATCGGTGAAAAGCAAAAACGCCCAGCTCACACCTTGGCGAATAAAGCATGGGCGTCTATTTTTTTTAAAAAATACGGTTCACTCCGCCCCTTCACGGACCCGTTCTCGGAGATTAACGCCCATGGAGATAGGCGTTTCTGGTCGATTATGCCCCTCCATATGGCATGCAGGCAAGAGAGTGAGAGACCAAGAGGGGAATAACCGAACAGCGCTGGCAAAATAGATTGCCGGCGATCTATTTTGGCGGCGCCGCAAACAGCTGGCCAGAACCGTATTATCGAAAAAGATGGCCGGCCATCTTTTTTTTCGATAATATGGTTTAGCCCGGCCAAATGCCGTGGAGTTCGCCGGGTTTGAAATGGCCGGGTTTGTTTTTCAGCGATAATGGAAAGTTATGTCGGCCATCTCAAACCCCGGCCAAATTCAAGGCATTTGGCCGTGGGAGGAGCCAGCATTTTTAGTGCACTGGCCCCCCTGACATGCCAGGACACCAACCAGCCACCCTAGGGGTCACTGCGGTGGACTTCAGAAAAGCTCCCACGTGCATAGCTCCCTTACTTTGGGAGCTGAGCCCCCCAACCCCCCCCAAACCCACTACCCACAAATGTACTGCACCCACTAAAATTGCTCCAGGGACCTGCATACAGCCTCTAGGACTTATTGCTGCTGTATAACTTTGGCACACCAGTTCACACCTGAAGACTAATCTCTCTGAAAAAGTCCTTTCTTGAAATAAGCACGTTTACTCACAGTTAACTGCAGATCAGAGGTTGTGCCCCACTGGCAAAGAGTCCCCTGGTACTAAGATTAGCAGTAGGTCAGAGCTGGCACAATGGTGTACAATGCCTCTTTCAGCACCATGCAAGGTAAGAACTACGTTCTCTAACGTGGGTAACACAGGAAAGGGAACTAAAACTGGCTTACAAAAATGGCCCTACCGCATGGACTACAACAGGAAACAAAACAGGGCACACTCTGACCCAGTTAGCAGGGGGGGGGGGGGAAGCACCCTAATGTGACTCTGCAGGGCACCTAACAGAAAAGGTGTCACACTTACCCAAGAGCCACATCGCAACCAGGGAAAGGCTGTCGGAGGATACAACACATTCTGCTGTCATGGAGGTGGGTACGGCATTTGAGGCTGGCATAGAGGCTGGCAAAAAAGGTTTTTAGTTTTATTTTTTTAGTTTGGAAGGGGATTGGTGACCATGGGGGGAGTATGGGGAGGTCACCCCCCATTCCCTCCAGTGGTCATCTGGTCAGTTGGGGCACCTTTTTGAGGCTTGGTCGTGAAAATAAAAGGACCAAGTAAAGCCGGCGAAATACTGCTTAACGCCACTTTTTTTTCCATTATCGGCGAAAGCCGGCCATCTGGTAGCCACGCCCATGCCTGCACATGTCCCGCCTTCGCTTATCTACTGATATGCCCCCTTGAACTTTCGCCAGCGAAGCGACGGGAAAGCGGCGATGCAGTCAAAAATGCCACTTTCGATTATACCGATTTCACTGCTTTTAAAAAATCACCGGCCATCTCCCGATTTGTGTCAGAAGATGGCCGGCGATCACTTTCGATTATAAACTGGCAAATCACTTGTGAGACAGGGCGGAGTTCTTCTGCCCCACCCATCTTGGGCCCAGGCCCACCCAAATGTGGGTGTCTGGCTACGCCCCTTGCTGGTATCTGGATAACTATCCAGCTATTTTGATGTCCTAAATTATCCAGATAGTTATCCAATTACCCAAATAAATTCTAGCTCCATATTGACTCTGATCCCAGACCACTCCCTTATCCAGATAGTACTAGGGCCAGTAAGGATTTTCAGCAGCATAATCCAGATTAGTGCCACTGGATATCAGGCCCATTGAGTTTCTTCAATAAAATGATATTACTTAGACCTTATTTGCTGATCTTTATTTTTATGCTTCTACATGGACTAACTCAGCAATCACCTGACTTATAAAAGTTCTTCCAAAAGAGGAAAGGAAACAACTTGTTACAAAATTCTACATTTCACACTGTAAAATTGGTTTCAGGATGACTGATAAAATGGGTGTAGTATCCTAAGATTATAAGAAATCAGCTATATTTTATCTAATGTAAATTAGTTTAGTAATTGGACTTAGGGACTGAAATAGACTATTTGCAGTCTTTTTTGATTAAATGAAATTAAACCTTTTATATATTATTAGCATACAGCAGCTGGACAACTTCTATGAATTTCAGATGCTCTGCAGTTTTCATCCCCAAAACTCTCCTTTTAGTGAGATTATGTTGGTGAGGAACTCACTAGTTTCCCTTCCCATCACAGTGTATTCAAAACAGTTGGGCCCCACCAAGTTATCTATATAAAATGTAGTTAATCGAGGTTGCTGCAGCAATTTCCTGTTGGGTAAAATTTTGTTTCCTCTTATGAGTCAAAACCTGACTGCAGCATCTTGGGGATGGACTCTACCCAGTTTTGATTTTAACTGCTGTAAGGTGTATACTACTGACTTTTACCTGAATTGTTTATTTTTTTCTTTCAACATTTTTATTGTTGTTAACATTTTTTTTTATGTTTTCCTAAAATGCTGTTTTATGGTCCATTATTTTGAACCTGTATTTTGTTATTTTGTATTATGTTTAGTTTTTGATAAGCTTGTTATATTCTTTGAAATTAGCTTAGCTCTTTTAAAAGTGGAGCATAAACTGTTAAATTAAAAACGAAGCAGTCAGTTGTTACAGGAAGTTATCTGGATAGGCTTCTACCAGTTAGTCCTGGGGCAGTCCGGGCATGGAATCAAGGCAGTTATCAGGCATTACTGTGACTGTACTTGGACAACATCTTGGACAATTATCTTAGAATAGCAGATTTTCTGCAATACCTTCCACCCAGAAACGCTAAAAGATCGTCCCGAACCTTCCTTAATCTCCATTACCCTAAGTGCAAAGGCATAAAATACAAAGTACTGCACGGATCGACCTTCGCATACAAGAGCACGCAATTCTGGAATACACTACCACGCAACCTGAAAATGATCTACGAACTGACCGACTTCCACAAACTACTAAAGACCCATCTCTTTGAGAAAATCTACGGCAAGGATCAGAACACATGAAGCCCATACAATCTAATAGACACACACCAATACACTCTCTGTAATCTCTTCTCCCGCGCTCTCACCACTCTTTAACCCTACCCACAGACAAATCGTCAGACCTCCATGTTCCCTCGATACTGTTTTGTCCCCCTCTCAACTCACCACTGTTATATCCCACTGTTTTATCCACTAATGATATCCTGAATTTACTCTGTCTTATATAACTCATCACAATGTAACCCATAATTGTACTGTAATAATTGTACTTCCATCATTTACAACGTATTGTAAGCCACAATGAGCCTGCAAATAGGTGGGAAAATGTGGGATACAAATGCAAATAAATAAATAAATAGTAAAATGGCTGGATATTCAGTGCTGGTACCCGAATATGGGTCAGCACTGAATATCCAGGTAGAATTCAGCTGGTGGTGGCCAACATTTAAATGAATGTCGACTGGTAAATTAAACCAAAATGTTGACTTTCTGTTTCTTTCACTAGAGGTTTGCAGTAATTGACAGATGATAATGTAATGCTAAGCTCAAACATTTATGCACTTGGCCATTTACTTAAAATATAACTATGCACATGATCTGCAGTGTCCAGAGCAGGGTTGTGCAACCTCAGTCCTTGAGGGCTGCAATCCAGTCGGGTTTTTAGGATTTCCCCAATAAATATGCATGAGATCTTTTTGCATGCACTGCCTTCATTGTATGCAAATAGATATCATGTATATTCATGGAGGAAATCCTGAAAACCCGACCTGGCGAGGACCAAGGTTAGAAACCCCTGATTTAGAGGATCTGCATAAACAATGCTTCAGATTTTCTGCAATACTTTCAACAGCTGTGAATTAATGCCTCTGTATTAGGGTGTGTGCCTAATTTTCAGGCATTTATTTATGTTTGTTTGAGCTATTTATGTTTTACGTGCACATTATGTGTGTAAGAACTTTAAAATGTCGATTGTATGCATGTTAATTCATAGGTACAAGTGATTTACATGCACTATAAGCTTTTATGAACCTGAGTGCTCACAAATGCACACTCCTAGCCAGAATCTCTTAGAACTCAAACAATTCTGTTCCTCTGGACACACTCAGAACCTAAGAGCATGCTCTGTTCCAGTATTAGGTTCTGTGCTACTATATAATATGAATGGGTTTTTCCACTCAAAAATATTTCAGAGGAAGGATGATAGATGACCCAAGATAAAAACTATTTTTGTAAAATTGAAGAGTGAGAATTGTAAGCAAGCATAAAAGGATGGTCTATGACCAAGCGGGATGGCTTTATAATATAGTAAGAGGTCTGTAAAACCATTCATTTTAAACTGAGTTCTAGTCATGGCAAGACTAAAGTTCTATGAATGAGCATCTGGTATTCTTTTACAGTCAGTCCTGTGTAAAGATATTAGACAAATAGGTTTCAGTACCTCCACCTCTTATTTCTGGGACTAAGCAAGGTGTATTGAGCTTTCTAATGGGATCTAACAGGTAGGTCCAAGTTACTCAGATTGAATGCTGTCAACATGAGGAGAGGGGGGTTTGAGGACCATTGGTCTGACCTAGTGTGGCACCTCTTATGTTCTTATGTATCAAGAGTGCCTATAATGGCAGAATCTATCATGGGCTAAATGTTCATAGTGATAACATTCAATGAGTTCTTATTGTTAGCTCATGCTCACAGAATCTGATGATAGCATTATAAAATTATAAAAGTTACAAAGGGGTCTTTTTACTAAGGTGCGCTGAAAAGTGGCCTGCACTGGTATAGATGCGTGTATTGGGTGCACGCAGGTCCATTTTGCAGTGCACCTGCAAAAAAGGCCTTTTTTTGGCTGAAAATGGACGTGCGGCAAAAATTAAAATTGGCACGCATCCATTTTGTGCCTGAGAACTAATTGTGACCCATTGACCTAGCGGTAAGGTCTCACACGTTAACCTGGCGGTAATGGTCTACGCATGTACAATGCCGATTACCACCCGGTTAGTGCTACGCACCAGAAAATAAAATATATTTTCCGGTGCACTTAGTGGACACAGGTAAAAAAATAAAATTACCGCTCGGGCCACATGGTAGCCAGGCGGTAGTTCAAAATTGACACACGTAGGACGCAAGTAGGCGCCTAAGCGGCTTAGTAAAAGGGCCCCAAAGTTAACAAATATTGCCATAGCTGATATGCAGCTAAGAGGCAACAGCAAGAGGGCGCTGTAGTAGGTTAACATTAAGGCACAGTTTTAGAAAAATTGTTTCATCATGCTAAAATTGTAGTAGAAATATGAAATCTCTCTATATGTCATAGCACTATCTGTTTCTTTCTCCATATTGAATAGGAAATCATTGACTCGGGCTGCACATAGCTGAGATAATATTTAACCATCTCTCTGACCTCACGTGCAACTGTCTTCAAATCAATCACCTTACTTTCTAATTCTTCCTACTTTCTTACCCATCTATATGTTACAACTTTGCCTTACCCTTCACTACCAATTATAATGTTCTAGAACATATTGCGTTGTCATTGCAAGTAGTATACCATGCCATACTTTGCATTGTTGTTTGAATATTTTTACTGCTCTAATTGCCTACTGCTCATGTTTGATCTATTCTTACTGTACACCGCCTTGAGTGATTTCTTCAAAAAGGCAGTAAATAAATCCTAACAAATAAATAAATAAAATATTAACATTTTCTGCAGGCATAATCCAAAACATCACTGAAAATGGTGCAGATATGAGTGAGCATTATGCAATAAAAATTTTGGCCCAATATTCTAGGGATAAAGCGGGCTATGAGTACCCATCATCATCATGCTACTGCACCCTGTGCTACTGCTTGCTCAGCCTGTTTTCTTGGTTCCAATGAATTCAGTTCAGTCCAATATGAAACCAAAAAGAGAGAAACCCCCTTCTTTGCTACTCCTGACTTCTCTGTTCCTCATGCTGCTGCAGCCTAAGTTACTGCCTGCTCAGTTTGTTGCCTTGGTTCAAGTGAATTCTGTTTAACCCACATATGAAAACAGAAAGAGAAACTCTTCCTTTGCCACCCCATGCCTCTCTGCTTCTCATGTTACTGTAGCTTGTGTCACTGGCTGACCAGCCTTTTCCAGGCCTTGCTACCACCATCACTCCCTTGTTTCCACAGAGTTCTGTTAGGGCCACATACAAATAGGCAAAGAAAAAACAACTCCTTTTCCACAGCCTCTGTACCTCTGTGTTTCTTTACTGTTGTAACCTGCCTGTTTCAGATGCTGGCAGTGCCTGGCCTGCTCTCTTGGTTCAGTGTACTATGCCACTGCTATCTAGTGTGATCACCTGCCTTGCCATTCTGTTGTCTCCAAGGTGGTGTTAAGTTCATTACGGGAGGGGTACTATTGGGTTGCTTATGAAGAAGTTCTTTTTTAGTATTCAAATCCTTGGTTGGGGGCTCAGGGGTCCTGAAGTTAGTTAAAAGGCCACAAAGCTGAAAGTTTACCCTTGCACTAGCCTTGGATCATTGTAAGAAAGTGCTGTACTCATGTAATTATAACAAACTGCCTTAGTATTCTGAAGATAGACAGTAGTACAGAGTTTTCGATGATTTGCTTCTGATACTCAAAATAATGTAGAGGAATTCTTCATTTATTTATGCTAGCTATTAACCAGTGGCTTAGCTAGGTGGGGCCAGGGCTTCCCCCAAATTTTATCCAGGCCCCTGGTTTTGCTGGTGGGGGTCCCCAACCCCCACCAGCTGAAGCCTTCTTCAGTGCCGGTCTCTGGCGCCACCATGTTCCCTGCCCTGCTCTTTCTTCCTCTTCACGTCCTAAATGCTCCTTTAAGTGAAACTGAGCAGTTTCACTTAAAGAAGCGTGCAGGACATGAGGAGGAAGAAAGAGCAGGGCAGGGAACACGGCAGTGGTGCTGAAGAAGGCTTCAGCTAGCAGGGGTTGGGGACCACTGCCAGCAAAGGTATTTGCTGCTTTGGGGTGCGGAAGGGCGGCAGGAAGAGCGGTGAGGCAGTGCAGTTTTACTAAAGTTATTTGGATGTAATGTTTCTACTATTGTACTTTTTGGATTTGTCCATTTGCTGCTGTGGGGAGCGGTGAGGTGGTGGGGGGAGCGGCGAGGCGGCGGAGGGGGTGAGGCAGTGGGGCGGCAGACTAAAATGTGCCTCCCCACCTCGGACTCTGGCCCCCTCCCACCGCGAGGTCTGGCTACACCCCTGCTATTAACTCTGCTTTGATTGATGTTCTTACCCATCTTCATTTTCTGACATTGCTGCCTCTTTTTTAGCATTGCTTATATATGAGCCAGGTGATCTTTACAAGCTTTCCGTTTATGAACTCTATGATCCATATCATTGTATGTAAATAGAAGTCTTCTTCTTCTCCTGATTTGTACCTTTCCTGGTGCTTTGTGTTTTTATTCTAATGTTGCTAGTGATGCTTTAGCCTTTCTGTAGTGCTTTGGGATCTTTCTTCTTTAGGATGAAGAAGCAATAATTGCTATACCTCCTAGCCCCCAATTACTAAGTTCCCTCCAAGATATCATTTCCTTCCTTTGATTTTGTGCTCTTAATTTCCTTAAGTATTGATGCAACTTTTGACTGTACCTCAATAGCCAAACCAATGGGGTTAACTCCTCCATCCACTAAATACTAGTGCTTAAACTTTTCATCCTCATTATCTTAGGGTCTTTCAGCTAATGTTGATGTTGTACTACCTTTCTCCTGGTGCTTTAGGATCCTCCAGCCAGTACTTTAGATTTCTCCTACCAATGTTGACATAGCTCTTCTAGTTACTTGGAATTGAAATCTCTATGCCAGTGTTGTTGCTGATCTGCCCTTGTCCCAATGCCTTAGAATATTCTGCAAATGTTGGTACTATTTTGCCTCTGTCCCAGTGCCTTGCAGTCTTCTTGTCTATGTTGGTGTTGCTTTATGCCCCTTCCAGTGCATTGGGTTACTCCTGCCAAACTTGGTGTTGCTCTACCACTTCACTGGTGCTTTGGGGTCTCTATGCCAATGCAAGTGCTGCTTTGCCTCTGATCCAGTGCCTTGAGATCTTCCTGCTGGTGTTGATGTTGAATTTCCTCTTTGTCCATGCCATGATATCTTAATTCCACGTTTTGTGCTGCTTTGCCCCTTGAAAGTGGCTTGAAGTCTTTATGCAACTATTAGTACTCTTGGCCCCTCTTTTGGTTCTGTGGGGTCTTCTTGCCACTCTTGAAGTT